>NC_071516.1:6957787-7260817 GCF_027887155.1 Malaclemys terrapin pileata | reverse complement strand
GCCCCCTTGGCGCAGTGAGACAGATAACCACTTATCGTTGCACGTTTGTTTTTCTGTCTTTGTTCTCCCTGGTTTATTCTTCTTCCTCTATTCTCCATTTTTTCAGCTCACTTTTCACTTTCCCTTCACCCACACATCTTATCCTATCCTCTCCAGCTGCCAATCCCAAACTTTCGAGGAACTCTCCAGTGGTTCCATTATCCCATACCATCCCTTCTCTTCCAAGGAACAACACTCAAAAAATTCTGCTTAGGGTGCTTGAATAGCTGTACAGGAAAAGGATGTCACTTTGAGTTAGGTATCAGAGGGGTAGCCGTGTTAGTCTGGATCTGTAAAAGCAGCAAAGAATCCTGTGGCACCTTATAGACTAACAGATGTATTGGAGCATAAGCTTTCCTGCTATCTGGTCACCCACAAAAGCTCATGCTCCAATACGTCTGTTAGTCTATAAGGTGCCACAGGACTCTTTGCTACTTTGAGTTAGGGTGACCAGACAGCAAGTGTGAAAAATTGGGATGGGGGTAGGGGGTAATAGGAGCCTATATAAGAAAAAGACCCAAAAATCGGGCTGACCCTATAAAATCGGGACATCTGGTCACCCTACTTTGAGTCACAACAATAATAAAATAACTAATAAAACCTAGCACTTGGAGAGCACTTTTCATCCATAGATCTCAGTGCTTTACAAGCAAGGGTCCCCAGGAGGTATGTAAATATCATCATCATCAGTTTACAGATGGGAAACTAAGGCACAGAGAAGTGAAATGCCTTGCCCAACGTCACACACAAAGTCATGGGCAGATCCAGGTTCAGAAGGTGGAGTCTAGGGGGCAGATTCTGGGCTGTGCCTCTCAGGTGCTGCAGCACAAAAGACTCAGTAGGGATTGAGGGCCGTCTGCCTTCTAGGTTCTGAGCTACACCAGGGGCTGGTGTGGTCCATGGTATAAACTAGAGCAGTTGCTTTCTGCAGAGGAAGTGTAAAGGGGCTGTGATGGGCTGGAATCTGTCCCCAGGTCACTTAACTGCTAGTCCTGTGCCCAACCCCACGGACTACACTATTCTGTTCACAGCTTTCTGATGATCACAATTCAAGTCCCATTAGTTTTTTACTGTACGAGTCACTCATCTTATTATTAAATAACATACTTGCTAAGACCCCTTTATTTGAGGAGGTGTAATCAAGAAACCAGCTGCCAGTTGTGGTTATTCAGCATTGTCAAGTGTTATTTCTCTGTTTCTGTGATCAGCATGTCTGTGTGTGATTACAGTTGCACCTTTCCACCTCCTCCAGGCTGATTTAGTTGTTTTTTTCTGCTCATACTACTGGCTAGAATCAAATTCTATCTTTATTCTGCCAAAAGCAAAATATCAAAAGAGGGAATGACCAGAAAGTTGCTCTTGCTAAACGGTGCTTGTTGCCATCTGTGGCTCTGCTAAGGAAATCCATGCTCAGGAGAGAGGCATGAAATAAACAAACTTGTCTTCCCAGTGGGAAAAAACCCACCCCTCTAGGTCATTCTAGTTGGTTATTAGCTGATTGGTTTGAAAAATCAAAGCTACCTTTGATGGCTACAGATCATAAGGTGTCAGCTGGTGTCTGACACGTTGCAATCGGGGAAAAAAGGATTCTCTCTCTCGACAGTTATTAATCGTGTTTGTTTTGGCAGTGCCTACAGGCCAACCCAGAATGGGGCCCCATTGCGTTAGATGGCACAAGCAGAGCAGTAGCTGGTCCATGTATTGAAGAGTTTACAATCTAATTAGGCGAGGCAGGCACAGGGCAGGGAAGGGTAGAACATAAAGAAGCACTTGGGTTTTCAATGGTGGGGAGCAATCATTTTTTGAGAAAAAACAAATGCAGGGAAGACAACCATCAAGCGGAGTTAAAAATAACTACCCAACACCCTTGGCAGTATCTCTGATTTAACTTGCTTCCGTACAGTCTTATTTGTGTGACTGTGCTGTGTTTACTTCACTTCGAAAGTTGCCACAAAGACGCTGTAAATTAAAGCAATGGACAGATAAGCTGCAAAAAGTCACCGGAATAGGACAATAAAGCAGGGAGGATTATCAAACATGACTGGAAACAGGGTTATGGCTCTGACACTTTCAGCAGTCGGTGAAGAAAAAATAAAGTGACCTATGATACAGGAGGGGGCTAGGATTTTGAAGTACTTCCTTAATTGCCATTGACTGCAGCAGAACACCTGATGTTCTGAGACATCAGAGCAGGAAAGGGAATTCTCTGGTAAGTTTCTGTGCAGTGAAAACCCGCAGCAGCCAGGTCTAATTCTGGGCTAACAACACTCTTGCTTTAGTCCCTGTGAAGACATGCATGAGGTGCGTGACAACACTGTGCGCACAGGCAGCCACCTGCATCCCAAGACCTCACAGCACTTTACGAGGGAAGGAGCATTCTTGTCCCTTTTTTAAAGAGAAGGAGACTGAGCTACAGAGACACTGGGGTGGATTCGTCAGAAACAGGGAGAAGGCAGCTTGCACCTCTCCTATTCCAGAGCTGCCCCAAGGTAGTTCTGAGCACTGCCCTAACAGGCTGTCTGTCTGCAGTGGCCCCTATGGACCATTGCCCCAGTGTAGAATCACCAGAGGGCAGGTTCACCGTCGCTACCCGCCCTTGTCTGGAGCCACACAAAACAGCATTAACAGGGACCAGGATATGAACCTATAACTTCTTCCTACCATAGGAAACTCCCTTTAGAAAAACAAAAACAAACGGCTGGGGCTACTGGCCATGTAGTTGGATGAGACTGTTCTTAGCCTTGCTGTCTGAACATCTCCCATATCCCTCCTTAAAATACACGCATATATGACCATCCTCATTCCAGCCTGCAAACCAGCATTAAACTAAAATCTAATGATAGCTTGAGCTTCAGCGAATCCATTTGAAAAGTCAGCCGAAACGGCTGTAAACAGACAGAATCACCAATTGGGGGAAAGGGGTAAGACTGAGTCAAGAGAAATGAAGTTGAACAAATATTTGCTCTGTGGCAGCTACTGGAGAAATTCCTCCAGTGTGAAAACACATTGCAAATAAAGGAACACTTTGCTGCTGGCTTTCCCTGGGCTAGAGTGAGGCTTAGGTTGTTGATTTATTTTGCCTTTGGGGGCTCTGCAGCATCCTAGGAAATTAGTTATAACCGTCCTCAACTGATACAAAATTTTAGAGAGCGATATTTGCTTTCACCTGAGCGATTCAGCTGGTATGAGCACAGTCCCCGGGGATTGTTACCCAGGGACACTTCAAAGAAGAGCTGCAGTGAACAGCCAGAGAGCTGCGTCGACTTTGATGGAGACATGGAGCTCAACACTGCCGTACAAGGAAAAAAATCGACAGCATCAGATACAGCTGTCTGAGGGTTGTCAGAATAAACAAACCACACCCAAGCCTATGTGGATTACTGTGGCTCAAACACAGGAGCTAATTATAGGTGTGTCCCAGTGTTGACTAGTGCTTGATAAAACAAAGGTTACTTTCTAGGTAATGAACTTCCCCCATCACACACATGTGCCCTAGATGCTGTGGGAAAGAGATGGAACCACAGGTTTCTATTTCATCTTTATGATTTCCTGTGTAGCTTGGGGGGTTGTGAAGCTTTTGTGCAGGTAAGAGAAGGGGGAGCATTAGTTTGAGAGCTGATGTGTATTCAGTCCCCTGCAGGAGCAGACATATCTTCCACTTGTTTTGCTGAGGGACAGCTGCTAGTCTCAGTTCTCAAACTTTTGTATGCGTGGCCCCTTTCACATAGCAAGCCTCTGAGTGCCACCCCCTTTATAAATTAAAAACACAATTTTTTATATTATACACTATTATAAATGCTGGAGGAGAAGCGGGTTTTGGGGGTGGAGGTTGACACCTTGCAACCTCCATGTAATAATGTTGCGACCACCTGAGAGGTCACAACCCCCAGTTTGAGAACCCCTGATTATGGAGATTGGAGAGCCCCGTATGACAGCTGAGAATCTGGCCTATTGTCTCTCCAGGGCTCCCAGCCCATAGTCAGCAAGACTAGTTCTTGATCCCAAGTCCCCAGGGAGTGGAGAACACCTAATAGGCTCCTGAAGAGAGACTGGGACTGAAAACTCAACAAAGCATTAGGACTAGACATCAGGAAATTGAGTTCGTTCCCAGCTTGGCCACTGCTATATGGAATTTTGAGCAAGTCACTTAGACCTGTGTTTTTGTGACTCAGTTTCCATATCAGTAACAGACAGATTATGTTTTCTCCCTTCATGAGGGAGGTTATTAGGTTGAATTTATTAACATCTCATAGATTTTAAGGCCAGAAGGGACCATCTGACCTCCTGCTCACTGCAGGCCACAGAACCTCACCCAGTATAGCACATTGAGCTCAGATTGAGAGTGTTATAGACATGCAAAATATTTTTATTTATTAATATTTAGTTCTTGAGAGAGGGTCATATATTTCCTCCCCCCACCCCAACGTCTATAAAGACTTGCCTAATAACCTTGTCTGTTGTTGTTTTGAGCTAGGCAGACCAGTGACTCATCTGCAGTTACAATGGTAACTATAATTAGGGGAAAATGCTTCCGCAACTGAGGCTCTTTCCTCTGATGTAAGCGCCTCAGTATCCCTGCACAGGATTAATTCTTTCAATGGTTTGGTGTGGATGTGGGCACCCAGTGCTTATATGTGACATTTAGCGTTGTTTTAGTAGATTTTCTGGCTGGAAATGCCGCCTAAGAAGCTTGTACTGTTGTGGAGTCTTCTTCATGCTTCTCCACTTGGTTTATGCTTACAGCTATAGCTAGACTTTTAAAAAAATCAAAACAATAGAAATAAATAGAACAGAATAGTAATCAAAGAGAATATTCAGGCCATGTGAAATAATCTGCCACCCTTTAAAAAAAAGGATTAAAAACTAAGGCTCATCGGAAAATTTCCATAGAAATTTTGTCAAAAACCAGGTGGGGAGAAAAACATTTTCTGTTTTCCGAGCACCCCGGTTGTTGTGGTTTCTGTATATTATTTATTATTTTTATTACAATAGAGCCTAAAGGCTGCAAGCAAGATTAGGGAAGCATTATGCAAAGCACCGTGCAGCCACACAGTAAGTGATAGTCCCTGCCCCAAAATGCTCACCATCTAAAAAGACAAGACAGACAAAGGAAGGCTTATTATCTCCATAGGAAACTGAGAGATTAAGTGGCTTGCCAAAGGGGGCATAAAGGGTCTGTGACAGAGCTGGGAATTGACGCAATGGTCTTGAATCCCAGGGTAGTGCTTTAACCACACCACTGTCTTCCCTCTCTTCTTCTACCCATACTTAAAATGCTGTAGGCCTTGATCCTACACAGTGTGGGTGCAGCGTGGTACATGTATATGCACAAGGTAAGGGGAACCTGATTCAGTGTTAATGAGAGCACCGCCTGGGCAGCAACCCAGTTACTTCTGTAGGAGTCACACCGAATGGGAGTGTGAGTTAAGCAACTCCTCTGCCTGTTGACAATCAAACACACTCCTGTCTCTCTAGACCCAGCCACTCCCTGTCAACATCCTGGGCCTGACTCTCTCACTGCCTTGTGAAATCATGGACACCAGTGAAATGAAGGTGTAAAAATGATACTACACCACTACCCCGATATAACGCGACCTGATATAACACGAATTCGGATATAACCCGGTAAAGCAGTGCTCTGGGAGGGCGGGGCTGCGCACTCCGGTGGATCAAAGCAAGTTTGATATAACGCGGTTTCACCTATAACACGGTAAGATTTTTTGGCTCCTGAGGACAGCGTTATATCGACGTAGAGGTGTATATTGATTTGATACAAGGCGTAAGCCCCTTCTCTGTTGGGGGCCTGATGTAAAGCATTTGAGCCAAGGGAACATCTCCATTGACTGCTTGAAGTTTGAGGGGCACTAGCACCTAGCCTTACGTGACTCATGGGTGCCTGCCTTCTATTCACACTTGTATTAGGGCGTAAGGACTTTGGCCCAGACACTCACTACGCTCTCAAATGAACTCACACAGAAAAATGATAAAAGGCAAAAATACCCTCTCACCCGTGGTCAAACACTTTCCCCAAAGCGCGTCTCTGACCTCTCAGCCCTCATCCTCAAAAGAAACCTGCACCACACCTTCAAAACACAGGCCTGGGACCTGAAATGCATAACTCCGCAGGACACTAAAAACCATGGACTGGTTTTATGGCTCATGATAACAATTTGTAACACCTCTGCCTGCTAACCCTTCATTGCCCACTTCATTTAAGTGGACTCTTACAGCACGCGTGAACCCTTGATGCTTAACAATCTGTGCCAACTTGTATTTAGCTCAGACACTCTGGTTAGCTTCCCCAAACCTGAAGAAGAGCTCTATGATGAAGCTCCAAGCTGGTCCCTTCCACCAACAGAAGTTGGTCCAGTAAAAGGTATTACCTCCCCGGCCCCTTGTCTTGCTCACATCCTGGGATCAACACGGCTAAAACAACACTGCAAACAGATCCTCAAAGGTATGTAGACTCCTAAATTGCATTGAAGTCAAGGGCCAGAAGGTGGTATCTTCCTCCGGCAAAAAATATTTACCCTCAGTCGGAGTTTCCTTTTCATTTCCTTTGAGGATCTGGGCCTCTGTACTTGCCGCTGCAAAGACCCACAGGATCAAGCACTGCCAGGCAATATTATAAAGAACAATTGAACTTAGTGGGCTTGAGTCTCTCTTGCCTTGCACCTCCACGCAGACATTCACACCCGTGTGCTGCCTCAGCATGGTAGCATCTTACATCCCCTTTGCTCAGTCCCCTTTCCCACCAGGAGGGAATCAGGCCTCTGTTCTGATCATAAGTAAGGCTGCGAGTTTGTCATGGAGGTCAAAGAAGTCAAGGATTCCATGACTTTCCGGGACATTCAGGACTTCTGCAGCGGCTGCTGCTAGGGCAGTCTCGGGCCACTGTCCCCAGCAACAGGAGTTGGGATGTGGGAGGGGGCTCAGTGCTGCGGGGGACGGGTGTGTGTGTGGGGGGTGAGGACTCCAGGCGGCGCTTACCTCGGGGAGCTCCCCGGAAGCAGCGACATGTCCCTCCCTCAGCTCCTAGCTCCACGCACTGCCTCTACCTGCAGGCACCACCCACGCAGCTCCCATTGGCCACAGTTCCCGGCCAATGGGAGCTGCAGAGCCGGCGCTTGGGGTGGGGGCAGCATGTGGAGCTATGAGCTGAGGGAGGGAGGGACATGTTGCCACTTCCGGGGAGTGCCGCAAGGAACCGAGTAGGGAGCCTGCCAGTCCCGCCAACCCACCCCCCCAGCACCAGCAGGGGTCCCAGGCTGCTCCCTCGGACCGTGTCCCCCAGAGCACCCGCAGCACCACCCGGGCCACAAGATCTAGTCAGGGGTATATAGTACAAGTCATGGACAGGTCACGGGCTGTGAATTTTTGTTTATTGCCCGTGACCTGTCCATGACTTTTACTAAAAATACCCAAGACTAAAACGTAGCCTTAATCATAAGGAAGAGCAGAAAAAAATGTCAAGAACTTTTCATAACTTTTTACATCACAAATTAAAATAATGTGAGTTAAAAGCATCATGTTTGATAGACCCGGCCTGACTCCTCATGTAACACCGGAGCACTGAGGATGGTGGGGGAGGGCGTTTCCATTTGCGGGTGAACAAAAAAAAAAAGGATAGTTTTGGCTTCGGGTTGAATTAAACTTTCACTGCTGTATTGTCTCCTTTTAACATAACCTCTGAAGGGCGTTTTAAGAGCATCTGTTACAGTTGCTGTTTGTTAAATTAGCCAGGCAAGGTGAAATGTGGTTAATTATTCTTCAGGCCAGGATATGTAATTTTTTGAGTTAGTTATTGTGTGTGTGAAGGGAGAGGGAGGGAAGCTTCAAAGCACAGAATGAAAAGTCTCAATACCTCCTGCTAAAACTTGGCATTGAATCCCGTGCCCTTCCATTCAGGAGATAGCAATAAATTAATTTCTAATGGGCACAACAGCCTGGCATGTTTTTACCACTCATTGTGTTTTATTCCAGCCTGTGACAGGGGCCATTGATATGTTTGTAAATGGGCTTGTGTTATATTGGGATAACTGGACTCTGACATCTATCATAATTAACTCTAACGAAGAAAAACAAATATTCATTTTCTGTACAAAAGATGTCCAAAGGAGGATGGAAGGTGCAGGGGGTTAGTTCCATGATTCCATGTATTCCATGATCAGGACTGCCTCTTTGTTGTATATTTGTACAGCACCTAGCACATGGGGCCCTGTCATCTACTGTAAAAATAAATAATAGTTAATTCCCCAGTCACCACAGCCCTTATTCTGAAATGTACAGTGCACAGGGGGACGACTGCATCCACACCGACGTCAGCAGGGCTCTACACAGGAACTGGGGTGCACCCACATGTTGTACATTGCAGAATCAGGACCTAAATTTACAGCAGAACATTTGTCTTTGCTGCAGAATGGTTCTCCAGAATCGAAGTAGAAGCAGGTGCCATCCCCTACCTGCTCTCAAACACAGTGTGCATTCTGTACACAGGCTACTTCACCTCCTCCCTGGGATTTGGTTTTCTTAATACAAAACCTAGCAATAATATATTAATAAAGTTTAGCTCAAACCTTTCTGGCCTTGCCTTTTCTTAGGGATCCTCCCTCTGGACAGATGAGTCCGCACCTTAGATCCTCCCTCTGTAGAGAACGTCTCCTACTTCCCTGATATTTGAGTGGTAACAAATCACCTGCCTCTGAGTCAGCAGAACCCACTTAGCCCTTTCTCAGCCTAATCAACACTTGCTATCAAGACGAGGTGCCTCAGGCCAACGCTGCCAACCTGTTACACTAACCCAGGGGTCGGCAACCTTTCAGAAGTGGTGTGCTGAGTCTTCATTTATTCACTCTAATTTAAGGTTTCGCGTGCCAGTCATACATTTTAACATTTTTAGAAGATCTCTTTCTATAAGACTATAATATATAACTAAACTATTGTTGTATGTAAAGTAAATAAGGTTTTTAAAAATGTTTAAGAAACTTCATTTAAAATTAAATTAAAATGCAGAGCCCCTGGAGCGGTGGGCCAGGACCCAGCAGTGTGAGTGCCACTGAAAATCAGCTTGCGTGCTGCCTTCGGCACGCGTGCCATAGGTTGCCTACCCCTGCACTAACCTTACATTTGTTATTTATATTTTTAAAAAGATTCGTTTCTAATTTTTTTGGTTATAAAAACAACAGCAAACAACTCTTCCAAACATGGACCAAGAGTAAGCAATGCAGTGACCTATGCTTTAATCTGCAGACAGCATAAATCTGAAACCTAAAGACTGCAATTGGAATATCAACATTGCTAACTGTTTCATGGCTGGGATCAAAGCAGTGTTTAGGATTAAAGAACCAGCACAGGGCATAAAGGCAGGTGGCTGAAGCACTCTTTGAATGTGAGTGACAGGGTGCAAAGCTGGCATTGCTGTGACATTTAGCTGTTTAAGGATAGACTTGTCCGGCTTGTGAAAGCACTCAGGGAAACCTGCCTGACCTGTGTGGCAGCATTGTGTGATCTGAATCACAAGTTGGCACCCAGGTTTGTATCAGGTTTGTATTGTTCCCCATCTCTTTCTTCATCCTTGCAGGCCTGAATCTCGAATCTGGACTGCGATGTTACTGCTTGGGACTTGTTTACTCTACTGTGCCAGGGTGACCATGCCTATCTGTGCTGTGGCCATGAGCAGTCACTTCGACTGGGACAAGAAACAGTCCGGCATTGTTCTGAGCAGCTTCTTCTGGGGCTACTGCTTAACTCAGATCATCGGCGGGCACCTCAGCGATCGGTACCGGAACTTTCTTATATTATCCCTTGCTCAGTTTTTGCAATAATTTTTTTGGGCAAAGTTACCAGGTATCTAACCTCCACCCCAAGGAGATGAGGATTGATAAACTAGCTGTGAAGTACTTCGATATCTCTGGAGGAAAAGCACCGTATGCCTGATCCAAACTCCATTGAAGTCAATGGGAGTCTTTCCATTGACTTCAGTAAGTTTTGGACCAGGCCCTATGGCTCTGATCCAGCAAAGCACTTAAGCCCGTGCCTAAACTTAAGTATGTGAGTAGTCCCCATTGGTTTCTAAGGGTATGTCTACACTACCTGCCAGATCGGCGGGCAGCGATTGATCCAGCGGGGATTGATTTATCGCGTCTAGTCTAGACGCGATAAATTGACCCCCGAGCCCTCTCCCGTCAACTCCTGTACTCCAGCGCCGCAAGAGGCGCGGGCGGAGTCGACGGGGGAGCAGCAGCAGTCGACTCACTGCAGTGAAGACACTGTGATAAGTCGATCTAAGTACGTCGACTTCAGCTACGTTATTCACGTAACTGAAGCTGCGTAACTTAGATCGATCCCCCCTGCTAGTGTAGACCAGGGCTAAGTTGGTCCTGATCTTAAAGTTACACAAGTACTGAGGTGCTTTGCTGGAGTGTGGCCTATGTGCAGTTTAGGAATCACCTACATGTAAACTATACCGGTATAGTTCAAGCTGTACAATCCCCACTAGTGTGGATGCAGTTACATCAATAGGCGTCTGTACTAGTACCGTGTACCCCCGTATAGGCAGAGGAATAAGCTAGGCAAATATAAGGTACCTTTATAATTGCATCCACGCAAGGGGTTGTACTGGTATAACTATTGCCATAAAGAATGACCTCCCTAACCAAAATAGTTATACCAGTACAAAACTTGTGTGTAGACCAGGCCTTATTATTATGATCATTGCAACGCTCTTCCCAAAGCCAGCATTAGCCAACCGCTCACATCAAGCACGATCTATTTATTAACAAAAGCTAAACACCATCCTTGTGTGGATGGCAACTTTCAGACTGGTTATTCAAACGATGAACAACCAGCCAGGGGCAACGTTCCGTTGGTCTGCAGGGAAATCAACTCTTCGTTTCTTCGTCTCATCCGCGGAATTTGTTTTCTCTCTCTTCGTTCCATGCCCACGTTTCTAGGCAGTTCCTCCCGAGTTTATTCCCCTTTGCAGCCCCTAGTCGTGCTTGGGAAAAGCATGTGCTGCACAGTTTGATTGTATTAATTTAAAAAAAACAACCAAAAAACCCAGTCAGCTGTTTTGTGGAAACCCCAGTAATTACCTGCTTGAGTTCACCCCCCAGACTGCAGTGTCCTAAGGGGGCACGGCTTTCCTATAAAATTTTGTGTAAGAAACACAGTCTCGGAGTCACACACTGTCTGTGCAGCGGGCTGGGCCGTCGCACTGTGGTCTTTAATAGACGCTGCAAGCAAAGTGCACACAGGACACGAAAGATTACAAGCAAGCAGAGCTAATGCTAAAGAGCGGATGGAACAGAAAATGCCATCATGCTTCGAGAAAAAGAGTACAGTGCTAACTGCTTGTCGTTAACACTTCCCTTGCATCAGGGATTCTCTCAACTCCGAGCTCGTGACCAGCCTGCCCTTCCGCATTGCTGATTGGGAAGGGGATCCTGGCTATTTGGGGTGTAGGTAGGCTCCCAGTATAGAAAAGGGGACCCTAGTACTGAACAGGCTGAGAACTACTGCACCCTCTCAGTTGTTTGTAAAATTTTCTCTGTTGCTTTAAAATCAGGTTTCTCTCCCTGCCGATGTCACCCTCTTTTACCTGTGTTCACCTTGTGTTTCTAAGGTGGGCTTGTAATTAACATGCTCCTGCTTTTGTTTACTTCCCCGTGGGTGCCCGCGCGTCACTGAAGATGTAACTGTATGGACAGGTGGAATGGGTAATCACTTTCCATCCCAAACAGTATGAATGTGGCTAGATTCATCTCTCATCCCCATTGTCTGCTGCTGCTGGGGAGCAAGTGGGGATTTCCCTTGGGCACCCCTTCACTCTCAGTGCATTCTAGGGCCTCTCAGACATGCAGTTAAATGGTAGGACTGATGCCGTGTTCTGCTGCTACATGATGGTACAGGACACATGCAATTCTGGCGATAACTCCAGTTGAGATGGGGAAGGGTCTGCTTTGCTGCTCACCTCCCCGAAGGAAGCAGGTGAAGGGCGCAGGTCAGCTGGCCATCCCTGAAGACATTTGTGGGATGGAAAGGTCAGGTGGAGAGGCCTGGCTGACTTTCGTTATTAAACAGCTTGGAAGAGACGCCTGAAGTCCTGATTCCGAGTCCGTGCGCCAACCCCATAGCCTACCCACAGTTCCCCTTTTACGTAATTCATGCGTATCTTTCAGGATCGGAGGAGAAAAAGTCCTCCTCCTCTCTGCATCTGCCTGGGGTTTCATCACCGCCATCACTCCGCTGCTCACCTATATCAGTTCTGCCCACCTGATTTTCATGACAATAGCTCGATTCCTCATGGGACTACTGCAAGGTGAGACAAAAAATTGTTTTGTGTGTTCGTTCCACCCATGCTTATACTGCAACTCCATATATGATGGATTCAAATGAAAGTCATAACTGCAAGGTGTCAATTGCAATGCTGGTTAGAGCAAGCTGTTTCTGAGCTGCCCCCACATCTGGAACTGCTGTTATAAAAATTGGGTGCAGAGTGGCTACCAAATGGAGACATTTGTCTCTGAGAAAGGTGCTGTCACTATAAAAAGCTTGAATCTCCGTGTCTGCCTCTGAAATGGTAAACGTGCTTCAAAGCACCTGCAATTTGAGGGGTTCTTTGGCCTTTCGCCTGAGCTATGATAATTTGGGATGATTTTCTCTTCCACTTGCTGAACTGCAGAAGCCTGGCGAGTGCTACCCAAAAGTTGGTTGGGTGACTTTTTCTTGTTAACCGATAAGAAACTCTGGGTTATTTTCACTGTTTCGTTTCTGGGCTTCTGCCTCCACTAACTGGGTGCCTGATACATCATTATAAATAATTGCATTTTTGTAAGCTACCAGAGCAACATAGCTTCTCAGTGAGGGCCTTTTCTCCTGCTTACTCCTTTTCCCCCCGTCTTTCTTTGTACCCCTCCTTTTCTATGTAAGAATTTATTATTTCGGGGCCACATGTCTACCAAGGACTAGATTAACACTAGGTAGCATCCATTCCAGTTTTAACCAGGTACAAATTAGCCCGTATTTTAATCACTGCAACAGCTGACCCATTCTAGAATTCAGCTCTTCCCTGCCCTCCACCCTGGGAGTTTTACATCCTCTCCACATCTGTCTCCATAGTGTCATGAATGCCAACCCCCCACTGAAACCAGCTGGTGCCATTACTGTGCAAAGTCTTGGGATGCTATCCCAGGTGACTCTGCCACTCAGCAGAGCACATGATGTTGTCATCACCAGAACCAGGATGAATCACTCACTTCGCCATAAGAAAAAGCTGGCAACTATTTAATAAGGATTAAAAGTTACTAAAGCTTTTTCAACCCTGGGGGAGAAAAAGGATCAGTTTTGGTGTGGCTCAGCTATTGCTGCGGTGGAGTGCTGGCCTTGTGGTTAAGGTTCACCGAGTCAGGTGAGCTGGGGTCAGTTCCCAGCTCTGCTCAGACTCCTTGTGTAATTTTTAGCAAGTCACTGAATTTGTCTGTGCCACAGTTCCCCAGCTGTAAAATGGGGATAACGGCCCTGCCCTATCGCACTGGAAGTTGTGAGGATAAATGCATTCACACTTAGGAGGAGCTCAAATATTACAGTAAAGGGGGGCAATGGCAGCAGATACAGAGAAGGCACAAATGAGCTTCCAAATGGCCATGTGGTATATCAAGGGGAGCAGTGGGCTGCCATAAGTCATACTGGTGTGTGACACCGTGAGGTCATTGCTTCGTTGACTCATTTTGGCATTTATCTATCGTTGGATTTGAGTCAAACACGCTCACACGCGAGTGCAAGTTTGACTGATGTGTACCCTGACTGGCAATGGCTGACTCTTTCATTTCCATTGTTGTTAGGAGTGTACTTCCCTGCCTTGGCCAGCCTCTTTTCTCAGAAGGTCCGTGAGAGTGAGCGAGCTTTCACGTGCAGCACAGTAGGGACTGGCTCTCAGTTTGGGTAAGTTCCCATTGGCTTTGGGTGGTGAGTGACAGCGTCTCAGAGGGATGCCTTAGGTCAGGAGATAAAGTGCCATTAAACTTCTATAGGCAAAAACACCAACCCACAAAGTACATCTGGAACACTGGATCCTGTAGGGTATCCGTTCCAGTTGAAGAAGGCTCAGACAGTTGCTATAGAATATACACACTCATTACTGAAGTCTTTGAGCCTCTCAGAGTTGGTAAGACAACTCCCACCTTTTCATGCTCTCTGTATGTGTATATATATCTCCTCAATATATGTTCCATTCTTTGCATCTGAAGAAGTGGGCTGTAGCCCACGAAAGCTTATGCTCAAATAAATTTGTTAGTCTCTAAGGTGCCACAAGTACTCCTGTTCTTTTTGCAGATGCAGACTAACACGGCTGCTACTTTGACACCTCTCTCAAGTGTGTTGAGGATTAAAGGGATTTTATCTTGTCTTTTGAGTAAGCGGCTTGAAGGAGTTGCTATTACATTTGGTTTCCAACAGGAGGTGGCATGGTCCAGCAGGAAGAGCAAGACAGACCATCTAGGGTCCTGAATTCTGTTTCTGACCCTTCCACTGACTTGCTGTGTGACCCTGGGCACGTCACTTAACCTCCCTGTGCCTCAGTTTCTCTCTCCGTTAAATGGGGATTAATAATACTTTCCCACCTTTGTAAAGTTCTTGGAGAACCTCCGATAGAAACGGCTATAGAGCGGCAAAGCAGCAGTAGTATTTTATGCACCATATCTATTCCTGTGACTTTCTTTTGCGGATAGATGTATTCCAGGATATAAATGGTGATCTTGCTGGAAGGACTAAGGGTATGTCTACACAGCAATTAAACAGGAGGGATAGCTCAGTGGTTTGAGCATTGACCTACTAAACCCAGGGTTATGAGTTCAATCCTTGAGGGGACCACTTAGGGATCTGGGGCAAAAATCAATACTTGGTCCTGCTAGTGAAGGCAGGGGGCTGGACTCGATGACCTTTCAAGGTCCCTTCCAGTTCTAGGAGATAGGATATCTCCATTAATTTAAACCCACGGCTGGCCCCAGTCAGCTGACTTGGGCTTATGGAGCTCAGACTGCGGGGCTATAAAATTGCATTGTAGACATCCAGGCTTGGGCTGGAGCTTGAGCCAAAATGTCTACACTGCAGTTTTACAGACCCAGAGCCCGAGCCCCACAAGCCCGAGTCAGCTGACACAAGCCAGTCACAGCTGCTTAATTGCTGTGTAGACATACCTAAGTGGGCTAAGGGTTCTTTCCTTGTCTCAGTGCCTACAATCAGAGTGTACCTCAGAATGCTCTGTGGCATCCTTTCATTGCCAGGTATTTCAGACATCAGTAGGAAACAAAGGCCTAGATTTGCGACTGGTGTAAACTGACCATGTTCCAAAAACTTCAGTAGAACTACGCTGACTTACACCAGCTGAGGATTTGACCCAAAGTGTCAAATTAAGAAATAGAGCAGGTTCTTCTCCAGTGCCGTAGCAATAGAATGGTCTATAGTACAGTGGAGTGGTTTTTAATAACCAAGCAACCTCTCCTCTCAGCATTATTGAGGTAGGGAATGATTAGCCAATGCAACTGTTTGATAAGATGAACAGCTCTTGAGGGCTGGATAAATAACATCCAATAAACCATAGTGTTGACTCCTTACCGCTGATGCATGGATTGTGAGTTTGCCTAAAGAACACTCCGATCAGTCTCATAATCTCTCTGGCTTTTCTTTCCAGGACGCTGGTGATTGGTGGGGCAGGGTCCCTCCTTCTGGACTGGTATGGCTGGGAAAGTGTCTTCTATTTCTCTGGATTACTCACTTTGCTCTGGGTTTACTGCATGTGCAAATACCTCCTGAATGACAAAGGTAACCCCCCACCCTATTCATTCCTACTGGCAATAGCTGTTCACGAGGCTGTGCAGTGGAGATGACAGGAAAGTGATGGATGGCAATTGTTAACCCTGGGGCAAATGACAGGTGGCACTACCACCTCCTCCTCTGGCTGGATTCTGAGTGGCACCCGACCTGCTAGGCCACCTCTGAGCAAACCTACTGGATCAGCCCCACATGTGACTTAGGTGTCCAAAAGCCTGGCTCTTCCTGGTTTGTGAATCTCTTTGGGGTTTAGGCAGAAACGTAGGTGCGTAGAGAACTTTTACTGCAAAAACTTGGGTGCTGCGTGAGCTTAGGCGCTTACAGGGTTTGGCAGGAGATTCATGGATGGCAGTGGAGCCAGAACTGGGACTTAGGTCCTTAAGCCTCAGACTTGGGCACCTAAGTCTGGGCTTTAGGCACCTAAGTACCTTCATGGATTGCAGCCTAGCTGTTGTTAATTTTTTTATAGGCTTTACAGAAAATGAGAGTTTTAAGGAGGATCTTGAAGGAGCATAATTAGGTGGGTTTTGGATGTTTTCGGGGAGCCAGAAGCACCAGAAGCTCCCTAGAAGTGGGGGGAGGGAGGCACCGGCACCTGAGCCGTGATCCTATCCCTGCTTCACCTCTTCCCCTGAGTCCCTGCCTTCACTCCGCCCCGTCCCTTGAAGCCCCGCCCTCGCTCTGCTTCTTCCCCCAAGGCTCCACCCCCACTTGCTCCTCTCCGCCCCCTCCTCCCCGTCGCTTGCCCTTAAGGCAGGTAAAAATGGCCCCCTGGCCCTGCCGTTCCAGCACCCCTGTGTGGAGCGTCTCCTAAGTATAAGGGGCAGCATGGGAGAAGCACAAAGGTGCTTGTTTGAAAAAGTATCAACTGAGCAATGGAGGCAGGCGGAAGTCGACACTGAAGGAGAGATGATAGGTAGGGTGGGGGATAGGCCATTAAGGGGCTTGAAAGTGAAGACAAGTAGCCCATGTTTGATGCAATAGAGAAGGGGAACCAGTGGAGGGATGCAAAGAGAAGGGCGACGTGGGCAAAGTGATGGGCTAGGAAAATGATCTTTGCAACAGCCTTCTGAGTGGATGTGAGCAGGGTAAGGTTGCATTTGTCAAGGCCAGTGGCAGTAATTGAGACCGCACCAGGGTCCTTTCAGGACGGAGGTTCAGCATTAACTCTTGATTTGCTGTGTCTGGAGGCGTGCGTGTGTGTGTGTGTGCATAGGGTGGGGGTTTGGAGGAAGTTCAGTTAGAACACCACCGCTACTTAAAGCAGTTTTTATGGTTTAATGCATAGATGTTCCAGGGTTATCCTTCTGAATGCACATTTTAAGCAGTTCTTAAACCATGTGGTTAAGCCCTAGGATAAAACAGATCCAGCGTGTCTGTGTAGACTATTGGAAAACATAGCTTTGATTTGATATATTTCTTCCCTGCAGAACTCATCATTCGCTTAGAACAGTTAGCAAAGGGCCTCTCGTTATCCAAACAGACCAAAGTTCCCTGGAAGCAGTTATTTAAAAAGGCCCCTATCTGGTGAGTAAATGTCACGGCCATGCGTGTTGTGCATGTCAGCACCTCTCTCATGCAGAATCTGGTTTTCTTGTTGCTCCACCATCCTTCCATTCTGAAGCCTTTGTGTCTTGCTCCTGGAGTTAACTACCACCATGCATTTCCTAACTAGGCCAGCCGGGGGCAGAATGGTGGGTCTTTCCAAGGTTGCTTTTTTTATTTGATAGCTATTTATTTATTTAGGAAGTTTTAACAGGTTTACAAATCATTGCCACATAAATATCCGAATCAAAACAATAATCATTACACCAATGAGCTTATCACTAGGCAGTAAATTAATCATCATCATTTTGCAGCGTATTACCTTATTACAGGTGAGTCTCTTTACACCATCCCATCTTCTGTGAATTATATTTGTCTGTGGTTCTGTTTTACAAGCAGTGCTTCAAACAGTTCAGGACATAATGCCACATTCTGTATTTAGAGAGACAAGGTTGGGGCAGGAATATATTTTATTAGACCAACTTCTGTTGGTGAGAGAGACAAGCTTTCGAATGACACAGAGTTCTTCTTCAGGTTTTTCCAAGACCTGTGACTCGAAAGCTTATCACTGTCACCAACAGAACTTGGTCCAATAAAAGATATTACTTCCCCAACCTGCATTTATTGCTCAGAGGACACTGAGTGCTGTAATCTTTGCTCTCGTTGCAGAGAGAGACAACCAAAAAATGCCCTTTTAATTGTCACTTTGACTTAATAAACTGTCTCAGGAGACATTACATCCTCCTAGTTTAGGGTTCTGGATTTAACACTGTCCAGTCCAGAGCAGGGGAATGTTTTCGTATTGCTCAACACATCTGCCTTGTGGCCATTTAAGGAAAGACAGTGACAGGATCTGAGGGAAAATGGCCCTGGCTTTAAAGACAGTAAGGTGATAGGTGGGGAAATGGGCAGTATTCTGGAAAGGGTGCCGAGGATGCACTGGTAAGAAAGAAGCTATGTTAATAATGTGGGCGTAACATGAAGCTAGTAATTCTCCCTGGTACGCTTGCATTGCAGTGTCCTGTCAGATATGGTTCTGTTCAAAACCGCCTGTGTTACTGTTTCAATGTCCACACCACCCCAGCTAGTATACTAGATTAAATCAGTTGCTTATTATCGCTAATATCTGGGCTTGAATGGACATGTTTGCCCGACAGACATTTAGCAGGACCTAAACAAAATCTCAAGGAAGGGTACAAGTCCTGCTGTAAGTAAGAATCTGATGGGATCTTTCATACTGTGATGCACTCCATGAGTATGACGGTTATCATCACTGATTGTATCATAAGTTATCAAGATATCAAGGCCCCATTCAGAGCTGCCGATGGTGAAAGCATCATGGGAATACGCTGGTGCATTGCTCTCTCTTCTTGCTCTGGCAGGCAGGTGGGGTTAGGTATCTCCAATAAATCGCAGGAAGCGGTTTCAGTGCTATAGAGGGTTTATTTATATGCCTGACACCACTGCCTTGAAGTAGTGGGTAGCTAGAATCCCTTTTTGTTATCCAATGTGATCTGTCATCTTGTTTGATTCTTTTTCCCATTGTATATTTACAGGGCTGTCATAGTAGCTCAGCTTTCTACGGGCAGCACATTTTTCACCCTCCTCTCCTGGTTGCCAACTTTCTTTAAGGACACTTTTCCCGAGTCTAAGGTAGGCTGACACCACAGCAAAGCGGAGGCTCTGAAAGCTCAGTACCAACAAACAGCTGTAGTATTTTCCGTGTGTTTACATAGCTCCCGTTAAGATTGGGAAGCTTTGCATTGCCTTCAACGGGCTCTGGATCAGGCCTGAAGAGAACGGCCCTTTCGGTATCTGAGCCACTAACACTAGGAGGTTGATTTTAGTTCCCTTCGCCCCCACATTTGATTTTGATTGGTCTAGTCCTTCCGCATTGTTCTGACAGGTTCACTCACATTGTGTCGCGTGCCCCGTCTTGCCGCAAGGTCCCCTCTGAGAATATGTCAGGGAGCAACACTCTCGGTTGCTCCATAATGTCAAGCTCTCGAGAAGAAGCCGCTCCTGCACTGTCCAAGGCCTCCTTTGTAGCCCATGAGATCTAATGCAACTCCCCCAAAACACACAGCTGGTAACTGGGCCACAGATTTTGGATGAGTCAGGAAGACGGTGTCAGTATAGGAGAAAAGCTTTTTCTTGGGATCAAGCATTGCTGAGAGGGAGAGAAGAGGGAAGGAGGAGGAATGATTTCTGCCCCATATGGATGTGCTGTATACATGGTGGTGGCCTGTTGCCTTTACCCCTGATTCTTACGTGAAGGTGTTGGCAAGCAGGGAGTATATGCTTGATATATGCAGGAGTCCAGCTATTTAATAATAGGGGAATAGAAACTTGTACCTCCCACACGTCCCTTCTAAAACAAAGCTACAAATATAGGCCCTGATCCATGCCATCAAATCCCCCCCCACCCCCTTGCACCTGCACATTGACATCGCGGGATCTGATTGCAGGATCTGGCCATATTGTTTAACTATCCAAATGGACCAGCAGTGCCAAGGAATAGCATTGCCTGCTCTGATCCTTTCCAGTAGTGTCATCATGCTGCTCTTCCCCCCCATCAGCAGCTCCCCGTCATGAATCCCTTTCTCACAGAGTTCTGTGTGGTCTCTAGGCTGCCCCGTTGTGTGGATGAGGCTGGCACAGAGCTCATCGCTGCAAGCAATTTCAGACAACCACCACAGGGCTTTGTTACTGTATTGGCATAACTGAGCTTAGAGGCGTGATATTGTTAGTTGTTACAAGGCTACAAATTTTAATTACTAATTAATATACATTTTTTATTTGCAAAGCTCTGAAGAAAGGCCTCTCTCCACAAATAAATTGCCCATTTTTCTGAAACTTGGTTAAAATTCTTCCAGGCTGAGACCTTGTATTTTTACAATTCATTCTGCCCACAGAAATCCCGAGATTGTCTTTTCTATGGTGGCTCTGTCGTGTGTTTCTGGAATTTCCCAGAGCCCCTTACATTTATTACATTAACGAGGGGCTTTATGACATACTCGATATTTATATTAAAATCATGTATTAAACCAGCAAACATATTGTTATAACAAGATTTGCAGCACCTCTTGTAATACGCTTGGGTAGCAGTGATTTGGTAATTTAGCCATCTGTTACATATTTAATTCCTGTGCCCTTATGTAAGATGCTCTATATAATATTCCTGCATCTGGCCATTGCTTCATAAATATTAATAAAACATGGATTCATTCGATGTAAATTGAAAGGGTTGACAGTCCTTAATGTGGTAAAACTATGTCACCTACTGGCCAAACATACATGCTGCAGGTGAGTTGTTTTTCTCCCTCTGCTAATGTCCAATTCAATGAAGAGAATCCTGCACCTTTGGCCCAGGCCGTGAAGTGTGCTATGATTTGAAAAGGGACCCTATAAAATAACAATGTGGCATTGTTATATGCCCTTATGTTTTTCTTGAATATTTTGGGCCACAAGCTTAGAGGTGCTGAGCGAGAACAGCTCCAGCTGGCATCATTGGGAGCTGCAAGTGTTCCGCTCTTCTGAAAATCAGGCTCTCGTTTTGCAAACTGCCAATGCAATTTAGGAGCCGAAGTTCCTTTTTCAAACGTGACTAAGGGCTAGATTTTCAAAGGTATTTAGGTTCCTAACAATGCAGATATGTGCCTAGTGAGGTTGACATCATCATCTGAACAGGTTAGGTTCCTAACACCCATTGAAGTCAGTTAGAGGCTTAACCTCTTTTGGTGCTTTTGAAAATCCCACTGGACACCTAAATACCTCTGAAAATCTGACTCTGTCTCACTGAAAGCCAGTGGGATCTAAACTCCTACATTACTTAGGTGCTTTTGAAAATGTTTCCATTAGTCGTCTTCAGTTACATCCATAACACATTTTCTCAGTTGAAAAGACAAAGCAAGATTTTCCTCTTTACCAGTCTTGAAAGTTCAACCCTGACATCAGAAAACCCAGCTGTGTTCCCTCAGCTGCATAGAAATGCTAGCTAATAATATAGCGGCTGGAGTCTGAATTTAGTCTGCAGTTTTGCTGGTGACCCATTAGGCTGGATAGAATACACAGTTTGCATATTGGCTCTGTGCTGCAGAATCTTGTTTGCCAGTAAACTCTGCCACTTTTAATCCTTCCTTATTGCTGTAGAGAGAAATTTCTGCCGCTCTGTCATGGGTGTAAAGCCAGTCAGACTTTATGGTCTTTAACAATTCACTTATTTATATAGCACCATGTGTGCACGTACATTACAGACCTCAGGCCCCATCCTGGAATGCACCAGAATGCTGTAGAGCATTGGGCAGAGTGTTATGAGAAACTGGCTTAAAGCTCCTATGTTAGGTGAGCAAAAGCACCAGGAAAGGGTAAACCCTAATGTCCCATGGAAACCCCCGCAGTATAAAATCCATTAGCTGCAAACAAACCCTGCTCCACTAGCAGGATGTGAACGTTGCTTCTCTTCACTTTTCCTGTGAGGATTGTTCTCCTTTCAGGGCTGGGTGTTTAACGTCGTGCCATGGCTGGTTGCAATCCCAACAAGTTTGTTTAGTGGATTTCTGTCTGATCACCTGATCAATCAGGGTAAGAGATCCTTGGGTTGTTCATCCGCTCTGTCTTTTCAGAATGCAAAGAAAAGACTGGATGGGAGGAGACGGGTTTGGTGGGAGAAAGGGGAAGCTGAGCTTCTGGCCTGGAACTTGGATAAATACTGGCCTCTACATATTCGTAACGCCCTTTGGGTTTGTCTACACTGGCACTTCATCGGCAACACTTTTGTCATTTTGTCAACCAAAGTTTTACCAACAAAAAGCGCCGGTGTGAACAGGAGCGCTCTCCTGCCGACAAAGCCACTGCCGCTCGTGGGGGGTGGAAGCTTTTTGTCGGCAGGAGAGCTCTCTCCTGTCAACAAACAGCAGCTAAAAGCCTCATAGTCTAGCCATACCCTTTGTCTTGTATGGGAGTTGTAAGCACCTGTCTAAGAACAGAATCTGACCCTGTGTGTTAAGTTTACCTTATACTCACTCTCCTGACATGAGCCCAAACGATGGGTGTTGAACTCTTCTAGACTGAAACATTAGTCCCAGCTTCATTGAGAGGAGTCTAGTTTAAATACCTCCAATTGTCTTCCTTTTCCCTTTCAGGCTATAAAACGATCACCGTTCGTAAGTTCATGCAGGTAAGAAAACGAAAGCCTGTGAGTGAAACATCAGTTATCTGTTAGCGCTGATTTTGCACGTTAGTCTAACAGTGAAAATCAGATTCAAGTTCTTGGGAAACTGGACTCATGATTTTGGTTACAAAAAAAAAAAGAGCTTTTATAGATAGGCAGATAGCTAGTAACCAGCATCCATGGGAAGGATACAGAGAAAGGCCATGACCTTTTCACTGGGCTTTGACAAACCATTACATTTTAACAGTTTGCCTGGGAGTGGCGATTTTGTGAGCGATATGGAGGGTTTTTGTCAGCCCCACAGAGCAAGCGTGTTCTTTCACACCGAATGACTCTCCAGATTTTAGATGAAGGGAAACAGCAAAAGAATGAACAAGAATAAAATCCCCATGCGAGAGCAGCGCATCTCTTCTGTAGAACAGCGGCTCCCAAACATTTTACTATGGTGGCCCCCCAACTGCGTTTGGTCTCTTATGGGGAGCCCCTGTTATATAAAGATGTACAGAAACGACTATTTCTAAAATCCTGTGAGTGTACAACAGCAATTCTGAGTTTGTTCTCAGCCTTCTGCTCCCCAGTCCCCTTCTCAGCCCCTGCTCTCCCCTCACTAGTGTGGCCAAAACCCCTGCTCAGCTCCCCCCAGCCCCTTGCTCTCACGCTCCTAGCTCTGCCCCCTGCTGCATCTAGTCATCCCTTCTCTCCCTACGACCAGGCCGCAGTCGCTATCAGCCAGCTCACTGGCTCCGGCTGCTTCCTCCGCACTGCTGCTGCCTGCTTCCCCGGCCAGGCAGAAAAGAGCATGGGGGAAGCGGGGAAGTGGCATGGGGGAGGGCAGTTACTGGCAACCCATCTAGACCCTTCCCACGACCCACTAGTGCACGGGTAGTCAATAGGCGGACCGTGGGCCAAATCCGGACCACTTTTGAACGGACCCCGATATCTTTTCATTTACTTATTATTGTTGGTTTTTTTTATTATTATTTTCTCTGGACACTGGACCTTGACTATACCATTGACCAAGAAATTTGGACCGTGACAAAAAGTAATTGACTACTCCTGCACTAGTGGGTCAGGACCTACATTCCCTCTAAGCTGCGCGGCTGCCTATTAAACCCCACACAGGGGCTCAGGGCTGCGGTGGGGAGAGGCAGCCCTCCTCGCAGGACCCAGCACGTACCTGCCCCAGAGCTGCCGTGGCCGGGGAGAGGTGCCTCTTCCCCGGCCCCGAGCTGCTGTGGTGAGAGAGAGCTGGGTAAGCCTGCAGCCCAAACCCCTCATCCCTGGCCTCACCCCAAAGCAGTGGCGTATTATCGCATAGGCTGACAAGGTCTAGGCCTAGGGTGGCAAATTTGCAGGGGTGGCAAATTTGAGTACCCACGGAGAAGCTCCACTCCCGCAGAGCCCACACATTCCCTGCACTCCAACCCTCTGCTGCAGCCCTGAGCCTCACTCTCACACTCTGAACCCCTTGGCCCCACCCCCACCGCATTCATTTTGTTATCTACCCCAATACGAAGGTGATGTATCACACATCACCTCCATATTGGTGCACATACCAAAATTCATTCCGCACATGGATGTAAGAAATTAGAGGGAACACTGGTCAGGACCCATCATTTGGGAAATGCTGCTCTATAACATGCTCCATTGCCTCCGCCTCACAAAAGGGCACTTGTCTGTGCCCATAGGCCGTCGCCTTAGGAAATGAAGGTGCCATGCAGAGGAAAGCAAGTCGTAAGAACCACCCAGCTCTGTATACAGAACCATCATGAGCCCTTCGTATTTCAAAAAGGGACAGCCCGTCTGCAATAGGAGCTACTTTTGTTCACTGCAACTCGCTGTGAATCTGTTGCGGATGTCATTAATTTTCTTTTTCCTTCAGGTCATCGGATCAGGCGTATCAAGCATTTTTGCCTTGTGCATGGGTCAGACATCCAGTTTTTGCAAAGCTATAGTATTTGCATCTGTCTCAATTGGACTTCAGACCTTTAACCACAGGTAATCATCATCATCATCATAGGAGTAACGCATAGCTCTGATAGAGTACTTTTCAGGAGGGAGATGTCATTATCCCCACTGGGGAAACTGAGGCACAAAGCGATTAAGGGACTTGCCCAACATCACCCATCTGGCCAATGGGAGAGCCAAGAATAGAACCCAGGTCTTCGGAGACTTAGCCTAGTGCCCCGTTCATAGGCCATGCTGCCTTTATAGAGGCAGTTTATGTCAAACACCTAGCAGACAAATTGAACCAATGTTTTATTTGTTACATGTGAAGAGTTCTAATCTAAGATCGAAGGCGTGAGGATTTATCCAGGCTTTATTGAGCAATGACTGTACATAAAGATGAAGGGTCCAGAACATGAGCACTGTAAGTGTCAGTAACTCAAGACCGCCAGCTAAATCCTTGTAAAAACCCACTGTTGGGAAATATGAAATATATGACACGATTCAAATTCAAGGATTTCTCTCACCACCTTCCCACTATCTCAGCTTAGTCTTGAAACAGCCCAGCACAGGGCCAGACTGGGGTAATGGATGAATACGCTGCTTAGCAGATGGGGCAGCCAGGTTGCTGCAGATCATGTCTGAGATGCATTATGAGGTTTGCACGAGGAGAGCTGCCACAGCACCTTCCATGCCAGCCTCTAGCGAAGTCATTGGCAAATTCACCCCAGGATTTTTAAACTGTTATTTACTTCGGTCTCATTGTCCACTTAGAACTGGGGATTTCTTCCCAATTTTAGCACAACTGTTTGTTTGGTTTTCTTTCTGCCTCTAAATTTGAGTGATCATAGAAGCAAAGAAAGGCAGAAGAACCACTTACGGCTAGAAGTTAAAGCCAGACAAATTCAAATGAGAAATAAGGCACTTTTTTTTTTAACAGTGAGGGCTGTTAACCATTGGAACTAACTACCAAGGGGAGTGGTAGATTCCCCATCTCTTGATGGCTTCAGTTCAAGATGGGATGCCTCTCTGGAAGGCATGCTTTAGTCAAACACAAGTTACTGGACTCCATACAGGAGTAACTGGGTGATATTCTACGGCCTGTGACATGCAGGAGGATGATGTAATGCAGGGGTTCTTAACCTTTTTCTTTCTAACCCCCCCCTCTCCCCCAACATGATATAAAAACTCCAGGGCCCAGCAGCAGGGGAAGGGAAGGGGACGCTCTGGGCTTCAACTGCTGGGCTGGGGTGCGGGGGAGGAGTTTGGGGCTTATGCCCTGCGGAGTGGCAGAGCTCCTGGCTTCAGCTGTGGTGAGGGGAGCCATGGGGCTTTAGCCTCATGGGGAGGGGGGTCACCAAGGCTCAAGGCTTCAGGGCTCAGGGCTTCAGCCCCATGGGGGGCTGGGGGAGATGCTGGGGCTTGGGGCTTCAGCCCAGAAGGAGGATAGATTAGATGATCTAATGGTTCCTTCTTGCCTTAAAAGCTATTAATCGAAGCATCAGATTTTGGTCACTGCAGGATGTTGGGCTTCATAGACCAGTGGGTCAGAACTGGTATAGCAACACCAAGTCCTAGTCTAGCAGGGGAAAGTGTTTTAGGTCTACACTACCGGGGTGGGGGTGGGGGTTGACCTAAGATATGCAACTTCAGCTACGTGAATAGCGTAGCTGAAGTTGCGTATTTTAGGTCGACTTACCTGGCTGTGAGGACGGCAGCGAGTCGACCGTGGCTGCACCGCCGTTGACTCCACTTCCGCCTCTTGCCGTGGTAGATTTCTGGAGTCAACGGCAGAGCGATCAGGGATCGATTTTATTGCATCTTCACTAGACACGATAAGTCGATCCCCAATAGATCCATTGCTACCCGCCGATCCGATCCTTAGTCTTGCCACAGTGAAGCTGGCACGTTCTAGCAGGCTAATGATGGACACACCAAAGAGAATTCAAATTTCATTCTGGCCCCACCTAACACTTTATAAATGCAACTGCGGCCGTCTAAGCACCACTGTATCTATTGTACTTTTCCGCTAATACTGAAGCTCTTTGCTTCTTATTTTGAAGTCTTTCCATTCAGTTATTTTCCCATCTTGGTTCAATTTCAACCATATTTTGGTTCTCAGTTCCCTCCTTCTCCCCACGGGGTTGGTTCAGATTGGTTCCCTTCATTGAACAACAGCATGCTTTATCTCATGTAAATTCTGAAAAGCAGACAAAACCTGTTTACAAATAAAAACCCTTTAATTTCTCTTCTCTCTGTGAATAGTGGCATTTCAGTCAACGTACAGGATCTGGCTCCCTCGTGTGCTGGCTTGTTGTTTGGTAAGGGGGCATTTTTAACAATTTTTATTTGCACAGAAAATATACCCGTGTCTGGGGAATAATTCCCAGGGAACTACATGTAAACACAAGTCTGAAGGCAGAGCTGCTGCCAGCAGCAGCGCAGAAGTAAGGCTGGCATGGCGTGGTATTTCCACCCCTTCTTCTGCGCTGCTGCTGGCGGGGCGCTGCCTTCAGAGCTGGGCTCCCGGCCAGCAGCTGCCGCTCTCCGGCTGCCCAGCTCTGAAGGCAGCACCGCCGCCAGCAGCAGCGCAGAAATAAGAGTAGCACTACCACAACCTCCCCTACAATAACATTGTGACCCCCCTGCAACTCCCTTTTGGGTCAGGACCCCCAATTTGAGAAACGCGGGTCTCCCCCATGAAATCTATATAATATAGGGTACAAGCACACAAAAGACCAGTTTTCTCGGTCTGTGACGCGTTTGTCATGGCCGTGAATTTGGTAGGGCCCTACTTATGAAACGGAGTGGCTTTATGGGTGTATAGGGAGTGTACAAGGAGTCCTCGCTCCTACACAGCAGCCAGACTCGCGTGCAGTCTCTGCATCCCCCTGGGAGAGCAAGACCTCCTGAAGGGGGATGGGGAGGAGGTGGACCCTGCCCTCCACACACTGGACAACTGAGCTACTTAGGTGCACCTTAGGGAAAGTATACGCTGGACTGCCTGAAAGGGTAGCAGTGGATAAGCTCTTTCTGTGAGCTCTGGGAGGAAGTCTACTTCCCAGAACTCTCCCTCGTTCTACCCCGTGCAGCTCTACCCTGACACCCACACAGTGGGGCTGTGTCTAACCAGCACGAGCGAACCCAAAGCGAGTGAAAAGTCTTGGGAGTAGCACTGGACACATTCAGAGCTAGATTGTCAACCCTCAGCCTCTCCCAGGGCTTATTCATGTGCTTTCACCTGCCCTCGGCAGGTGCAAATCATTGCACGTGCATGCCCTTTAATGAGTCTAAGGCTTGTGCACACACAGGAGTCAGGCTATCGAAAGGGCGCATGTGAGTGTTGAAATTTCCGGATTCCTAGCAAGTATCTTACGGTTAGAAGCATCGTGTGCAAATTGGTGTGATGCAGTGGTTTCCTTCTTCTCTTTACAGGCATTGGAAATACAGGTGGAGCCCTATTAGGTAAGGGATTTTCCTGGAATTGTCCCTCATTTGGGGGATCCTCCGGCTGAGCTGACATTACAGGGCGAGGCCCTGGCCAAGTTCTATTTGATTCATTTCTGCTCTCTCTCTCTGTACACAGGTGTCGTTTGTGTGTATTTAGCCGGTCATCTGATTGAAACCACTGGTTCTTGGGTTTCTGTTTTCAACCTTGTGGCTACAGTTAATGCCCTGGGGCTCTGTACATTCCTGATCTTTGGAGAGGCCCGAAGGATGGACACAGACTCTGCATACATAGATCTATAGTCGCTGTAAAGATGAGTTCAGCAAATGAAATCTGTTGAAGGGTTTAGGACTGTAATTTCTATTGCTAGCTGTTGTGCAAATGGTTGTTTGCAGAAGAGAATATTATTATTTTGTAGAATTTAAATAGAAAAAAAAATCTATTGAGAGAATATTACGGGCCTGAACTAAACCCAGAGAAGGGAGGAAATCCAGAGTTAAAACTTTGCTCAGGGGATGGCTGATGAGTTATAGAGCCTTTCAGCTCTAGGTCACCAGTTTGAATTTGTAGCAGAGGGGTAGCCGTGTTAGTCTAGATCTGTAAAAGCGGCAAAGAGTCCTGTGGCACCTTATAGACTAACAGACGTATTGGAGCATAAGCTTTCGTGGGTGAATACCCACTTCGTCGGATGAAGTGGGTATTCACCCATGAAAGCTCATGCTCCAATACGTCTGTCAGTCTATAAGGTGCCACAGGGCTCTTTGCCGCAGTTTGAATTTGAATTCACTAGTGCCTGAACGAAGCAGCTCATGGCCTATGTGAAATCAGTTGGTACCTCCAGTCAAGTTCCTAGTGCAGGAAATGCCATCCCAGCTGACACTAAATGGTACCTTAGCTGAGAGTCTCGGCAGAGATGCCAAGGACTGAACGGCTCATAGAGAGTGAACTCCTCTTTCATCCTGAGAGATGCTCCCTCCAGGACAGAGATGAGACATCTGAGCATGCATTGCAGGTGTCCATGTTCTACCTGTTCTGTGGCTGAGACAATAACTCCCCTCTCCAGGGCTGTCAATCAGTTCTTTTCATCAACACTAAATGAACTTAATAATACCAAGGACTGTCCTTAACTTGCCCTTGTGTGCCTCAGTATTGCCATATATATAACAGGTACAATCAGGGTGTACAAAGGAATGGGTTCAGAGTTGTTTTGCCATATACCGTGAATGTATATGAAGGGTGGCTCACATTCTGCACTATGGATCCATAATATCAAGTGTTTTCTGCTTCACTAGGTCTGTTCCCAGTATGCATTGAAAGGAATGCAGGAGACATTCGAAAGAGCCTGAAAAATGCGTGTTATGTATTTACATTAATTATAGGGCTTGTTTCTGCGTTATGGATCCATACTGCTGAATGCTCACCAAAGGAGTTACCATGCCGCTGCCACACGTGCTTTGGAGCCTGATTGTGTTGTTATTTATCATTTTTGACTTTAAATACCAAAAAGGCTTAGTCCACTTTATGCTCTAAAGAGGTGAGTCTGCAAGCTGTCTCGTGTGGACCTCTCGCTGCAATCCATGAGCGTTCCGTGAAAGGAAAGATTTAACAGCCTGCAATTTTATTTTGTTAGGGCTTATTTTAAATATGGAGGTTCATGTAAAACCATAAAACGTCTTCTCCCTGCCCCCATTCTTATAGCTTGTGCAAAATCTGTTTGGTTGTGTTCAGCATTTGTGTTTTAAAAAATTGTACTTGTGGAGCGAATGAGCAGGGGACAGATTTTCAAAGGGGCCTCCACCTGGCATCTTGGTTTTAAGCTTCAGTTCTGTGCTCCAGTTCGTGGCAAGGACTGTTGCTTGAGAACTGGCCTTTTTAGCCACTCACGATGCTGCCTCATGACACCTAGCAACTGATCTGCTTTGGCACTTATGCCGTTGTCCGTTGAGGCAGACGGTTTCCACGACACATGAATCAGTTTGCAGCATGGCTTAGGGCATTTCAGGGCCAGGCCCTAAACTGATGTAAATTATTGTTGGTGCATAGTGGAGACATAGCAATTTACACCTGCTGCCAAACCCACACTCACCAAAAAGTTGTGGGTGTGAAATTTGCAGGCTCAGATTTAATGCCCAGATTCTTTGAAAATTTGTCCCCCCCTCCTTTTTTTTTTTTTTTGGTGCCAAATTTCATCTCAGAACATATTTACAATGAAGTCATAAACTTCTGAGTGCACAGGTTCATAATAAAAATATTGACGGACCTTTTAACTGCAGAGGTGCTAATGAGCTCTACTAATATGCGCTGAACTTTGATGCCTACCGAGATATTAATAGATCGTGGTGATCCTGTCCAATGGCTTGACAAGAGTTTACAGCATGCGTGTGGCCTGGGACCAGAGAGACGAGCAGAACTCTCCTCCTTGTGTGCTTTTTCTGTTAGTAGCCGGCGGTGGACTTGCGGTTACAGTTCACTGCCCCACATCCTGACGGTGACCAGATGACACTGCTGGAAGTGTTTTAAAACTGTCAGGAAAATGAAAGCGTAGATGCTATAAACAGGACTTGCAGAAGAGAACGCAAGGCTATGTCTTTGGGTTCACATTTCCCTCCATCAGCCACACACCATATTGGTGAAAATGATGCAGGAAACCACAGAGCGTACTGATTGTTGGATCCGTCCGTGATGACAGACCTGGTCACTCTGAGTCCTGCAGCATTCAAGAGGAATCCAGATGATGGTGCTGTTCAGAGTTTTAACAAGGACAACTTCACATTTTTTGTTTTATTTGAAGTCAATCAGGAATTCCACTGGTCAGAATCCAGAACTGAAACTGGCCCTCGATGGACCGTGAGTCTATATTTAAGTAAAAAAGTGGTGTCAGGGATTATCTACTTAGAGCAGTGGTTCTCAACCTGCGGCCCGTGGGCCACTTGAGGCCCAGTCAGCACACAGCTGCGCCTACATGACATCCTCAGGGCCATACAGGTAGTATTGGATGTGGCCCACAATGGGAAATAGGTTGAGACCACTGACTAATAAGAGAGAGGGAGTGGTGGAACTGGGAAGATATGAGAAGGTTTATAAGAAAATTGGGGGTGCTCACATACAAATTTGCACACAAATTAGTTAAACTGGTGCAAACTCTTGTGTTTTCTACACTCATTTCAGTGTAAGAGTGGCTTATTTAAGTTTAGGTTAAACCTGCTCCCAAGCTATTTAAATTAATTGAAACAAGCCTGGTTTAAACTGAAGCACACAGCCTTTGGCACTGGTTTAACTAAATCAGTTTAAAATCACATTCATACCAGTGCAAACCTGCATGTCGATAAACCCTTCCTAGCTGCAGGAGATTCTTAAGCCGAGACCTTAAAAAAGAAAACACAAAGGGCTTGTCTTCACTGCCATTAGCAGGGTGACCAGATAGCAAGTGTGAAAAATTGGGATGGGGTGGGGGGTATCAGGCACCTATATAAGAAAAATCCCTGACTATTGGGACTGTTCCTATAAAATTGGGACATCTGGTCACCCTAGCCGTTAGCTCAAGGTGTAACTTGAGTTGTGTGTCTAACCCAACTCCTGTCCACACACAAAAATCTCTAGCTCAAGTTAAGCAGTGCTTTTAAGCTTGAGCTAGCTGGTCGGTCAAGAGTAGTGAGTTGAAGTTTGAGTGCTGCTGATGCTTGAGTTGTTAATGCCGGGGAAGGCAGCAATCCAACCAGAGGTGAAAGTAAGCCGGTCCGGTCCGGTGTACCGGTAAGAAAGCCGGTACACAGTCGACCGTACCAGCAGGGCCGCTGATGGTGGGGGGCCAGCAAAAGGGGAAGCTGCCCCAGGGCCCAGCGATTTAAAAGGGCCCGGGGCTGTCAGCAACGGCCGGAGCCCCTGGCCCTTTAAATCACCACCGGCGGTGGGGGCCGGGCAACACTGAAGGACTGACTGGGGGAGTCTGGCCCCAGCCCTGCCCCTTCCACCTGAGGTCCCGCCCCTTCCAGGGGCCCACAGCTGCCCCCCACACCTTGTCCAGGACCCCGGCCACCCAGCATACCAGTAAGTCCGTTAAGTTACCCCTGAACCCAACTCACAACAGCTCAGCTGCTAACCCACTTGCTCTATGAAGCTCGAGTGTGGTTTTGCAGTGCAGTTGCTCTCACTGGGGGTATATCCGCAATGCAATTGGAGGTGTGATTGCAGCACAGGTAGACATACCTGAGGTTGCTTTGATCGAGCTAGATCAAAGTTAGGTCAAATCACAATAGCAGCGAAGCTACCTAAGATGTGTCTACACGCGCCGCAGTCACTCAGTCCGATTGCAGTGTGGACGTACTGCAGGCTAGCTCTACTGGAATAACTCAATCCGACTATTCAAGTGAAGTCAAGCCCAGAAAAAACAAAGCAGCACGGCTGGCTGTGCCTACTTTTGTAATCCCATTGGCAGCTAACATTTGGTACATAGTCTTGGTTATCTGTCTCTGTCAATCTAGCACGGGCTGGTTTCTTATATATGTGACGCTCGTCTGGTGCTTTTTTCCATGTGTTTTATGCATTTTGATAAGATATTGAGACCATTGTACATGGCTGTATTTTTTTTTAAGAACAAATCTTGCCTAACCTTGCTTGTGTGACAATGGTTGTTGCAGTCAGAAAGACCTGCCAAAAATAAAGGAAACCAATCAGCTGAACAAAGCCTTGTTTTCATTTAAATACATAGGTGCAACGTGATACGGCTAATAAGGGAGAGCCAGAACCAAATTATACTTAATGTGGTTAAGTATTAAAGTAGCAATTTATTCAGCTGACTCATCTGCTTTAATTTACATTCTCAAAGAGGATGGAGCTCATCTGTTCTCAGTGGTGGCAGATGACAGAACAAGGAGCAATGGTCTCAAGTTGCAGTGGGGGAGGTCCAGGTTGGATATTAGGAAAAACTATTTCACTAGGAGGGTGGTGAAACACTGGAATGGGTTACCTCGGGAGGTGGTGGAGTCTCCTTCCTTGGAGGTTTTTAAGGCCCGGCTTGACAAAGCCCTGGCTGGGATGATTTAGTTGGGAATTGGTCCTGCTTTGAGCAGGGGTTTGGACTAGATGACCTCTTGAGGTCCTTTCCAACCCTGATATTCTATGATTCTATGATTCAGGACCAGATTTTCAAAGGTAAAGAGGTAGATAGATGCTTTGAAAATCCCACTAGATGCCTAACTCTAAGGACAGTTGTACCAATATAACTGTGTCTGCAACTAGGGCTTTTACCATCATAGCTCTATCCGTAAAAATCACACCTCTGACTGACACAGCTATGCTAGTAAAACGCTTAAGAGTAGAGCCAGAATTTAAAGTGGACTTGGCCAAGGACTTCTCATTGAAGGCACTCCCCCCTCCCCAAAGCAAAATGTTAATTAAGGAGATTAAGATTGGACACAAAACAAAAAGCCTATCACATACTATCATCTAGGGTGAATACTGGGGTTTTCAGCGTGCTAACCAGAGTGCTGAGGTGTGGGGGTGGGGGCTGTCAGCTTAAGAAATTGAAACAGTCACTAGAGAGAGGAATGAGAAGGCCTTGCAGGAGTTTTAGGAAGCTGTCCTTTGAATTCCAAAGCATTTGCTAGATTAGAATGATGCAGTGACGCCAATTCTTACAATTTAGTCTGGTGATACTTGGTGATTTTCTTAAAGCTCCAGCTCCCGGAGGTGTGTGAGGAGGGGAGAATCTTAACTTGCATTAAATTTTTTTTTTAAAAGAGTGAGTTTCTATCCCTCACTGTTGAGGAGAAAAGCTTGAAAATGTGACTCGAGTGCCACCTACATGCTCAAACCAAATGGCAAATAAAACAAATCCAACGTTTTTCGTGGCCTAACGGTTGGACTTGGCGATGCTGATGATGTCTCTGCATAATATCCTCTCCTTAAAGAAATGCATATTTCAGCCAGGTGCTGCATGAATTGCAGTGTCAAGTAGAGCTGAGATGCTGGAGCCTGGCTTTTTAAAAAGCGACATTATATACAGATGGATAGAAGTATAATTGACTCATAAAAATTAAGAGGTGCTGATGTGTCCTGAACCCTGGAACAATTTAACTGAGGCAGCAGGGGAAGTAGTGGAGTGAAAAGACTAAAATTGGGGTGTTGAATCTCTGTGATGTCATAAATTAACACTTCTGAACTGGAACTCTCAAGACAGTTTAGTCGACAATTCTTCCCATAGACCCTTGGAACATGTGATATTGTTCATTTATTAGAATAATTATAAACAAAAGCAGACTCAAAATACTATAGAAAATATACACCTGTATTACAAATGCGTTTATCAGCAACAGGTGTCCTTTTAAACGGGAATACAACTCTCATCTCTGTTTCTAAGTATTAACTTTCATTAAAAAAAAGCCCAATCCAACAGCTATGTAATAATACAATAAAGTGTGCAGTCATTTTAGGGGTGGGGAATGGAAATTATTTAAATTTGACAATCTGAATTGCTCCATTAGCCACACAGCGACAGTAATTCTCAATATCCAGCTTTGGACTGGATGTGCAGACTTAAAATGAAACAATCCTGCTTCTTTCAGTTTAACTTAAAATAGACATTGACCTCTTCGGGGGGCAGAGGGGAAACATCAGTTCAAAATATTTAAAGGCTGCAGGGATTTATTTTTCTTTAAAGACTTTAGAGACTGTCACTGTTAAGACATTTGACTGCATGTGCAATTCAGGGACTTGCGTGCACAAATGGCCGGTTGTGCAGGCAATCGTGGTAACAGCATATACAAATTAGGCACACACACATTTCTGTGCAAGCAGTTATACATCTGAGCTTTTTGCAAATCAGGCTCTAATAGCTGAGGGGGAGAAACGGGCTCCTCAACAAAGCAAAAACTTAACACTGAAACAGACTCAAGCTATTTACAAGATAATTGAATTCTTAACAAAGTAACACTCTGTCCCCTGTATGTTCATCATTGTCCTCTAGGACTTCGGCATAGGATTTGTCTTCCTTGAAGAAAGTTCTCATTGTTAGCCTACATAGATTGATAGTGTCCCTTTAATTTGGTATTCAATTATCCAAATAATTTATTATTACTGATAATTTATAATCTGAACTTCCCTTAGTTACAATTGTCCATCTTTTTCTGCATATCTAAGACTCTTGGGACGGTATATTCCTTGAATATTAATCCTTCATTATTCATATTTTGAATTATAGCAGTAAGTGGGCACTAATTACATTTATTTTTAAGTGTAAAATTACTGTGTTAACCACTGACCAAGTAGGAGACTAGGGTTGTTCTGGTGTATTTTACCCACCATAGACAGATCACCATCAGCTGGGAGCGTGCAGTAAAGAATGCTCTCTCGTCCTACCTAATAGCTTCATACAGATTCCAACAGAGGGAGCTGTTAGATTTGGGATGTGTCAATCCACGCCAAGCTTGTTGACTTGGTTCTGAATGGCTGGCACCAATGGTACAATTGGGAGTTAAGTTATTTCCTCGGTTCAGACTGTCCAAGACACTGACAGGAATGCTTCTTGCTGAAGTTTCTGACCTCTTTATTCATATAAACAGAGGCACATTCGCTTGGCCTCATGTATGATCATTTGCTTTCTCTTTTCATGTGCACGTTCAGCAATTATACAATGATATGATACAAGAAAGAAGTGCAGACATAAATTTTAATGGAGGTGGAAATAGCCTTCAAAGGTCTTTGAAATCTAAATAATTGAGGATCACAGAATCCACCAGCTGCTCTTTTTGTCTTTTTATTCCCCCTACCTGTAGCTGGAGTGCAGCGTGAAACTTGGTGTCTTTAGGCAATGTGCTGAAGAAGTGGTTTGCAAAACCTGAATTCCTTTGCATCATCATCAGGCGTGGGACCCCAAGCTAGGGTCTTTTGTTACCATGCCTACAATGATGTGAAATCCCATCAATTATGCTATTTTGAGCTATAAAAGCTCTGAATATCCTGGGACCAACCTAAGAGACTGCCTCTCTCCTGTGACATACTGCCACCACGTTAAGCCTCATCCATATCAGAGAGAGGGCTGTCCTCTGTCCGAGCCCCTGGCCTTTGCAACTTCCTTCCTCCGCTGGGCTGTAAGAGTCTGAGTTTGTCAGTATTCCAGTCCAGCTTTTTGCTCTTGCCGTGGGGATAAGGGCTGGGTAATGGGGTTGGGACTCTGGAGGTTGTGTGCCTGGGTGCATTAATTGCAGTTATATTTATGTTGTTGGAGTTGAACTGATTCTGGGAGAACTGATGGGTCTGTTTATATGTAAATTGTCCAGGGCATGTTAAATGCCTGGCACAGGCCCACAGAGCATTGGATGGATGCTCTTTTTTTACAGTTTATATACATCTAAATAAACTAAATACATTTAAACATATAGTAAGCAAAACATAAGGGAAAATGCCTGCCCTGGCAGGAGATGGGGCATGACTATCAAAGAGCACTTTTCTCCCCCCTAGTTTCTGTGATATCGAACATGTATTTCCTTCAAAAAAAGTGGAAGTGCTCCATAGCCCACTGGAATCAATGGGCCCACTGACTTCAAGGGTCTTTGGGGCAGGCTCTGCAAAGGGCAGCTAACACCCAGCGCTATACCAAGCAAACTATCACCATTCATTGCAGCTCCTGTGTCTCAAGCAATTTCCCATTTCAAACCTGACTGCAATAATGAAGATGTCTATAAAGGTCTTTCAATTTGCCTGCTTTGTCATTAACACCTGGGGTGGAAGCAGCCAAGGGCCTCAAAATTCTTTCTGGCAGCTTGAATTTCATCTTCTTATTTCTCTGTGTTTGTTTGTTGGCTTAAATTCATCTTGCCCCTTTTGAATGTTTTGTTTTTAATCATTTGTCCTCTGTGAAGGCTGCTCTCTCTGGGTGCTGACGAAGGAAAACCAAGATCATCACTTCGATTAGAGGCCATTTGCCTGGCTGTTTATCCCAGTGAATATTTTCCCCTGTACCAAAAGGAAAATTAATCCGTATAGTGATTGACGACCATGTACAAAGATGGGCCCTGATCCTACAATGTGATCCATTCAGGCAGTGCATGGAAATCACTTTCTGTAGTCTGTTTCCCCTCAAAGCCTTCTTCTGTCTTATCTATTTAGATGGTTAGCTCTTCATGGCAGAGACTGTGTCTTACTATATGTGTGTACAGCTCCTAAGACAATGGGGCCTTGATCTTGGCTGTTAGCTGCAGGAGATATCATAACAAATGTATATATTAATGCAACATGCAGATAACAATGCAAATAATAATATAACATGCAAATAATAAAAATCATATTTAAGAAATAGACTTCAATGAGCTTCCACATGGGCTCAGCTCTCCGACCACTCAGATCACTTTGCAGGATTGGGTACATGGTAATTTTTATTCCAAAAACGAATGGAAAATTTTACCGTCCTTAGAACAAACCTTAAAATATTGTCTCTTTGTACATGGGGTTTCCTTTCCTAAGTGCCTCTGTGACTTAGATACTAAATTCCATTAAAACCCGATGGGCTTTAAGCACCTAAATCATTACTTAAGTGCTTTAAAAAATTTTACTCAGGTCTCCATATTGTTGTAAAGGATTACAAAAAAATGTAATGATCTATGTTTGATTGTGCAAGCGAATGCTGGAAAAGCTTTAACTAATCATTGGAATCCCTTCCCAAACCTCTGTCTCCCATTTTGCATAATTGGCCACCAAGGCAATTTACTGACAAGCCCCTGTTAGGCATTCAACTCAAAACTTTGCGTAATCTCCCAGTGCTTTTTCATTAACTATTCTCTAATAAATTGTTTTTAATTTCAGCTGTCAAGGAAAAAATAATTCCAATTTCATGAGCGAGAGTGGAATGGTACATGTGTTGCAATTATCTGAGATTATGTAAGAATTTTATACAAAGAATTGTAAACCTACCAGAGCATATCCTGCATTCTCATTAATGGAAAACAGTTAGCAGTTGACAGGGAATTTTCCAGTGAAACCGCTCTCGTTGCAGCTGTTAACTTCCTTTCATGTTTTTTCTCCCCTACCAAGTTTCCTATAAAACCACTAATTTATAATCTCTCATGTGTGCATGTGTGAGCTAGAGTGAGGTGAACACTTTCATAAAAATGATCCTTGGCGCGGGGCCTGTCACGAGACTAATCAGAACAAACCGTACCAGCAGTGCACTTTTGCAGTGAGGAGTGACAATTCCCCATTCAAAACTATTGGGTTCCATGGACTGCCCGGTTGCCCTCAAGAGCTCGATTCTGCTGTTTCTGATGCTGCTCCTATCCCCACCTAACTCCAGTGACCTCAATGTGGTCACTCTTGATTTGCAGCAGGATACATCGGAGGAAAATCATGCCCATAAATTCTGCCTTTCAAATCTTCCAGCACTGCTGCTTTCTCCTCCTGACACATTGTGTTGCCTTAGGCCGTTGATTCTTTGCTTGCCTCCCTACAGTGTTGCTTATCCTGCATTCCCTAGTCATGTCAAACAGACCGTTATTTCTTGCTCTGAGAATCATCCCAGCTCCGTGCCAGTGACAGGGTGGTTCCCAGGTCTTGAGCTGAATCCTGTGCGGTTCCAGGCTGTTTTGCTGCAATCCCCTTCATGTGATTTTGCTCCTCGAAACAAAGTCAGATGTCTGATAAAAATGGATGCAGCTAGGCGGCCATTTTAAATATGGTTCTAACTGCCTCCGGGCTCTTCATAGACCACCCCCATACCCGGCTGTTCCATCCCCCTGTTCAGGTCCCTCTCAACACCTTCCCTGTTTGCTCCTTCCCAATGGACTTCCAGTCTGTCACCTTCCCAGATCCCTCATCCATTCATTGTCAGTTGGTACCTGATGAGTGTACACGGGGCCTGCTCCCCTGGATGTCAACTGCAAAATCCCACTGGCTTCCATAGCAGCAGAATGAGGCCCTAAATTGCAATATTCAGAGCCTGATGGGTCTACAACAGGTGGAACTGTCCTGCCCCTCACTTTTGGTGACCAATAACAACCAGACCTAATAGAAGCTGGCGAGTGAACACCCAGACGTTTGCCTTCCAAATGGGCTTAGTGCTATGAAGCACAAAGCCTGCTGTAAGCAAGACATGAGAAGTTATTCTTCCGCTCTACTTTGTGCTGATTAGGCCTCAACTGGAGTATTGTGTCCAGTTCTGGGTGCCACATTTCAGGAAAGATGTGGACAAATTGGAGAAAGTCCAGAGAAGAGCAACAAAAATGATTAAAGGTCTAGAAAATGTGACCTGAGGCAAAATTGAAAAAATTGGGTTTGTTTAGTCTTGAGAAGAGAAGACTGAGAGGGGACATGATAACAGTTTTCAAGTACATAAAATGTTGTTACAAGGAGGAGGGAGAAAAATTGTTCTTTTTAACCTCCGAGGAAGAAGCAATGGGCTTAAATTGCAGCAAAGGAGGTTTAGGTTGGACATTAGGAAAAACTTCCTAACTGTCAGGGTGGTTAAGCACTGGAATAAATTGCCTAAGGAGGTTGTGGAATCTCCATCATTGGAGATTTTTAAGAGCAGGTTAGACAAACACCTGTCAGGGATGGTCTAGATAATAGTAGTGCCATGCGTGTAGTGGATTGGACTAGATGACCTCTCAGAGTCCTATGATTCTATGAACTCCTATCATTACATTTCTGGACCCACTCAAATGCTATGGGTTTGAAAGTTTGACTCGTACTTGCATGTTATCTGCTTTGCATTCTGCTCATGAGTGACTATTAAAAAAAGGAGCAGAGAAGGGGAGAGAGAAAACATATCAAATGAAAATACAGGGTGAAAAATGAAACAGAGAAAGAAACACACACACAGAGAGGTAACTAAGGTTCATTCATCCCTATTAGACAGCATCACCCATGCCACCTTCAAAGCAAGACTGAGTATTCTGTGTTCTATAGAGAGAAGGCTCTGTTCTGAATCTGAGCAGCAGCAGGCCAGTCCCAGACCCCTTTGCTCATCTCCAAGCTGGCAGATGGTTCTCTGTCTCTTTCCCGGAATAGGAGCAAATGAGAGCAGTATGTGACTCACATACATTAGGCCCTTCTAATGGGTGCTGTGCAGTACAAGGCTCATATCCCAACAGTGGGAGCTTTGAAATCCAGGGTTAAAGGACCAACATGTTTTGAAGAGGTTATGTTTTAAAAGGGTGTTAGATGGAGACCCTGGCGGAAAGGGCTAGATTGGAATGCATGCAGGACATGGCTGACGCTATTCAGAATGAAAGCCGGGAGCCAGATTTTCCAACAAGTTAGGAATGTGAATACGTGCACAATTATGTGCCAGATTTGCAGGGGCAATTGGCAAGGCTGCACATGCAAATAAGGCCTGTACAATTAATAACCATGCCTGTACAATTGGCATTTGTACACGCAATTCCAGCTAATATACATATACATTAGATATGTAATTGTGCAGCTAGTTCATTTGAAAATCTGGTCCGTAAATGCAATCCCAGCCAGACTGCTGGAAGTTCGCACTACTCAGAGCATCACTAGAAGGTTTTTGCACCTAGGTTCTGTAGAGAAGCCCTCCGGATGGCAAATCTAATATGGACTATTTCTTAAAGGTATATCATAGTATACCATGAGCCTAAATGTCTGCTGAAAGGGAAGAATAAACTATGGAAAAGGCTAGGGTCATCGTGTAAAACAAAATGGAAATGGTTATTCCTGTTCTTGAAGAAGCATCAAAACTATTGCTTTTGGTGAAACGAAAAACCTCTTGTGACCGTACAGGGATGTTGGCACAAAGCCAATAGCATTTTCTACCAAGTTTTGTGTTTTGCAGCTTGGATTTCAGTTCTGGCCCATACCATTTAATGCCAGGGTCTAGGCAGAGCTAGAAGTGAGTTTGAAGAAAGGGCTTCAGCATTTGTTGGCAGCGTGTTCAGGTCCAGGTGTGTAAGAAAATATCACCATACACATTGATGATGATTTCTCTTTTCCTTCAATCCAGTGTGAGTTTTTATTCTGCTTTGATGGTGCCTGTGCATCCTCCTCCTCCTTCTTGCAGATATTTGGATTAAAGAATAGAGTGCAGAATTGAATTGCTGAATGTGCATTAAAGCAGATTATTCCCATAGATTCATCCGTCTCCGGTGGATTAATATTTTCCGGGGAGGGCATCTCATATCTCAGCCAATACTTCTCTAAAAATTTGCCGAAACATCCCTCACTTTTGGAGAAAGAATGAGTGTCTGCAATGAGATGAAACCACAACAGCAGTTTGTGACAGAAGCTAATTCAGTCTAAGGTCTTTTGCAACACAGGCTATTTCAGTCTGGAGTCTTTCATGCAAACATATGAGAAATCTTTTCTGTGGAGTATAGACTCTGCTTTATTCTGCTAATGCTAAAGGAAAAGCCCACTAAAGATTTCAACTCAGCTCCCAGCATCACTGATGTCTAATATAAGTCTTCCATATATCATCACTGGCTACCAAAAGAAGCCTTTTAGAGAGGGGGCATGGCATTAAAACAAAATTGGGACTTGTCAAGTTAATTAATTTGGCCTTCACTTCCTGCACATGTGTACCAGATCAAGGGCCTATTACATCATAATAGCAATCCGTGAAGCTGTTTTAGGGATGTGTGGCTCTGAATCATGCTTCTGAGGTTAACAGCTAAAGTAGACACTAAAGCTCCATCCCTCATGATCTGTCCTCTGCATGGTAAAATCACCATGTATAATTGAGCAGAATGGGCAAACTGCTTCCCAGGAGAGGGTGTGCTGAGTCAACAATGGACCCTAATTGAGACCTCGGAGACCAGTCCTTAGATGCCAGCCAGGCAGACGAAAAATGATTGTTTCTCAGTCGTGCGCTTGGACACATCACATGGAGTTCCCCTGAATCCCTGTCTTTACTGTGTTCGAGCTGGTGACCACAAACAAAACATTAAAATTAAAAGAAAATTGTTTGATAAAAAGCACTCAGAGGAACGATATCTATCTGTCTGTCCATCCATCCTTCTGCACACTCATCTATCTAGCTATCTAATCATCTTGCAATGGCATATGTTACCATAGTAGCTTCTCTGTACAGCTAAATATACAGTAAATATTATAGAAATAGCTTATTGGGTCATACCGTGCCCTTGATCTGCAGGTAGAATTGCCTCCGACTATCACCATTGAAGGCCAAAGGGTATGGAATGAGTAAGCCTCTATTATAGGTGGGTCCAGTGGTTAGGGCAGCAGCCTAGGACTTTGAAGATGGGTTTTAATTCTCAGTTCTGCCACAGGCTTTGAGTGTGACCTTGGGCTCATCACTTAGCCTCTCTGGGCCTCACTTCCCCAGCTGTACCATGGGGATAATAGCACTGCCCTACCTCACAGGGGTGTTGTGAGAATAAATGCATCGCTAGATTGTGAAGCAGTTTGAGATCTGCTGATAAGAAATATTATAGGCTATTATAGAAATATTATTATAATATACATAATAACAGTCATAATATACGTTTGCATTGAAACAGCCCTTTCCGCTAGGCTCTCAGAGTGCTTCTTGAGGTTTTGAAACAATTGGCCAAGTGTCTGTTTTTTTCCCCTCCTCGAGCAGGAAGTACTGAAATACCATAGAAATTTTGCAGGATTTGTAGCCATGATCGAGCATGTATGTTTCTCTGGGAAGGTGGATTAGGGGGAATAGGGCTATTTCCTCACTCCATTGGGCAATAGAAATGGAGATTGGTTGCCTGGCTATATCTGAAAGCCCCTGATGGACTAGTCAATTGCTCCTGGAGGCTGGATTCAGGGAGAACAGGTCCAGTGCCTCCTGGCATTCTGGGTACATTGGAATGATCGCCCAGTCAGCCCCTGGAACAGCGCCAGACATTGGAGCAGGAGGTGGTAGCCACAGGAACTGCCCCCAGGTAGTGGGAAGCTGGCAGAAGGGGTTTGTGTGAGAGCTGTGCCGGAAGCGCCCCACAGTACACTGGGAAAGGGATGTGTGTGGAAACCGTGGCGAAGGGTTTTGAGACACGAATGAGCCTAATAGGATAAATATCTAACTTTTGGGCTCTTCTCCATACTGAACTCTGTGTCCCTGGTTCTAAGCTCTCTTACAGCAGGTCTACTTTGGTGTAGCTTCACTGACTTCACTACAGTTACTCCTGATTTACACTCATGTGACTGAGAGCAGAATTTATCCTGGAGCCTACCCCAAATGCCAATGTATATTTCTCTTTGCTTCAGGGGCATGCACGGGGGGGGGGGGGGGGGGGGGGGGGCAAACAGGGGCACAGCCTCCCCACCCAGTAATCAGCAGGGGCACAGAACTTCTCCAGTCCTGCGGAGGAAGCGGAAAAGCTCTCATTCCCAACCTTGGCCCTGGGCCTGGAGGAGCTCTGTGACCCCACCACAGCTAAGTACTTGTGGATACATTTATTCAGATGGCTCCATGGTGCATGGATTTTTGTTGAAATGGTGAGTGTACTGCTGTTTATTTCTATGCATCTGGTGTATGTGCGTGTGTTGATATGGTTTAATGTGTATAATATGTGTGTGTTAAATGTGCCCCTCCAAAAGCAGTCCAATTTAAATTCCTGTGCACACCCCTGCTTTGCTTACCTCAGGCTATCAGAACTAGTGTTCAGGGCAGATAGTGCTATTCAGGGACCCCCGAACATGTGGCCACGTTGACGTTCATGATTCTGTTCTTACAAGATGCCCCAGAAACAGCCTGTCATTAAACTGAAGTGCAGTGGTAAAATAACTGGTTGACATTTTGTCACCTCCAGGAATGATAACACCACATTATCCCATCATCCTCATCAGTGTGCTATACACAGCATTGTGCTCTGAGGTCTAAACAGAAAGACAGTGGTTTCCTTTGTGTAACTCTCCTACGCACAAACTTCCTGAGCAAAATTATAGATGGTTGCAAACAACATTTAGCAAATGCAGTTTCATTTCATTTCTGTCTTTTGGCAAAAAAAAAAAAAAATGGATTTTGATTTTCTCGCTACTCCCGGGAGAAGGGTGCTGAGAAGGAGGAAAGGTACAACAATGAAACACACACAAACACCCTGAAACTGGCTGGATGCTGGAATGCAGAAGTATGATTAGAGATGCAGAGTAAACAAAAAGCCCACGATTTATTTATTAGACTCATCATCAGATGAAATGCCCTGAGCTAATTTATTTAAAAACACTCTGATAACAGACAAATGTAGCATTGATTATTGTTTCACTTGCTTTCAAATAGGGGCTACAAGTTGGTAAAGAGATTGAAAAAATCTCATTAGAGGCCCTATCACCTTTGTGCGTAACTTGTTACTTTAATAAAGACACCTTGATGAATCACAATGGTGTCTCTACCCCTCCTACAGCAAACCCTGCTACAGGAAGGACTATTTTAACTGTTTCTCCAGAGGTAGAAGAATCTCCATGCTAAATCACACTAACCTTTGCTACTTTCACAACTGTTACGAGATTGCCCTTTGTCGCTCTCTGTGTAAATAATTGGGTGGTTTGGAAAAGTTTTTTTATTTCCCCACAAAACATTTTGCTGAAAATGATTTCTTTTCCTGTTTGCACAGACATATTTCATAGAAACACCAAAAACTGAAAAAGTTCAGCAGCTTGGGCCAGAAGTTTTTGTTAAAATGAACATTCATTCAGAAATGTAGAGTTGCATGAAGCAGCCATTTTTCGCCCCCAAAAAGTTTTGAAGGAAAAATTTCAACCCGCTCTAGTACATCGTTAATTAACAGACAAGGTACCAGTAGATGGCGCTTAAGAACACATAGCCTAATTTCTGGGTTTTGTAGGCCCAATAAAACTTGTGCTCTGCAAATGGCTTCCTTTATGCAGCTCTTTACGTCTGCCATTAACAGTAACCTCTGTAATAATACAACTCGATGATTAGGTTCTGCACTCAGAGATCACTTCTCTCGAAATGAAAATTAAACCAGTCGGTCTTGAGCTATTAAATGTCTGACCCAGGGCAAGAATGCAATTTGAGGGTCTGCACCCATTGCATTGTTATCTCAGATGTCAATAGGAAGAGGATCAGGCCCTAAACCAAAGCGTCAGAAAGAAGAGATGGGTGAGTATGTTTGAAATGCAGCTACAGTATGTATTAATCCTATCTCAGTCTAGCAGCACAATGTGGTCAGAGCTCTGCTTGATAAATCACATTCCAGCCTGAGGTGTCAAAGGAAGAAAGAAACCAACCATTTTTCCTCTTTCTTTCTAGTTATTTTTGACAAGCTGGGAGAGAAAGAGAGAGGGAAAAAGCTGACGCACATTTGATATACATTTTTGACGGCGATTTTACTTTATTATGTTTAATTGAAAAGTGTTAAAGTCATGCGACATGAATATTCAACTGACGCCTTTTGGTGGTGTTCCAGGAGTTATGATTGTCTGTGATTCTGCCACGGCTTCACAGCACGGAGCCCTGTCAAAGTGAGAGTGACAGTGGGGAAGCTATTAATTGAAATAGCTTCATTAATTAGTAATTAACAGCGGGGTAATGACTATGTCACACATCGTATTTCAATGAATGCCCTTCATGTGTTATGGGGCCTTTAATTAAAGAATATGCATTTTAATTAAAGGCAAGTTTGGCCCTTTGGCCTTTGGAATACAAAAGATGTTTCTAACTTTCAAAAATCAGAGGAGAAAAGGTTAGGCTTTTTATTTATTTATTTATTTATTAAAAGGCTGAGTGCCAGTGGTTTCCAAGTGAAAGCACACCAGCTGCAATTACAGGACTGTGGTTCAAGGCCTGCTAATGGGAGAATAATAACCATCATTTTTTTTGGGAGGATCTGGTTGGATCCGTGAGTGAGACGGTGTGTAGGGCTAGTCACCCAATTCTGCACCCACCCAATTTGCCACCATCCCTTCCAACCTCTGCTGGTGACCCACTGTCAGTGCTTCTGGCTGATCGCTTCATTTATTCCTTTTCATGCCCCAGCCTTGTTTGTGGCCCACTGAGTCAGTGCAGCGGGAGGCACTCGTTTGAAACCTTCATGAGAATGTAATGACAGAACCGCCTGGCAGGTGGCTTTGGAACCTCCATGGTAGGAAGGGACGGCAGCTCTAAATACAGTAGGTGGGCAGAGGAAGTGTGGCGGGGATTAGAGAAAGAAGGCAGGCTGCAGAGTCCGTGGAGAGCTGTGCAAAGCATAGAGGTAAATTTTGAATGATATTGGAGCTGCTGGAGATACGTGCGGATGGGGTGTGGGGCTGATGCTTCTTTGGACATATGTCACAGTGGGTATCACTATTCTGTACTTCTTGAAATCCGGAGAACTGGGATTGGAGAGGTGCAGTAGTCAAGACAAGAGAATATAAAGACTCAGATGTGGATTTCAGCATGGAAGGAGTCAAGGTGTTGGCATATATGGGTAGCATTGCAGATTTGCAGACGTAAGAGATATGGTGCAAGAAGGAGAAATCAGGGTCAGTTATGTCCCTGAGGTTATGGAGAACCAAGCAACTGAGACTTCTGCTGGCCAGTGTCACAGGATAGTGGACCTGATGGACCACAGGTCTGATCCAGTATGGCACTAAGTTACTATAACATCTCAATTGATGGAGGAGGCTGAGATGGTTGATCAACTAAATGACTAGAAAAGTTTGCAGTCAATACTTAGCACGCTGCAGATTTTGTGCTCTCTACATTTTACTGATTGGGGTGTTCACTCCCCAACACTGGGCTGGGCCCAATTCTGATTTCTCTTCACTGTAAACTAAGATTAGATTTGGAGTGATCCCCAACATATGCCTGGAAAGACGGGTTCTGGAGACTGAACTATATTAGCTATTTCATAAAGATCAGGGGAAGTTTAGGAAAACAGATGTAAGAGCAATGGCTCTATCAGAACTATTTAAATTGTTGGGCCAATTAAATAAATAAACAAACCAACAAAAAACAACCAGCTAAAGGGATTTTTTTTTAAATTTATCGAAAAAGCATTTGTACATTAAAACAATAACTTCAAAATCATCTTTTCTTTTTTCTTTTTCTTCTTTTTTTTAAAAAACAAAACCTGCTCCCCTGATTTGAAAGAATCAAGAGGAAGCTTCCCAAATGGGACCTGGACTAAACGAGTGAGGCATTGTATTTCAAAGGGAACCAGCAGATCAAATGCAGCTCAAGTGCAATGCTGAAATGTCCGCCCAGGGGGACTCCTGTCTCGAGAATCAAGTCTGGATAAGGAGGGGGGGTAGGGGAAGAGGCTTAGGGCCTGATTCAAAACCCACCGAAGTCAATGCGGCTCTTTCTGTTGACTTCAGTGGGCTCTGGAGTACATCTCGGATGCGGAGTTGAATTTGGAAAACTGCAGTTCCATGTGTGTATATATGTCTGCAGTGCCTTGGGTGCTTGTGATCTTCCCAACTGGAGAGGTAAATAGTGGTGTCCCCCAGGGGTCTGTACTGGGCCCAGTCCTATTTAACATATTCATAAATGAGCTAGAAAAAGGAGTAAACAGTGAGGTGGCAAAATTTGCAGATGATACAAAGCTACTCAAGATAGTTAAGTTCCAGGCAGACTGCGAAGAGCTACAAAAGGATCTCGCAAAACTCGGTGACTGGGCAACAAAATAGCAGATGAAATTCAATGTTGATAAAGTAATGCCCATTGGAAAACATAATCCCAACTATTTGTATAAAATGATGGGGTCTAAATTAGCCGTTACTACTCAAGAAAGAGATCTTGGAGTCATTGAGTGGATGTTTTCAGAGAACTATGCACAATGTGCAGCGGCAGTCAAAAAAGCGAAGAGAATGTTGGGAATCATTAAGAAAGGGATAGATAATAAGACAGAAAATATCATATTGCCTCTATATAAATCCATGGGACGCCCACATCTTGAATACTGCGTGCAGATGTGGTTGCCCCATCTCAAAAAAGATATATTGGAATTGGAAAAGGTTCAGAAAATGGCAACAAAAATTATTAGAGATATGGAGCGTCTGCCATATGAGGAGAGATTAATAAAACTGGGACTTTTCAGCTTGGAAAAAAGACAAGTAACGGGGGATATGATTGAGGTCTATAAAATCATGACTGGTGTGGAGAAAGTAAATAAGGAAGTGTTATTTACTCCTTCTTATAACACAAGAACTAGGGGTCACCAAATGAAATTAATAAGCAGCAGGTTTAAAACAAACAAAAGGAAGTATTTTTTCACACAACGCACAGTCAACCTGTGGAACTCCTTGCCAGAGGATGTTGTGAAGGCCAAGACTATAATGGGTCAAAAAAGAACTAGATAAATTCATGGAGGATAGGTCCATCAATGGCTATTAGCCAGGATGGGCAGGGATGGTGTCCCTAGCCTCTGTTTGCCAGAAGCTGGGAATGAGCGACAGGGGATGGATCACCTGATGATTACCTGTTCTGTTCATTCCCTCTGGGCACCTGGCATTGGCCACTGTCAGAAGACAGGATACTGGCCTAGATGGACCTTTGGTCTGACCCAGTATGGTTGTTCTTATGTTCTAACTTCAAGGTTCCAAGACAAGGTCTCACCAGAAGGTTCAGCAGCCCATTCAGATCAATAAGGTGCTAGAATGGTTGTCATATCTGTCCCCCCATGATCCCTCTGCTCACCAACCACACCAGGCCTGTTACCCTGTTCATGTCCTTTTCCCACTCCTGTCTCTGGGATATTTTCCACACTACCCCGTGTGGATGAAATACCTTTCTCTCCCTGCTTCACTAAGCCACTGCCCCTGCTCATTCAAACCCCTCTTATAAATATCCTTCTCCTGGGATTCCCACAACAAATGAGCAGAGCTGGTTGAAAAATGGCCAAAAAAACAAAATTAAAAAAAAGCCATTGCCATTTTTTGCTGAAATTTTAACAATTTTGAAAAATACACCTCTACCCCGATATAACACTGTCCTCAGGAGCCAAACAATCTTACCGTGTTATAGGTGAAACCGTGTTATATTGAACTTGCTTTGATCCACCGGAGTGCGCAGCCCCGCCCCTCCGGAGCACTGCTTTACCGCGTTAGATCCGAATTCGTGTTATATCGGGTCGCGTCATATCGAGGTAGCGGTGTATTGACCCGCCCTAGAACCGAATTTTATAACTGCAAACAAAGAGAAGAATCCAAGTTTTCCTCCCCAACTCTGGATTCACGGGAAGTCTTTTGGGAGCCTATTTTAGATTGTAAGCTTCTCAAGGTAGAGACTGCCTTTATTGGTGTACATTGTATAGTGCCCCTCCCCCACAACGCTGGCACTAAACAGCCAATAAGAGCTGCCTTTGTGGGCTTGTTGTACTCTGGGGAAGTGCGCCTCTCTAGGGCAGTCAGACATAGCCGCTGTCCAGCTATTCCATGTGCTGTACCAGAAACTACGAACATTTTTGCCAAGTTTCAGAGCCCACCAGCTTGAAAGGGTTTAAGAAACTCACGTGTTGGAACTAAAATATTGTCATTCTTAGTACGGAGGAGTGCTGGAATCCTTTGAAGAGTGTTAGACTTTAATCTCTGTCCTTCTAACATCTTACGCATACCCTTCCAAAGTCCCTCAGAGGGCAAACATGCATTCAAAATAACAATATTCCAGTGAAATGGCTGGTCCAGATAACTCATGGTAGGCTAGTACCATTTGTCTCCAGTTCACACCCAGTCCAGCTCACCAGTGACCACATTTGTTACAATCTGATGGCTGTTCCTTGTGAGTGTGATATGGGTTTGAGGACTTGGATCACTGAGTCCAGTCCCCTGCTATCTCAGGCAACCCCATCATAAAATCCTGTTCATAAACTTATCAAGCTCCATTTTAAAACTAATTGGTTGTTTCCCTCCACTAGTCCTAGTGGGAACTGTTCCAGAACTTCACTCCTGTGATGGTTAGAAACCTTCTTCTAATTTCCAGTCTGGATTAGTTCATGGCCAGTTTATTTTTGTTCTTTGCCATTTGTTCTTGTGCCAACATTATCCTTCAGCTTAAGTAGCTTTTCTCCTTCAATGGTGTTTACTCCCTGGGTGTTTTTATAGAGACCAATCGTATCCCCACTCAGCCTTAATTTTGTTAGGCTAAATAAGACAAACTCTTTTAGTCTCTTCTCACAAGAGAGGCCCTCCAGTTCTCTAATCATTCTAGTAGCTCTTCTCTGTACCTAGTCCAGACTGAATTAAACGTTCTTGCACATAAGTGACCAGCATTGTACACAGTATTCCAGAAGAGGTCTTACCAAAATTAAGCGAGTGGGGCTGCACCCAGGTGCTGCTCAGATTTGGAGCTGTGGGGTCAAACCTGAGTGGGCAGAAGGGCGGCCAGCACTGCTGTTCATTACACTGTCATTGGGAGTGCCCAACGCTGATGACTTGACATCTCTGCCAATGATATGTGTCATGCATAACGTGTGTAAGGCTGAAGGTGCCACTGCAGGCTTGTGTTGTCTGTGTTGTAGAAGAGGGAAACTGCACAGAGAAATGAAGTTCTAGGCAAACTCAATTGAAGTAGTGGGATGAGAGTCAAGCATGCAAGAACTGGTTCCAGGCACTTGTCCAGCTGATATTTCATTCTGTCAGATTGGTACTGTCCCTTTAAGGAAATGAACGGAGAAAAACATAGTGTGTTTAATTAAGATTTAAACTTTGCTGGAGAAGTTGGGGGATGGAAAATGTGATTCACTCACAGTATCGGAGTATGGTAATTAATGTTAATAACATTAAATAATTTAAATGGATAGGCAATATTTTATATCATATTTCTCCGGCATTTTTACTGGTGGCACAATGGGTTTGTCCTCATATAATAGATTGCTATGTCAGGAAGATCTTATTTACTAAAAGGAAAAAAATGATGTGTGAACTTCTTTATGCTTTGTTTTAAAGACATTTCTTTACTTCTGTTTCACTAAGTAAAATCTGAGGCCTAAATCCCAAGTGAAGTGAGAGTGCAAACTGTGCACACACAATCGTATGTTTGCACAGATAAAACTAACCTTCATATGCATGCTGGGTAATTGCTCTAAAATGTACTTGTGTTCACCATTACCTGATTTGTGTGGCCAAACGTACTAATAGTATACACAAAGCAGGTGTACATCTGGGGTCAATTTTCACACCTCCAACCTCCACATAGATTCAGTTTTCCTACTGGGTCTGGTTTCATAACCTGTGCTGATACTGCAACCCACTTGGAGGGGATAGTGATGCATATCTTCAGTGGACAGCTTGGAGCTTGACATGTAATTTACATATAATTATTATAAAAACCTTAAACTCCGCTGTTCTTGTTTGCTTGATTGTGAGTGCACTCAGCTCTCTCCAAAACATAGAGGAAGACTTGGTCTGTGTTCTGAGTAGAGCTGCTTGAAAAATGTGCACCAAAATTTGTTTAATGGAAAAGGGCTTTTCAACGGAACAGACATTTTTGTTGAAAAATGTCCATTTTTGTCAAGACCGTTCAGGTTTTTGTAAAAAACAAACAAACCAACCCAAAAGCACAAAAATATTTGGATTTTTGGCAACTGAAAAACCAAAAATGGATGAGGAGTACTTGTGGCACTTTAGAGACTAACAAATTTATTTGAGCATAAGTTTTCATGGGCCAAAGCCCATATCCGAAGAAGTGGGCTGTAGCCCACGAAAGCTTATGCTCAAATAAATTTGTTAGTCTCTAAGGTGCCACAAGGACTCCTCGTTCTTTTTACTGATACAGACTAACATGACTACCACTCTGAAAAATGGATGAAAATTTTTTTAAACGAACATTTGGAAATGAAAATGAAACAAAAAAAAAATGTTTTTGTAAACAAATTTCATGGGGAGGTGGGTGGTAATTTCCTGAGTCGCTCTAGTCCTGGGGGGATTGAATCTAACTATTTTCGACATGTAACGGGTGGGATGATCAGAATTGTCACAAATTCTATTATGTGGCATCTACTTTATAGCACTGAGCTATTCCTAGAGATGATGACTTTGCATTGCTTTTTTTTTTTTGCCAGTGCACTTTTTGGTGGGGTAATTTTCTACAGTGAAAATGATGGTCATAGTTAAAACGAGACACGAGTTAGGAGACAGTGCTCGGTATATCTATGGTCGCTGGTGTGCCAGGTTGGCTACTTTTTTCCTTGCTGGCATAGCAGTAGGACTACAATCTGGATTTGCATTATTAAATTAGAGTTTATGGTTTGGGGTTGACTCTGAATCAGGGATAGGTTTGGGCTCAGGTTCAGATACGATGTACTAAAATCTCTTGAGCTGTTCTCATATGAGTTCTGTCATTTGGGGACAAAACCTTTTGAGCGTCTTATGGAGACTTATGGAGACTTCAACCACAAACAAAGCCAGCATTGGAGAATAGGACCCTTCTGGTTTTGTATGTTACCTGGAAACAAAAACCATAGGGCATGTTTAGGTCCAAAAGGATACAAGATAAAGTGTTCTAGTTTTGGCTAGTCTCTAGGGCCGTGCTGACTTGTGAAGCTGATGGATTGCTTTCAATGATAGGTGCATGTTGGGGAACCTGTTTCATTTTTTCCGGGCACCGAACACCCTGTTAAAATGGATTCTGGTAGATTTAAGAAACAATCTCAATGAGTTCTCCATATTTTTGCATACCTCTCTAAGTACTAAAATTGCGACATCTGAAGCCCCAGGGATAAAGTGACACTTGAGATTTAGCTCAACTGGAGCTACAAAGACAACAATATTCTCATTCCCAGCGAGCATGTAACTTAGCTATTAAGATAATGTTTTATTAGTTTGTTAGAGAGAGTTGATTAGTTAAAAATCAAGTTAGATATAAAACAAAAACAAACAAAATGAAGAAAGCCAAGAGTTTTTGTTTCGAATGCAATGCCATTGTAGAATTTACTGTACTAGTACATACAGAGGTTGATCCATTCCCTGGGTGCACATCCCTGGCAGTGGAAATTCACCATAAAGGACTGCTTAGGTGCTTGAAGTTAAGTACATGCTTAAGTACTTCGCTGGATCAAGGCCTAGGTAAGGAAAATAGTTAAGCATGTGTCTAACTTCAAGCATGCGAACAGTCCTGTTGAAACACATTGACATTAATAAGGTTACTCATGTGCTTGAAGTTATGCACATGCTGAAGAGTTTTGAAGGATCAGGACCTTAGGGCCTGATCTAATGTTCACTGAAGTCAATGGAAAGACTTCCATTGATTTGGATAGGCTTTGGATCAAACTCCTTATGAGTCTGGGTGATGTCTCCGGAACAGGCTTTAGGTGATGACGCTTACACCACTGCAGATGCTGCAGCTAATCTATAAGTGTGTAAAGGACTTGAGCTTCCAAGGTCATCAGTATGTCATCTGCCTGAAATCTCTCTTCCTCTTTTATGATCAGATAAAGGGGGAAGAGGGTGGAAAGGTGGCTCAGAATGGAAGAAGACATTGTCAGTCATATCCTTTGAGTGTGTCTGGGAAATGCACCTCAATAAAACGAATTAAATAAATATTCCACTTACAGATATAAGTGGGGTATGAACATCCCTGCAATGAAAAACATTGTAAATGTCTGACTTCCCTCCATATTGTCTTCATTATAAATTTCCAGTTCTCTCTCCTTTTGTTTAACAAAAGAGCTTATTTGTTGTGTACTACAATTTGCCTCATCCTTGTCAAATCAAATGTCCTATTTCCTCTATGCTTCCAGAAATGAAATTGTAGTAAGGCCCTTTTTTTTTTTTGAACAGCAAGATTAAAAGTTGTTTGAAGAATAATGTTTTCCTAAGTTTTAACTGACATTCAATTTTAATGACTTTTTAAACAAAGTAACTATTAACTGTGCATCATTTTATAGTTTCCTGATGTCTGACAGGTGTTTTTGCCCATGTGGGAAACAGATGCTAATAACATTTTCCCTAATAGCTTATAAATAATAAGCATTTAGCATTTTCCTTTGTATACTGCTCTGTCAATAGCCAATTTACTTTTCAGAAGCCACAACGTGTTCCTGTCAATCAGTTTTAGCCTCAGGCACTTTTTGGTGATTAGAAACCCCTTGGAGAGCCAAGAACTCCAAATTAGTTTTAAATAAAAAATAAGAATATTCATGCTGTTGAACATCTAAAGGTAAAAAAAAGAAATGATCTGGGTACATAAAAATCACTGGTGGGGTATTAATACTTCATAGAAACTGAGTGACCAGCTACTCTCTGGAGAAATGCAGTAGAGACGAGCACATGACACAAAGAAAATAATGAATGCAACTGAAAAAATACAAACTTTTTTTTAAAGGAGGAAATTAAGGGAATTTAGGTTTCAAACTAAAAACTTTCAACCACATTAGGGCTTTAACAACTTCTTATATTGAAAATATAATTAGCGGTAAATATAGCATAGCATTTCCTGTGTACCATGGGTTGTGGGTTGGTTTCCTTTGATTTTTTTGGATCTAGTTCTGACATTTTGCCTACTACATGAAAGGATTTCCAGAAAAGGAAAAATAAAATGACCGTCTCCTTGAGAAAAGAATAAATGCAGGCTTTGAAGAAGTTTGCAGTGTGAGGCACAAGGATCAGAAATAGGGAACAGAACAGGGAATTGCCCAGACAAGTGACAAACTTTACGGCTGTTCTTCTTTTACCAGTTTATTTTATGCAATAAAGCAGCTGGGTTTTCTACAATATTGGGAATGTCTGAGGGGTGTTTATTTTCTATCTACCTTGGGGGTTTATCCTGCCTTCCATAGTTGCAGTATCTGGGCAACTTTCCTGGAAAATCAAGAGCAATGACAAAGTCCCTAGTGGACTTCATAGAATCTCTCTGGCATTTCTCCCTTTTTGGGGAATGTAAGGGGGCTCACTCACTGCAGGAGTGCCTCCTTGTGATCAGGCACGGCGCAGTGGCTGTCTCCTTGTATGGCACCTCCTGCTGACGGTTGCTCTGTCACTGCGGTGGTCTCTCTTCTCGCAACTTGGCCCCCTGGTCAGGTCATGGTTTAGTCCAGCCCTTCAGGTAACAGAGAGTTGAATCAAGCTGTAGTCCAATGACCTTACAGCAGGTTGTCTATCTGTTTCTGGGCTCCACGGTCCTTACACCCCTTTCCTCAGCGACTTTCACCCCACCTTCCTCAGTGGCTGGTAGGGAAACTCAGGCTCTCCCTCTGCTCTGGGTGCCAGACCAGGAATCCTGTATCTGGCTATGAACGTTTACTCCCTCAGCCTCTTTGCTGCCTCTCTGGACCATTTCCTACCTCTTCTATCTCCCAGTGAGTGACCGCAGATTCTCTCCCTGCAGACCCTGCTGCTACAAACTTCCTGGCTTTATAATCTCTGCCCAGCCCCTACTGAGCTGGGCTTCATTATTAGTTAAGCCCAACTTTCTCTCTCGCAGGTGCTGCCATGCATGTTAATTGGCCTCTCAGGCCCACATTAATCCTGTCAGGGCCTGTGTGGGGTATACACCCCATGACAAGGAAACAACTCTGCTTGGGATATGTTCTAAAGGCAAGCCTCCTGCATACCTTTTGGTTAATTTCACCGTCACCTAATGATCTCAACATTGCCAAACTTTTGGCATAAGACATAAGAGAGATACAGTTCCATTTCCCCTGCGGATGGTGGAGAACTTTAAAAGGACAGATCCTCAGCTTAGTGAGACAAGGTGGGGGAGGTAATATCTTTTATTGGACCAACTTATGTTGGTGAGAGAGACAAGCTTTCAAGCTTACACAGAGCTCTTCTTCAGGCCTGGGAAACATACCCAGAGAGTGTCACAGCTAAATACAAGCTGGAATAGATTGTTTAGCATAAGTAGTTAATATGTATTTCAAGGGACCATTTAAGGAGAAATGACCTGTTAACACCCCTCCAGTCATAGGGGGGAAAGGAAGGGAGAGGAAGAATTGGCAGCTGGGGGTGGGGGTTGTTAATAGGGTGACCAGATGAGGGGAAGAAAATATCGGGACACATGGCAGGGGGGGAGGGTGCCTGCTGGCAGAGCAAAAAACAACAACAACAAAACCGAGTTCTGCCGGCTCTAGTCCAGTCTCTCTATTCAGTCCATGATTTTTAGTGTCTAGCAAAGTTATGAATTTAAGCTCCCAGACTCATCTTTTGAAGGTGTTGTGCAGATTTCCTTGGAGAATGAGGACTAAGAGGTCAGATATAGAGCGATAATTTTGTGAAAAGTGTTCAACTGTAATGACTACTTTAACAAGGCCAACCAACAACTCTCCGACACCACCTACCGTAAATAACTCAGAGAAGACTTCACACCACAATTTACCCAGGAATTTAAGGATATCATCAAATCCTTCCCCCAAACAACTCCAAGAGAAACTCTACAAACTCATCCCCCAAGAACCCACCACTGGAACCTTCTACATGCTTCTCGAGATATACAAACAAGGGAACTCAGGTAGACACATCATATGCGATGGCACTCTTATTGTAGGAGTCTGGGGACTTATAGAAACCAACCTCAAACCACTCACCACACAAGGGGCCAGTTTCCTTCTGGATACAAACAATTTCCTCCCAAAACTCTGCAACATCTATAAACTCCCTCAGAACATTATCCTTGCCATGAAGGATGTCACTTCCCTATACATCAACATCTCTCACAATGTCGGCATCGCTGCCTGCCTCAAATATTTACAAGACAACGGACAACACTCAGATATCCACCCCAAACACATTGCCAAACTCATCCATTTGATCCTCAACCATAACAGTTTTACATTCAGCAACAAACACTTTGTCCAAACCATGGATACTGGGATGGCTCCCCAACCTCTTCATGGGCTGTCTTGAGGAAGAATTTCTGAACAAATGTACCACAAAACCATAAGCGAGACAAGGGGGGTGATATATCTCAGATAAATTAATGATATTTTCATCCTCTGGACAGACAACCTGAACTCCTTCATAGATTTCCACCACAACTTCAACAACCACCACCCAGCCATTATAATCTCTCCAGAACACTCCCAGCCATTATAATCTCTCCAGAACACTCCCACACTAGCATCAACTTCTTGGATACCACGCTCAGCTTCAACAATAGAACCTTACAGACAACTTATATACAAGAAGCCAACAGATCACTACAGTGGGCTTTCTAACAGATCACCGGAAAGCATGAGGATAAACCCACCTTGCAATGGGGAGTGGTACTTCTGCTTTTGTTTGTTTACAAGAAATTTGATATAGTCACATGTCACTTTTGGGGGGGTTACTTTTCCTTAACCTGCACACATTTGTTGGCAGCCTTCTCCCACTGCATTAAGACCTCCACCAAACAAACAAACCAACCCACCCCAAACACTTTGTTATCTTAGAAGATAAGATCTTCCAGGTGTGAATAAGATTCAGGTAGGTCAGGTTTTTTTTCCCCCTCTTGATAACTTTGCCAGTCTTAAAAGGACAGGGATGTTCTTCCGATATACACACATATTTCATATGACTCCCTCTTGCATGTCAAAGCAACACAATGGCATAAAGGCATCAGAATAAGAATGGCAAGCTATTACAATGTATTTTATCCCAATTCTTGACATCACCTGGTTATGTTACCGTCCTCTCAGTTGCTGTTTTTGGCTTACTACATACACCAAATGGTAAACTGCCTCACCATAACTACTTTGTTAGTTTTTCCTCTATGAGCAGTTGGGTTGAAACATATGCCATTATGTCTAATGTCCCCAGTTAAAACCCCTGTCACATCACTAAATATTTTAGCAAATAACATTTTTTTTTAAACATGCGGCCAGATGTCCACGTTGACATAGTGCTTAAGGCGTTTGACTGATAAAGAGCCAGGGCCCTTGGTAAATGGGGATTTAAAAACATGTCCTGAGGCAACTGTGTGATATTAAAAACATCCTGGGCTCTTTTGTATGGAGATTTGCATACGTTGAGGTTTTAAAGAGAGTGTCCATCTGTCACTGAGCATTCTCCCAATACAACAAAGCATTGATAAATATTTTGAACCACAGTCACTTTTTCAGCAGGCACCAGCCATGAAGCAGGATGGTTTCAGCTGGGATATCCATGCTTTGTGCAATAAAAGGAGCTGCAGTTACACTTGAGTTGGAAGCAATGTTTAATATTTATGAGGATGGCAGCCCGGTACAATTAGACAACGCAGCCCGGCCCTTGAGTGATTTTATGGAAAGTCTCCATCACCTACAGTGAGAACTAAAGCTTTTGTTTCAGAAAGTCTAGTCGTAAGGTATAGTGCTATACACTGTTTATGTCTCATCAACAGTTGCACACGTTTTAAATATACGTGACAATGGGCCTGATCCAACACTTACTGAAGCCAGTGGAAAGACTTCTGTTGGCCTTATGGGGTTTGGATTAGACTCAACGTATTTAAAATATTGCAGAAACGAACAAAATTCACCATTCTTATTGTATGAGTCAGACAGAAAGGGCCAAGCTCCTGGCTGGTGTAGCCCCAAAGAAGTCAATTACATTAGGGATTAATCTGGTCCTGTGTATTTAACATTGAATATTGTTCTCAGGCTCTACCCAAGACATAGATGGGCACCAAGCAGCAGCAGGGGATACTGAACAGGGTGTGTTCATTATTACAGGGTCCGATGTGCGAGGCAATTTACAGAAGAAAAGAGAAAGATCTGGTCTGTACCCTGAAGAGCTTGCAGTCTAGCGTTAGACATGATAGATTAACGTGTAGAGCTAGTCAAAACATTTCCATAAAATACATTTTTCTCAGTGGAAACATTCCCGAAAAAAATCTGAGTTTGTAGAAAAACGTCAATTTTTGATATTTTGCTGGGGGAAAAAAAATCGACAAAAATGATTTTTTGGTTGTTTTTAAAGGAAAAAAATTGTGGGGTGGAGATGAGAAAATCATTTCCTGGCCAGCTCTAGTAACAAACGATCAGGAAAGGTTGGGTGAAGAAGGGCAAAAGTTACTGCATTACAATTATGGATTTCGAGAGAGAAGGTTGGTCGAATCAAAGATTTTACCTCTCCCACCTTGTCTCTAATATCCTGGGACCAACTCGGCTACAACCACACTGCATACAGTTATGGATTTATCAATTATCTCACTGGATTTCCACTCCATCCACTCCAAATTCTGACTTAATCTGGATCCAGTTCTGGACACTATCTCTTTGGCCTCTCTCTTCTTTTCAGGGATGCCATAAAACAGGTGATTGCCTCTTGGAGGTAGTGCTTATTGCCAATTACTCAGTATTACTTCTGTAGGACTGGTTCTAATGATGCAGTAAACTTCCTGGTGTTGATGGTAACAAGATACCATGTACCATACATATACTATAGAGATGCATTATGAAGATCCTACAGTGTTACGGTATACATTTCAGTGACTGGATATAAATCTTTATTAAAAAAAGAGGGATCTCTTGGGGCATTTCTGTAAGTGCTATGCTCTGATAAGATATCATGATGGAACTATTGCTTTGTTAAACATCTGCAGAAAAGAATGTTTCAAAGGGGTAAAAAGGCAGACAAAAATAAAATAATGTCTTTTCTCTCATTTGTAGAATACACACATTCAATAGGAAAACAATGCTTATTTTTCCAACAAGGAGGGTGTACATGTTTATGCAGGTTCAGGCAGAAGTACGTTAGGTGCAAAAATATGGCCAGCTCTAGTAAATTTTCCTCTATACCATAGTGAAGTTCTGGAACAGCCTTCCAAGGGGAGCAGCAGGGGCAAAAGACATATCTGGCTTCAAGACTAAGCTTGATAAGTTTATGGAGGGGATGGTATGATGGGATAGCGTAATTTTGGCAATTAATTGATCTTTGACTATTAGCGGTAAATATGCCCAATGGCCTGTGATGGGATGTTAGATGGGGTGGGATCTGAGTTACTACAGATAATTCTTTCCTGGGTGTCTGGCTGGTGAGTCTTGCCCATATGTTCAGGGTTTAGCTGATCGCCATATTTGGGGTCAGGAAGTAATTTTTCTCCAGGGCAGATTGGCAGAGGCCCTGGGGTTTTTTCGCCTTCCTCTGCAGTGTAGGGCATGGGTCACTTGCTGGAGGATTCTCTGCACCTTGAAGTCTTTAAACCATGACTTGAGGACTTAAGTAGCTCAGACATAGGTTAGGGGGTTGATATAGGAGTGGGTGGGTGAGATTCTGTGGCCTGCGTTGTGCAGGAGGTCAGACTAGACGATCATAATGGTCCCTTCTGACCTTAAAGTCTATGACTCTATGATATGTGTTCCTATAGGCTGTTTTGGGAAAGCTGCATGAGTGACCAGTGCTCAGTTCTTCATTTTGCCGCTGTGTAATTTTCTGCTGCTGACCTGATATCAGCCTTTCATTGCATGGAACAAAAAAGACCAGTTTGATGACCTCTGGAAACCCTCCCTGAATTATACTGGGACAAGAAACCTAAATGTAAGGCTCACAAATAAAACGAGTGCAGACAATGAAGGAGAATTGTGGCTTTAAACATAGTAAAGATACAATAAAAGAATTTATATTTTCCATATTTTTATCCATTTTGTTTATTCATGTGACTTTTATTCCTTTTGTTCAGAGGGGTTGTATATATACACATTTCATCATAATATTACAATAAAAGCAAAAAGATGTTCAGTATAAATATATGAAAAATAAAGAAAACAAAGTACCTCTGTGCTTTATTTGATTTCCTTGTTCCAGGGCTGTAAAAACCCAATTGGGCAGCACCTGTTAATTTTAACGATCTACTCATGTGAGTAAGGGATGCAGGACTGGGCCCAATGCTGATCTAAAATACTGACTACTGTAGGGATGTCCTATGTCAAGCTGTTGTTTGTGATTATGGAGAAAGGGCACAACAAACTCAAATGAGCCAGCGCCTCACCTCAGGAAGACAAAATAGCTATGTTGATTTATACTGACTCAGCAATGTTCTGTGGTGGGTTAGGCTAAGTCTCATTGAAACCGGGGGGTATAGCCTCTTATTCATAGATTCATAGATTCATAGATTCTAGGACTGGAAGGGACCTCGAGAGGTCATCGAGTCCAGTCCCCTGCCCGCATGGCAGGACCAAATACTGCCTAGACCATCCCTAGTAGACATTTATCTAACCTACCCTTAAATATCTCCAGAGACGGAGATTCCACAACCTCCCTAGGCAATTTATCTTCATTTAAGAATCAGTTAAGCTCCTTTATGGAACCAAATGGTTGAAAAAATTGTGGACTCCACACCACAGACAGGCACATGGGACCCCAGGCATCTCTGTATCACACCCAACACTGTGTTGCAATAATATTTGTACAAAATATGCCTTGTGAGGCCTCATATGAAAGCTCATAATATCATTGTAAAATCAATGTGTTAACCTTATAGGTAAAGTTATGAGTGCCCTCTATGATGTTCCCAGACCAGTGGTTTTCAACCTTTTTTCATTTGTGGACCCTTAAAAATTTTCAAATGGAGGTGTGGACCCCTTTGGAAATCTTAGACGTAGTCTGTGGAGTCCAGGGGTCCACGGACCACAGGTTGAAAACCATTGTTCTATGGTAATGACAACCTTTCAGGGATTCCTTAGACATAGGGTATGTCTACACTGCCCGCCGGATCGGCAGACAGCGATCGATCCAGCAGGGGTCGATTTATCACCTCTAGTCTAGACACGATAAATCGACCCCTGAGCGCTCTCCCATCGACTCCTGTACTCCACTGCCGTGAGAGGCAGAGGCAGAGTTGACGGGGGAGCGGCAGCAGTTGACTCACCGCAGTGAAGACACCGCAGTGAGTAGGTCTAAGTACGTCGACTTCAGCTATGTTATTCACGTAGCTGAAGTTGCATAACTTAGATCGATCCCCGCCCCAGTGTAGACCAGACCATAGTCTGCGGATCCCCAGAGGTCTGCAGACCACAGGTTGAAAACCACTGTCACAGAACATGTTTAAGACAAAGTAGCCTAGGTAAAGGTCTGTGGATTTACCTCTATTTACATATTAACAGTAAACAAAGCTATTGGGTCATAACCAGCTGGGGGTTATTCTGTTCCTGAACTTGAGAGACAGAGAACTAACATGTTCCTGCACCATAGAGAGATACAGGAGACTGAGTCCCCAGCAGCCTTCCAGACCTGTAAGACAAAGGCATTCCTTTTTGTGAATATAAGGAACAGAGAGAGACTCCTTTACCCTTCACCTAGAAGACAAAGAAACCAAGTGATCAGAGCTCCCTGGTGAGTCCTGCCCAGACTGGCCAGTAAAAAGCTGGAAAGGAGACAGTGGGTGAGAGAAAACATCTTGAACAAAGACTGTATCTTGCTAGATCAAGTTTTACACTTTTATTTGCTTGTAACCATCTCTGCCTTTATCTCTTTTACTTGGTATCACTTAATACATGCTCTTCTAATAATAACCTTGTTTCACCTTTACTAGAAACCAATGCAGTGTTGTGTTTGAAGGGAAGGGTGTATTTACCCCAGTTTAATTAAGAAGTTGTGATGTACTGTACTTTAACAAACCAGCGAACTCAATATCTTCTGTGAACGTACAATGGTAGGGGCGGTGTGTTGCAGAGAAACATCTCTGAGGAGCTTGGGGACGGGAGTTCACTGATTGTTACCTGCTCGGCAAGGTTTGGGCCAGGAGAACTTTGAGGAGTTTGCTTATTAGGAAGACAGACTGGTGTGGCAGGGAGCGGACACACAGTCTAATTGCCAGCAAAACTCACTCTTGCTAAGGCAGAGAGTTAACACAGTTTCTCAGAGCTCTGGCTATCACGTGACTGCCCAAAACAAAGGAAGATGCAAAGCATGTGTGTGCGTGAGGGCTCCACTAGCTACTGTTTGTGATGGTGTGTGTGTCTGTGAAGGAGACGCAGAATGATCCGAGAAAGTGAGATAGAAGACAGCAAGAAAAAGCCAAAGACACAGTCAGAACAAATATTGGGAAGAGAGCTAAGAGAGAGCTTTTGGGCTAAGTGCTGGCTGAAAGGGGGTTGGAACTGTGAGCAAAGATACTATCTCTTATTGTTTGATTCCTCCTGACTCCATCACCAATTTGTCCTCCTAACGGAAACAACCTGGAAGACTCTGCTAACCACTCAGGTAAAAAGGGGCAACAATACCATAGAAATAAAGGACCAAATCCTGCTCATTTTACTCACCTGAACAAAGTCAACTGGAGTAATCATGTAAGTAAAGTAAGCCAGGGTGAGGACAAAGAATGGGACAATGTTTTGTTGTGTAATTTCAAATAGGAGTTCCAAATTGTATCTGTCTTGCAGTTGTTACACACAAAATTCCCAGTGACTTCAAGAGGAGTTACATGTTCAAATAGTGGCTGGATTTGATCTAGAAGTATCTCAGAAAAATGAGTTAAATCTAAATCCTGACTCTTCACGGCTTACTTAGTGCCAACCATCTAATTTATGTAAACTGGTCATTAGAGCTGAATTAAAACCTACAATTAGCCATCCAGGAGTGCATGGCTGTAATTCAGACCGATGTGCCACTTAAAAATATTTACATAATGCTCCCAGAATAACTAGCACCCCTACAGGCAACAGTTACAGAAATAAAGCCACGTCTTCAAGGAATCTCTGCGAGTCATGCCACTAACTGCAGAAACCAAAAAGTAGGCTAAACCAGCGACAATTGCCATGCACCCAAATCAGATGAAAAGTACAATCAGGGCCAAAGTTTTCAAACCATTGCAGCCATAGTGATAACCCTTTGGATAAAAATGTGTCAAGACCTGAGAATTAAATGCCAAAGGGAATTTTAGAGAGACAAGGTGGGTGAGGTAATATCTTTTATTGGACCAACTTCTGAATTTTGGAATGTATTCCCATTATATCTTAGATTGTAAGCTCTTTGGGGCAGGACTATCTTTTTGTTCGATGTTTATACAGTGCTTAGCACAATGAGGTCCTGCTCTGTGACTGGGCCTCCTAGATACTATAATACCAATAACATTAATAATAATAATAAATAATTCTCCTTCTCTCAACGGACGTAAAGAAGACAACATTTCAGTGCGTTTGTTAGCCACGTTTGCACAACGTGAAACATTTTGAATAGTCCAGGCCACCTGCACTGCTCACTGCCTTAGTGTGGAAGTCTTATAAAAATGTTATCTGGTTTCCAGGCAGAAAGGAAAAAATCTTTTGTTGACTTGGAAAAAGTAGACGCCAAAACAATGGAAAATTAGAATCTTCTTTGTGCTTTACAAACGTTCTGGGGGGCGATCCTTCTCTAAGCAGTTGGTTTGAGTGTGGGAGGGTTCGTGGGGAGAATTCTTCCCCCAGGCAATGGAGTGGCAGCGGAACTGCTCTGCCAGTGCAGATATAGCCTTATGGCTCCAGTAGTTTTTGAGGCTCTTGCATTTGCTAGTTGGGATCATTGTGGATAGTTCTCTGAAACAGGGCTGGCCTTTGGGAAAATGGCACCCTGGGCGAACTTGTATTTTGGCGCCCCCCCATCACTCCTGGCCCCCACGGGCTCCCTGGGCTTCTCCCTCGCCCACCTCTGGGCCCTGTGGCCTCCCCCAGTGTTTAGTTGGCATTGAAAGAGATGCCAGAGCTCAGCCCTGGCACAAATTAAGCACTGGCAGGGCGGCCTGATACTGGCGGGTGCTGGCTGGGCATCCAGCTCTGAAGGCAATATCACTGCCAGCAGCGGCAGCGCAGAAGTAAGGGTGGCCTGGTATATGGTATATTGCCACCCTTCTGCGCTGCTGCTGTGACTTGTGGTACCTGATGCTCGGCTCACGGCGGGTTTCGCGCTGTCACACATGGGCTACATCTTGCCAGAGCCCACGGCCCTCCTGCAGCCCTCTGCCCACTCCTGGCTCATCTGGGCGCCATTTCAGGTTTTGGGGGACTGGGAGGAAACTTTAGCCATGATTCCAGGGAGTATTTAGGCACCTGAAAACTCTAGGGTTTTTGCAGATAATAACTTAGGGATTAGCTGACAGGAGCACTGTATCTAGTTGTTATATAAAGAAAGAAAAAATATATACAAGCTCCAATTAAAGCCACGTTGAAAGTTTATATGTAAATTTAGAACAATTAGGAGATAATACAGCAAGATATTCCCAATCTCGAGCCTTGAGGTATCAGTTCTGGAGCTTTAACTCAGATCTGAGAAACACACATCTGATACTTTGTACACTGTCTTTAGCAGAGATAAATAAAAAGTAATAAAATCTGCTTACTTTCTCTAACAGACACACTCTGTTACTGCCATTATCGGCTCTATTTTAGTCAATTGTTTTTCACTAAAAACATAATTTTAACACACGTGATTAAGGTTTGTTTTCTTTTATTAAGAAAGGGAATTTTTTTTCTAATTATTTTGGCATTTATGTTTACCGATTACAATCATGTATGTGACTCACTAACATTTGACTCCATCGTTGCTCTTGGTATCAGAGTTGGAACTGCATTTATTTTCATGCAAATTTTAAGTTATTTTATAGATATAATTAAAAAATACAATTTGAAAATAAGCGACCTGCACAATGTCTAAAGCTATGTGTTTAGCTAATGGCTTTTTAAACTGGCACTGCTAAGGTTAGTACAAGCTAAAGTTACATTCTAGGATGGGATGAGCAAACTACGGCCCAGGGGCCGCATCCGGCCCTTCAGATGTTCTAGTCGAGCCCTCGAGCTCCCGCCGGGTCTGGGGCTTGCCCTGCTCTGGCGCTCCAGTCGTGGAGCGGAGTCGGGGGCTTGTCCTCTCTGTGCGTGCTGTGGCCTCCCGCACCCTGAACTCCTCATTTCTGGTCCTACCCCAGAACCCACACCCCCAGCCGGAGCCCTTCCTCACTCCCGCACCCCAACCCACAATTTCATGAGCATTCATGGCCCACCATACAACTTCCATACCCAGATGTAGCCCTCGGGCCAAAAAGTTTCTAGGAGGATGCTATTATTTGATTGTACCCCTTTAAATAATGAACGACAAAGCACAATATGATAATAAAAGTAATAATGATAATTAACCCAGCCAGGACAGGTTAGGCATTTTAGAACTCACTACTCAAAGCATTAAATGTAAGCATAAGAGAGAAATAAAATTATGAAATGCACAGACCAATCAAAAAACTAAAATAACAGCACTTTGAAAGAATACAATTATAGAGAATATATGTGCATTGCAGGAAGTACCAACAGCAATATAAGTATGTGTTGGGGACTGAGTGTGAAAAAGACAGCGTGTGTGAGCTGGGTGTGTGTGTGAGAGACCGCACGCTGCCCCTTTAAGAGAGCAGCGCTCACCAGCCTGAAGGAAAGTGCCTTCAGACACAGCAGCAGCTGCTAGCAGCTCCGTCCCACTCTTTTTACTTTACCAAATTACAAAATTTTATTTTCACATGTACATTTAATCTCCCCACCATTTCCATTTGTCTGACCACCACCTCTACTATGCCTAGGGTGACCAGATGTCCCGTTTTTAAAGGGACAGTCCTGTTTTTGGGGACTTTTTCTTATATAGCGGCCTATTACTTCCCACCCTCGTCCCATTTTTTCACAGTTGCTATCTGGTCACCCTAACTATGTCTTATCAAAACATTCCATACATATTTAAAATGAAGCAAAGGGTGGAGTTCTGTCTTTAAAAATTAAACAAGCATTTTGGACAACACATTCTTGGCAAAGTATTCTGGAGACGTTTATCAGACGCAGTAAGGAAAGTTCTTTCAGCATATATAAAAAGGACAGCCAAATATTAATGGGTATAGAAATAAGACTGCACATTTTAATGAATGGTTTAAACTGTTTTCTTTCTTCCAGAGTCTGTCTCCACTGCCAGAGAGCTTGAATAACCTTCTGATCCTGTGTCCTGAAACAATTCTTAACATCGTTGACAAATTTGGCTTCGACTTTAGGAAGGGGCAGAACCCTTTTCTATGGTTGCCTGCATCTTCGCTTTAATCTCCTTTAGTGAAAGGGGTACTTTTTGGTGATTTTGGACTTTGTGGTTTATTTTCCTTTTTATTAGATGCCGGAGTTTTTGATTTAGACACCAGTGTGGACGTCTTAGACTCTTTTCCATTCTTCTTTGATTTCGGAGTATTTTTTGATGACAAATCCTGGGCAGGTTTCTTCATTGGAATCTTCTTTTCTTCCTCTTCATCAAAATCATCCTCATCCTCATTGTCATCATCTTCATCCTCGTCATCGTCTAGCAATTTTGCTTTTTTCTGTGGAGTTTTAGCTGCTGTTCTGCTTGCTGGTCTCTTTGCTGAAGTGTTTAATATCTTCATGTCATCTTCAGACTCTGGTTCTTCCTCTAATGCTACAAAATGCTGGAAACTGACATGATCGGGCCCTGAATCACATTTCAACCTCAAAACGAAGGGAGGTGTAATCTCGAAGCCACCTAAAGAAACCGTAGGCTGTACTGACATTTTCAAAGATGCCTGTGTGACTTCAGTAGGGTTCCCTTCATAGTCCAATGCCTCTGCTTCTATAACGTGTAATCGTCTTTGGCACCAGCACCCAAACTGACTGTTCTCAGTGACAACTGGTGTTCATTTTCCTCATCATGCACCTTGAAGATACTCCTTATCTGCCTTTAGTTCACAACTGAAGAGGAAGGTCTGGAGGTGCAGGGGACCCATGCTCTCCATGTCCATGCTGTCCTCCACAGTCTTGGGCCTGCTCCTTGGATGGAATCGCACTCTTGGGGAGCCCTGTCCCCAGCTCCACCCCTGCACTGCGGCGATGGGGTACATGGGTGGGGGAGGAGGGCAGGGGTAGGGTGACCAGATGTCCCGATTTTATAGGGACAGTACCAATATTCGGGGCTTTGTCTTATACGGGCGCCTATTACTCCCCACTCCCATCCTGATTTTTCACACTTGCTGTCTGGTCACCCTAGGCAGGGGACACCCGGACATCAGCACCCCTTCCTGTCCCCTACAGTAAACAGGCACCCCCCAGGAGCAGCTGGCTAGGGGCGGCTCCCAGGCAAGGGGCAGGAGCTGTGGGCCTGCAGAGGCCAGCAGAACAGAATGGGAGGGGCACCACTGCTCCAGAGGCGCCCCGTTTATAACAGCACCCCCAGCCTTCGCCCAGTTTGCCTGTGCTTAAGGCTGGCCCTGCTCTGAAAACATCAGCTCAATGTATAGTGGCAGTCAAAAAAGCTAACAGAGTGCTAGGAACCATTAGGAAGGGGATAGATAATAAGACAGAAAATCTCATAATGCCACTATATAAAGCCATGGTAGCCTACACCTTGAATAGCGTGTGCAGTTCTGGCCACCCCATATCAAAAAAGATGTATTAGAATTGGAAAAAGTACAGCGAAGGGCAACAAAAATGATTAGGGGTATGGAACAACTTCCATGGGAGATTAAAAAGACTGGGACTGTTCATCTTAGAAAAGTGACAACAATTATGGGGGATATGATAGAGGTCTATAAAATCATGAATGGTGTGGGGGAAATGAATAAGTGTTATTTACCCCTTCACATGACACATGAACCGGGGGTCACACAATGAAATTAATAGGTAGGAGATTTAAAACCAACATAATGAAGTACTTCTTCACATGACACACAGTCAACCGTGGAACTCCTTGCCAGTGGATGTTGTGAAGGCCAAAAGTATAACTGGGTTAAAAAAGAATTAGGTAAGTTCATGGAGGATAGGTCCATCAATAGCTGCTAGCCAAGATGGTTGGGGTCGCACTCTGATGCTCTGGGTGTCCCTAAGCCAGAGGTGCTACTTGCATGTGCAAATTAGACATGCAATTGAAAGCTTAACTTGTTTAAAAATCAGGCCTGTATACCTTTTTGTGTTTAATTTTCACCTTTTGAGCTCCAGATTAAATAACAAGATGCAAAGTTATTTTACTCATTTTCCTTTCTCTCAAAAGCTTTCTCTTTAGCTGTATTCACTTTGTATTTTAGTTTGATTTGTCAGTGAGGATTCTTTATAATTTCTTTATTTTAACAGACTTATTTTCATTTTTTCAGTGATTGCCTGAAAACTTTCTGAAATTTGATATACTTTCATTTTTAAATGAAAGTAGTTTAATCCAAACGTCATTCATCTCCTGATCTAAGAATTTAGAATATTCTAGCAGTGGGTTTGCTTTGTTTCAGGACAATGGAAGCTACAAAAAATACCGCAGACAAATTTTATTATTGCAGCTTTTATATGGGACATGAAATGTGCACTAGTTTAATATAAAGTCATTACTGCAGTTAAAACCATTAAGTTAATTAATATGGACATTTATTACTACCAATAAAAGATAATATCAGGGGATTTATAGAATCAATATAGCTGTATATTCACACTCCTACAGTCTTTGTGAAGACAGGAGTTTCAGTAGGGTACAGTATAATGTAATGGCACCTGTTACCACAGCTTTAGTTAAAGGTAGGTTAAGGGGAACACTTTCAAAGGGGATCATAAAGCTAACCCCACGCCCACAAGGGCTCTGCAAATGGTCACCAAATCTTTACAGTTATAATGTATTAAAAGAAGCACAAAGGCCTTGGTCCTACTAGTTCCTGAGTGGTAGAAAGCACCATTGTTATTGTCATTTGTATCACAGTAATGCCTAGCTGTCAAAGCCAGGACCCTCTTCTGCTAGTTGCTGTATGTGCACACAGTGGAAGATAGTTCCTGCCCTGAGAGGCTTACAGTCTAACTAAACACAACAGACAAAGGGTGGGAGGGGGAAACACAATCACAGATAGGTGAAATGACTTGCCCTAGGTCACAGAGCCAGGAACAGAACATGGTCCCCATGTAGCAGGCTGTTCACAAGACCACCTGACAGCATAAGGCTGCTGCAGTCAAAGTGTGTGATCCGCCCTGCACTGAAAGTAGCTTGGCCAGATCCGAGGTTCTGGTCCCATGTCTTTATTTTGCTAGTTGTTTTTATTTCCATGTTTGACATGATGGCACTCTGTGAGAAAACTTATTCTTTAGTCTGTTCCTTGGGTTCCCAACACACTTTGCAGACACCCAGACTGATACTGTGATATTGAGCAATGTAAAGAGAGTGAGTCTGAGAGAGAAACAAATAAACAAAATGACATCCTGGCCTTCAGGAGCTTAAAATATAAGGCCCCAAGCCTACAATTAGGTTTGCCCGAGGGGACCTTTGTGTCTGCGAGGACCCCATTTGAGCAGGATTGGGACCTTGATTAGACAAAGGATGGTAACCGAATGGTGGAGATACAGTACATAAGACCAAGGGTTACAATAGTGAAATATCATGGGATGTTATTTATCTTACTGTACATAGGAATATTGTTAGTTACTCTCTGAATTTTTATTCATGTATATTTATTTGTACATTTAAATGGGTATGGCCACTTTCCACAGCTTCGCTTTCCATGTCTTGTATGATGCACTTTTCCCAGAAAACACAAAGTATAAAAATGTTAGTCATAACCAAGGTAATTCTCTATTAAGATTTAGACTCTGGACTGGAATCTCTAGCTAGAAAAATGTCACAAAAAAACAAGCCTTTTCTTATTTATGTTTTTGAGGTCTTTATAGCTGAAAAAGCTTAAGTTGTCACTGTGATTGCTATTGGTCATTTAGTTCCAATGATGCTGGATAACATTTGGAAGTCGAGGTAATTTAATAAAGCTTTGCAAATGTAGACAACTGCAAAATGTGATAGAGAAGGCTATATCAATCACGGTAATGATAGGCATTAGCGGCATGCCAAGTGTTTTGGTCTCAACAGATCCGTCACCGTTTTGCAGTCAGTACTCGTAAGTACGGTTCTGTGCAGTGGCCATTCTCATTTAGCTGCCTGCAAAGCTGTCATTTAAAACGGAGATTTATTGGGCTGATGCATGTGATTTATGTCGGACAGTTTCAGCTTTGCTAACTTGTGTGCAACAATAGTAGTTAACAAGCAATTAAAATCTTTTGGTCCATAGTGCTAGAAGCTACAGTATAGTTCCCTTGAGCCACCACTTAACCTTATTCCCTTCTAGGGTGACCAGACAGCAAGTGTGAAAAATCGGGACAGGGGGTGGGAGGAGGGTAATAGGAGCTTATATAAGAAAAAGCCCCAAATGTCGGGACTGTCCCTATAAAATCGGGACATCTGGTCACCCTATTCCCTTCTAAAAAGCCTCATTTCAGCGGTTGAAAAAAATTTCAAGCATTACCTCTATGGGCATGATGAGAGCTTTTTCTTTAACTTGAAAATGTGCCACGTTTGCTACTGTGGGTCTCCCAGGTAAATGCGTCTGGAGGATGGCCAGCTACGGGACTGCTGTTTACTCCAATTTCTTCTAACTCCCCTTTCCCCATGATGCAGACTGACACTGAGGATTCTGTGGGCAGGAGCTTGGAATGGCCATGTGTGGGCACAGTTCTGAGACCACAGCGTAGGCAGTGCTATGAGTCAGACAGCCTGGGCTGTCATTAGACTTATGTGGCTGACAACCTCCTGTTCTGTGAGTATGTCTCCTTTACAATGCCGAGCTTTAGACCAAAAAAAAAAGCCCTCAGTATCTCTTTGATAATCCAGCTCACTATCATCTATTTTGCAAACCTGAATCCCTCCCTCCCAGAGCTGACTTTTTAAGGCCCCTGTCCCCTCCCCATCTTACACAACTCTGATTCAGACTTTAAGGTCAGAACTAAACAATCTGACGGGCCCTCTTGTTAAAGCACACAGTAAAGACATTTGAATTGAATCGGTCCCACACGTTCCTGGAGCAACCAGAGATACAACCCCATCAACAAAGTAGTTACGGGGGGAGGGGAGGGGAGGGGTATGATGATTCTGCCATTGAGCTAACAAAGTAGGATTGATAATTTCAGCCAGCACAGAGCCAGCATCTCCTTTTACTTCTCCAAGCTGCACCGGTATGCCTGCTGCAGTACTATAATTGCCTTGTTCCAACTTCCCTATCAGTGTGAATGTCAGGAGTTGCAGGAGATGATTTGCGATAACAATGCTTTCCTCTGCCTCCAAAGCCCACTGTCAGGATCTAGGATCTGAAGTCAGACGGGCCTGACTGAAGTGCAGCCAACAGAGCCGTGTGGCAGCACGTTGAGCCAATCTGGGCATTTGCGTGAACCAAACTCTTTTAAATCATACAGTACATTGGAGATAATTAGCCCCATTGCATATATACAATGGCTCTTCCATGAAGGAGGTAGTCTTAATTACTAATGACAAGGTTCCCCCGCTCCCCTTCTACAAATAAAAATGACTGTAAATACTCATATAAACAGGCCAGATAGATGAAACATTTCACTTCACAAAGACTGCTGTCTTCTTCTTTTGTTGTTGTTGTTGATTCCTTGAGATTGGATCTGTACCTGAGAGATTAGGTTTTTTTTTCCCATTCTGAAATCGGTTTAGAATGCTGGACACAGATGGAGATTTCTGATTGACTCTAGATACTGTGACCCTAACCCAGTAAATGGGCAAATCTCTCTGTTTTCTTTATTTTAATGTACAAATCCCTGTTCATATTAGTCACAATATACTACAGGCATTGCACTTCTCCAGTGGTTAAAGTCACCACTTACCTTTTAGCCTTACCACACAATGCTGCAATAGTCACCCAGAAATTCACGGCCTGGTGGGTCTCGTTGCTTAAATAATATCTCCGGCTTTTACAGCTTGTAGTGTGATTCCCCTCCCTATTGTCCAGTAGAGCATTACTTCAATATCAGCACTGTCCAGTTAGCACTAACAAATAATACTCCGCGTACTGTCTGGATACTCATGCAGGCCATGACTCCTAGGATCCAGTTGGAAAAAACTTGTCTGGCTTCAGAAAGCAGGCCTCCCTTGACATCAGCCACGTCTATACATAGGTCAATGCAGCTTTTCCCTCAGACCCCCAATCCCCAGACTAACCAACAAACCACAGTTTAAAAGATTTCTGTCCCCACACACAAAATACCCACGGTTTTGTTCTTTCCCTTGGCCTGAAACAGAGTGAAATGCCCTGGGCTTGTAAAGTCTGCCATGTGTTACTTAGCTCAGGTTTAGAATCTTCATGACCCCCAACCCTAGAAGGTCCTTACATCACACACCTTTTGGCAGGTTTAAAAAAAGGCTTACAGGTTTCATGGCTGGTCTTTTTTCTGTGAAGCCCAAAGAAACCATAGAGATGGCACATGACTGAGGGATTGCTGCTCTCTGAGGCCAAAAGAAACCTGTCCTGCACTGCCCTATTCCTTTGATGCCAGGCTGGGCAAGTAGTCAGGTTACTGGTGATGGCAAGACAGAATGGTTTCCTTCTTTTCAGGACAAACATTTCTCAGTGCATTTGTCCCATCCCTGCTGTGAAAGGGTTAGATTCTAGGAACCCTTACTCATGTGCATAGACTTTACCCAGAGTAGTCCCATTGTTGTAGGAGTAGTCCCATTGAGGCCACTGGGGGGCTACTCACATGCATGAGGGTTTGCTGGATTTGGCCCATATCTAGAACATTGGCAGAATTTTAGTCTCACTATGCAAGTGTAATTTTAGGAAACAGAGTCCAGGCCTTTGTATGAACAGCTGTGGATTACATTTATTTTCTACCTCAGCACAGGGATTACCTCTGATTTACAAAATAGGCTTAGTGCATTTTTTGATTATAAAATGCAACTCAAGAATGAAGAGACAGAGAGCACAGAAACGAGACCTTGTCAGAATCTACAAGTCAGTCCAGCTTGCAAAGTGTCCTCGTGGTAGACCCTTCCATTTGGGATATTTATTCAGCCTCTGAACTCTCTTGGTCAAAACTTCTGGCCTGCCCCATAAAAGTCGTACTTCTGCATCTACCTCTGTGTTTAGAACTACCTGTACTGTGCTGTACAGCTTCTAAAACGTATTTTAGGAACCTGCTGGTGAAATAATCCCAAATTTGGATCACTAGCCCTACCCCACACCAAATCTCAAGGCAACCTGAGTCTGCGTCTATACTACAAGAGCTACAGGGGCATAGCCAAATATGAGTGGCACTGCGACCCAGTGCGCAGGATCAGAAAGTTACTCAGTCAGATTTGGCCTGGCACCTGAGTGGTTCTGCGACATCTCAGCCAGGTTGCTATGCCTGGAGCACGAAGCCTGGCTCAGTTCTGTAGGAGACGGGCTGCTGTTGTAGGGTGAGTGTGGGGCAGGCTCACTTTCCAGCCCCTCACCTGTTGGCCTCCCCTCTGCATCAGCCTGGGATTAGGGTTGTGGTGCTGGGGCAGAGTGCCTCTTCAGCAGTTGAATATAGTACAGACATTGAATTGGGAGTTACATCCACCCCGGCTTAAGGCTAGGATTTCCAAAATAGCTCAAGGGATTTAGGCACTTAACTTTGAAAATAGAAAAATTTGAAAATATCAAACTAAATTTTCAAAAGTGCCTAGTAGAGGTGGCTAGAAAATATGTTCTTTCCACCCAGTGAAAAATTTAGACAAAAACAAAAAATCTTTGTCATTGAACTTTTCTATAGAAAATACAGACTTTTTGTCAAAAAACAACAACAAACAAACAAAGAACCCAACCTCAAAAAAGGTTAAGGTTTGGGGTTTTCTGTTTTTCAATGACAAAATCAAAAACATTTGAGGAAAGAAAACACTCCATGAAAAGTGTCATTTAGTTGAAAAAAATTGTTTTGACCAACCCTAGTGACTAGTGGTTTTGGTGCCATCTTGAGAGACCTTGAGGGGGTATGGTTTTCAGAGGGTAGGTTTTGAAAGATGTCTCAAGATGGGCACTTGGAACTGGGGTATTCAAAATCACTAGTCACTTTTAAAAAACCAGGCCTACAATCTTACTGTGAGCAAATCAATGCTTTTAGCACCTCTATCTCTGGGATTTTTGTTTTGATCCTGCAAAAGAACGACATCAGGTCAGAAGTTCAAAATCAGGACCGTCTTTTGGTTTACAGGCTAGTTAGTAAAGATACGTACTTTTCTGAGAGACAGAGAGCAGCGCGCACACACACTATTTTGTAGACCTAATGCATGACTGAGGTGATGGAGACACGAGCTCTCTCCAAACATAAGTTCTGGGTCAGACTTTTGAAAACCACAACCAGTAAAAAAATTTTAGGTGAGAAAAAAATCCCTTTTCATTTCATTTTCTTCTGGGTAATTTTCCATTAAAATAATTTGAGGTAAGATCTTTTGTCTTTCACAAAAGGTTAATTTAAAAAAAAATTGATGGTGCTTGGGATCTATTAATGTTCTCCTGTGTGTCCTGCTAGACACATTGTAATGAAATGTAAAGAATTTCTTGTGGCAGAAGTACCAATTCCTTCTTTGATTCCTACAAATATGTAAACATTAATTAATTAATCTTCAGAACACGCCTGTGAGACAACTGTGAGTCCTACAGAAATCTTGACAATGGATAGGCTGCCAGTGTACTGAGACCACAGCCTATCATTCTGACTAATATCATCACATTGTTTCCTTGTACTCTCGTCTGTCTGTCTGTATTTATCTGTTGTCTCTTATCTTAGCTTGTCAGCTCTTTAGCGCAGGGACTCTCTTTTTGTTCTGTGTTTGTACAGCACCTAGCACGATGGGGTCCTCCATGATTAGGACGCCTAGGCCCTGTCATAATACATATAAGTATTGTTATAATACAGATTTTAGAAAGGGGTAAAATGAAGCACAGAGATACAGGACTCGATTCTACCCCCTTTACTCATATGAACAGTGCCACTGAAACAATAGAATCAGGCCCTAAGATGCAGCAACTGGACCTGAATTGCTGTGACCTGAATTGCATCTCAGAGTTCTAGTGAGCTTCACTTCAATGGTCCATGACAGTGGTTTTCAACCTGTGGTCCATGGACCCCTGGGGATCTGCAGACTATGTCTAAGGGTTCTGCGAAAGGTTGTCGTTACCATAGAACAGCGGTTTTCAAGCTGTGGTCTGCAGGCCCTTGGGATCCGCAGACTCTGTCTAAGATTTCCAAAGGGGTCTGCACCGCCATTTGAAATTTTTAAGGTGTTTGCAAATGAAAAAAGGTTGAAAACCACTGGTCTATGATACCGAACTGCAGTCTGGTAGTCACAGTTGAACAGGGTACTTTATTTCTTCAGTTTTGCTTTTCTTTCTTCAACAATCATATCCATCAGACAGCCGATGGTTGACTAGAAGTGATATGAGCTGACACTGGGAATTGTTTGAATTACAATAACAGTGAGATAATATTTTGCTAAGCCTACCTGAAATATAATGTGTGTCATTTAAAATTTCCCATTATACTGAGCAGAGGCTGCTATAAACCCAAATCACTCAGACTGTGCAGAAAAGCTCTCAGCAGTACTGTAACAAATATCTTTTTCCCAATGATCTTTAGATGTCATTGATTAATTTCACTTTCAGTTCACTGGTTATGAAGCACAGGAAGCGGTTCATTGCCTGACAAGTGTATTCACTGCAGTGTAAAGTGCTGGGTTGTACTCTTCAGAGATTTAGTGACAAATCAGATTTACAAATTAGCTACATGGCAAGTCCTAAATAATATGGCTCCTGCCCCGTGATTGGCAAGTGCATGTTCAAAATACAACTGGTCACTGTGGCTTGTCACAGCATTTTTTATGTCACAAAGCATAAACAGTTGTTTTATACACGGTGGCGCTCACCACTCCCATACAGCAAGAAAGAAGTTCTTGTCATTGTTTTCCTTTACAAAGAATTCTACAATTAACCTTTTACCAGATTATGTGGCATGTGAAGGTATTTTAGCTACGTGCTGCCCTCATGTTAACGTCTTTCTGAATTTTTGTATCAAATTTAATATGTGTAATGTTAGGAGAAACAGGTCAGGGTTTCAGATTAACACCAATAACCATAATGAGAACAGATGCTTATATCCATCTGGAACATAGATTTAATATGTTAAATTCATAGCGCAGCCCATGAAACACAATAATCAGATGTTTACTGGTTCCAATTTAATGAGCGATTTTGGATTAAACAGGGGCCAAACAACAGGCCACCGATCTATATTAAATCTCAGCAAAATGAAAATTGCAAAGATTTACTTAGGGTCATTACACAAGAAAATTTAATCACAACCTCATCCATAATGTCACATCGTCATCAGACTGATAATTGAAATGCCATGTGAGGGATTCTGAATAACCCTCTGTTTATGAAGATAGCTCTCTGATTATCTTTATGTCCTATGAGTAACATAAAATACGATTTGTAATAATGTATATAGTTCTTGCTGATAAGAAACTCCACTGAAGGTTTCCACAAAAAGTCTAGTTTTTACCATCACTGTTTGACACACACCCTGTTTCAGAAATGAAAGTATCTTTAATTCAGATTATGTATTCTTGGTTTTTTTTAATCCTCTCTTGTAAGGTGAAGAGTGTATTTATAGTAGGTTTTCATGTCATAATGGGGTAGACATCTTTTTAGCAAAATCCCTGTTTTCTAAAGAATTATGAACACGAATTTAATAAGCTAAACATTAGTTTGTCTAGAATCAATATTTATTTTTCACACTTTGAGGCCAGAAGTGTGCCTTCTGCTGTATTTGGTAAGGCCCTAGTACATTTTGGGTGTTACTGTAATAAAGAAAGACATTTATTATTTTACATAGACCAGGAAATGTTCAATATGTGGGCCTTTTATAATGTTTGTATTCTACATTCTCTCTCTCTCTATACACACACACACACACACACACACACACACACACACACACACACACACACACACACACACACTAATACATTCCTATATACAATTAAATGATATAACATTGATTTTATACAATGCAACCTTAAATACAGATCCTGTTGGTCCCAAGCTAGAAAACACTTATTTAGAAATTTGGTTGCAAACTAGTGCCAGATCAGATTCTTATTTTAATGGTATTTTTCATATACTCCCTCCCTCCAAAGCCAAAACATGAAAAGTCAGCAGAAGAAGAGTGAAGGAAAGAGGTACAGGCAAAAGAGGAAAGGCAGGTTTGAAATGATGTGAAATGACACTGAGGAGAACATTTTCCCACACACAGTGTCCCAGTACATATTATTTCTAATGATATAAAAGAGAAACTATATATTAAGGCATCAGCACGAAGGCGCAAAGTTACGGATGAACTTTTAACCTTAGCTCTGCATTTTCTGAGTGCTTGATTGCTCAACTTAACCACTGCATTGATAATACAAGGTGTTTTTTTACATGGAATTTTGTGTAATTTGTATACAAACATTCATGCTTGCACTGGATAATTAGGTACAGAATTACTTGATTTGCATCTACAAATGTAGGGCTCTGTATGTGTATTTGAAAATACTGCAGGAGCAATTATGGAAGGTGGCTGAAAACTGGGCCTAGTGGTAGCTATTGCACCACAAAAAAGGTAAAAAAAAAGAAAAAAGAAAAATTCCCTCGGATTGTGAGCTTGGTGCAGTAATCTTCAGAAACAGGCACATTTTCTCTTTTGAGATCTTCCTATATGTAGGAGGCCGGGGAGCGGGCGCATAAGAGCCCAACTAAATATTTATGTAGTAAATTCTCAGAAAATCTCCCTAACTTCCAAAGCCACGTAGAACTGAAGGTGATAGTACAATTTATTACAAGGCATTTAAAAGACAAGGCATGTGCTTGTGTGTCTGTGTCGCTGTTACCTCTGCTTCCAGAGTTACTCTCGCTCAGTGATTTCATACCAAACTTGGTTGGGTTAACAAGTTAGCAGCTGGATAGAAAGGTAGGATGGTCCAGTGGTTTGGTTGCTAGAAGACTTGGGTGCAATTCCCTGCTCTGTCACATGCTTTCTGTGTGACATTGGGCAAGTCACTTTGTTTCTCAGTGCCACGGTCACCCATCTATGAGATGGTGTTGTGAGGATAAATACATGAGAGATTATGAGGCACTCAGATAGTATAGTAATGGGGCCTATATAAATACTTTAGACGGAAGATACTTTTTTCCTAAATTATTGCCACTACAAACTAAATCTAAGATTTGAATAGTCAAACTACGATCCCCTTCTGCCAGATACTGTGAAGACTCTGCAGCCAGAGAGAGTCTGCAGTTTAGCTGCAGCATTTTGCAGCATTTTGTTAATGGGAATGAGGAAGATCAGGATCTACTCAATCTTCCTTAGCTGGATAGCTCTGGCAATGCGAACAGGAGTAAAAAACCTGCGTTCGTTGTTAAAGGAAGCAGATGTGGCTCTTAAACCGTACAGGGCCACTGGTGTAAGTGGGCTCCACTCCAATAACTTCTACAGAGTAGCACCAGCTACTGGCAGTGGTGACATGGGTCCATAGGGAGCAGATACGTTGAGCAAGAAGGTGTCAGTTTTCCATACGCACTTACTGGCTACAAGCATCATTTGTTTAGATGCTTTATCATCTACTCAGCTTTGCAGCACGGCTATGTAATAAGGCTGCAATGTTCCCTTGTTAGATGCCGAATCCTCAAATGTACAACGGGTACTGGGATTGGATTTAGCTGCTCATCTCCAAAAAGCACTATTGAGCAGAGCTTTCCAACCTTCTCTGGATTCCATGAGTTTGCTATGCTTGATTTCTCAACCTGAAAATATCACGTTGCCTGAGAATTCGGACACATCTGCAAGCTCTGTGGAAGGTTAGGATGTAAGTGGGAATGTCTGTTCTCCCTGGTGCAACGTCACTTTCTGCTTGTCCAAGCAGCAGGAGGTGCCTCTAACAACAATACCTACACAGTACTTCATATTCCAGTGCACTGCATGTAACTGACACATTTGTTTCTCAGCCCTCCTGTAAGCTAGTTATTATGTTCCCCATTTGTAAAATAGAGAAACAGAGTGTTGATCTGTAATCCCTCACCTGATTTTAGGTGCAAGATTAAATTATATATCATGAGCTAAATTCTATTAAAATGCTTTAAAATAGTGAAATAGAAGCCATCAGCCCTGTAATGCAAAACGTGCAAGAAGAGAAACCTAATAATCTGTATAACAGCTAAGGTAGGTTTGGCAATAACCTGAGGCATTGTGGGCCAGATGGTAGTTTTGATAGTTAGCCTAACTAACAAAAGAGTTATCATGACTGCTTAATTTAAGATTAAAAGATTTAGCAATATTTTGCAATATGTAGCTTGTGATAACAAGTATCCCAAAGACACTAGAAATAATGGATTTCTAGGGGATTTTGGTATATATGAAACCATGAAGAAACCACACTGATGTATCAAAACTATTGGGACATTAATTGATACAAGTGAGGTATTAACTGTTGGAAGTTTAGCTATGGTTAGCTAGAATATCAAGTATCATCAGCTGGAATACCCCACATGGCAGGGGCTGAAGCCTTGTCCAATATGGTCGTGGGCATGTGTAGCTGGATCAAGAAAAAGATGGTCAGACCAAACCCTAGTTGAGACACCAGGGATGACCAAATGGTGGAAGCCTGAGTATGAGCAAGCCCTCTTGTGATCTCCACTTACCTTTTCTTCTATCTTTCTGTTATCAGTCTCCACAAGGTTGTAAATATGCACAAGGTTGTAAGTATATCAACAATGGGGGATTGCTTCAGTTTGTACCAGCCTAAAGCTGTAAGTTAGGGTTACCATTCGTCCGGATTTACCCGGACATGTCCTCCTTTTCGCGCTAAAAATAGCGTCGGGGGGAATTTGTAAAGCACTCACAATGTCCGGGATTTCCCCCTCCCCCGGCAGAGCGAGCGGCTGGGAGGGCTGCAGAAAAATCCCGGGCTGGACTCTGGAGCAGCTGTAGAGGAGCCGGAGCCGCCCTGCATTCTGAGTTGGCCTCTCCTGCAACCCGGTCCGGCAGCACTGTGCAGGGCCAGGGACCGGGTTTTGTTGTGCAGGGCCAGGGACCGGGTTTTGTTGTGCTGGGGAGCTCAGCCAGGTGTCCGGCTGGCACAGAGCCCAACACCCTGTTCTGAGCAGCAGGGTAAGGGGGACCGGGGGCAGGGAGGTTCTGGAGGTGGCAGTCAAGAAACGGGGGGGGGGGGCTTTTTGGGGGGAGTGGAGAAAGTTTTGGGCAGTCAGGGTACAGGTAGGGGGTAGGGTCCTGGGGGGCAGTTGGGGGGGGTCTTAGGAGGGGGCAGTTAGGGGACAAGGAACAGGGAGGCTTAGGGGTGGGGTTCTGGAGGGCAGTTAGGAGCAGGGGTCCCAGGAAGGGGCAGTCAGGGGACAAGGAGCGGAGTGGGGAGCTGGGAGTTCTGGGGGGGGGCTGTCAGGGGGCAGGAGTGCGGAGAGGGATCGGAGCAGTCAGGGGACAGGGAGCAGAGGGGTTTAGATGGGTTGGGAGTTCGGGGGGGGCTGTCAGGGGGTGGGGAGTGGTTGGATGGGGCGTGGGAGTCCCAGGGGTCTGTCTGGGGGTGGGGGTGTGGATAAGGGTTGGGGCAGTCAGGGTACAGGTAGGGGGTAGGGTCCTGGAGGGCAGTTGGGGGGGGTCTTAGGAGGGGGCAGTCAGGGGACAAGAGGCAGGGAGGCTTAGATAGGGAGTGGAGTCCTGGGGGGCAGTTAGGGGCAGGGGTCCCAGGAGGGGGCAGTCAGGGGACAAGGAACGGGGGGAGGGTTGGGGGTTCTGGGGGGGCGGGAAGTGGGAGGGGCAGGGGCGGGGCTAGGGCGGGGCTCCTCCCGTCCTCTTTTTTGCTTGCTGAAATATGGTAACCCTATGTAAGTAAGCACAATCCAGGGGGTATTTGGTTATATGTATCTGTTTTTATATAATTATACTTAGGCTTGGATTTATTTGGATCTTAAGTAAAGTCTTCGTGTTTCTATTTGTTTGCTCCACCAGTCTCAATTCAATACAATTTCTTACATAGCCGCCTGAGTAAAGAATCTGTTATTAATTGTGCAATTTCCACCCTCAATTTATCTAAGGCTACAAGAGGCTAGGGTGACCAGATGTCCCGATTTTATAGGGACAGTCCCGATTTTTGGGTCTTTTTCTTATATAGGCTCCTATTACCCCCCACCCCCGTCCCGATTTTTCACAGTTGCTGTCTGGTCACCCTACAAGAGGCACAGAAAGATTAAGTGGATAGTCCAAAATGATACATGTCAGAAGCAGAGCCAGGATTAGCACCCAAGTCTAATCCAATAGTCCCTTAGGAAAGTCTTTTATAGTCTGATTTTCAGAGCTGTATCAGCTGGGGATGCCCCTTCGCTGGGAGAATTCTTATAGCTGGTTAAGCCATTTTAAAATAAGCTATGCACCACTAGAGCAACACAAAACATCTTTAACGGGGCACCTGGTCTGGCCCCAAGTGTTTACATTTCCTAACGGTTGTTTTGCAGAGTTTAACAATACAATACACTGGCTCTACCTGTCTATGTGCAAGAATAGGCAAGACTTGCAGAATCAAAGTTTGAAATGGATCTCAGCCCAACCTCTATCTGATGCATGTGCAATTCTGTGTGCACAGTTATTTTGTGCACACTCATTTGGGCATGCAAATGACATTTTACCTGACTTATTATGTATTTATAAAGCATTGCCTACACGTATGAGGCACTTAAGCAATTTGATCTTGATTTACATGCATAGATGGGCTTTGTGCACCAATGGTCACATTTTCAAAAGGATGCATTTTCATTTATGGACACAATTTCTATTTCTCTATCTGGGGTTTTCTACCACACTCATCATCATGGTGTCTGCAATTAAATACAGGTTCAGATCTGAATATTTGCACTACTGTTTGATTTACAGGCACAGGTTGAGTGGCTGGAAATGGAAGTACTCAGATTTGCACCTGTAATTCATTTTGCAGTGGCAAAACAGCAGACACACATTTAGCAAGTGCAAAGTATACCCATAGAAAAGGAGGGTGGGTCTCAGCCTTTTGAAACTTTAACCCAGAAATTGAAATAATGCACCCATGCATATATTTGTTGACAAAAAATTGGGCTAATGACTGCATGCACAAAAAGAAGTGATTGAAATATCTCTTACACAGGTGAGCATAACGTATTAGTATTACAAAGAGGATAATGTTGCAATGAGTGCCTATACATAAATATAAAGGGTCATATATTAGCAGGGCTTGTCATGTATTTATTCTGTAAATCAAATGAAATTATATATTTACTAAACAACATAAAAGTAAGCAAAATGGCTGTAGCAAACCTTAACTAGTACTTAGATTTTCAGACAACGTATGCTCAAGCTCTGTCACGGTGTTTAAGGTATAGGGTGCCAAGTCATGGACTTAGGAGGAGATTGTTGTAGTGTACTGAAAATTGGCTCAAGGGAAAGTGAGCACAGATGGAATCTTTTCCAGCCGGATGGCACAGATCAATGATGGGACCTCTGGCTTTCATTATTTATACAAACCACATGAATAAAGGTATTAAAAGCAAGGCTTCCATAGAGAATAATGAGTGATATACAGAGGATGCTTTAAATCATTTTCAGCACCAGGGCTTACACATGACTAATACAATTCAGTACGCATAAATGTGTAAGAACAAAAAACGAGGGAAACAAATTCTTAATGGACAGAAAAACATAACTTCCCAAGGCTAGAGTAGGAGATGGGAGAGTTACTGTAGAAAAAACCCTTGCACGATAGTTACCGCTGCATACCCATCCCAACATGCAGTTACATTAGAAAGCGAAGGGCCAAATTCTGCCCTTAGTTTACAGCTGTGCAACCTTTTTGATTTCAGTGGGCACAATTTACAGAATTAACTCTGGCTGGAATTTTACCCAGGATTCTAGATAACCAATTAAATTTCAGGAGACAAAATGCAAAAGGTGGATAATAATGGGGTGACTCCTTGTATTAGTCAGACGTAAATTATAATACACAAGAAAACTTGAGAATGAAATGATTTCCTTTTGCATGGACAGGGGACAGGATACCCAATGCAGAAGGCAGCTGGAACCACTGGGAACATCACCAACACACTAACTTTGAAAAGTTACTACTTACGGGAAACAACCCAGAGCAACAACCACAGTTCTAGGGCTTACTGGAATTGTCAAGGCACATTGCATAAAGTCAACACAGAGGAATTCATGAAGACTGAACAAAAATGTAGCAAAATATTTTCCGCTAAAGCATAATAAATATTTCTAATGATTCTCCTGGTCCTAATCTATGGCTACCAATAGTAATTTTTCAGTGGTTAGTGTGAAGGAGTGCAGAGAGTGGCAATTACTGCAGTGGCATTTGATCTGGGATCAGTTTGGCCCCTTGTCTTATTAGGTATTTATAAAGCATTGCCTACATGTATGAGGCACCTAAGCAATTTTATAAGGTAATAATACCTCTCTCTGAAGGTATTTTTCTATCAGAGATGATCCAAAGATACACTCTAAACCCAGTTCTTAAGCGTTTTGTGCTGTCAATGAAGAATAAGGGCTTTATTTTCAAAAAGGTTAGGCACACATGCTCATAGACCAGCTAAAAGCAGAATGTGCACACGCAACTTTCATGATCATCTGTGTGAATCAGGTAAGTGTGCATGCAAATAGATCTTTATGGCCATTTTAATGTGCGATTACCTATATGTGCAAATACCACATATATCTGGGTGTAACGTGTTCATAAAGTATGTGTTGTGTTCTCTTCCTCCAGGGCCGGGTCCACATAACATATAGCAGCCTACTACTATTGACAGCTAATGGTTAGCTCCAGTAGTAGATGTCTGTATTTTGGTGTTTAAAATTCTGGTTTCAAACCCGACTGTTTACCTATGTTGGGGATCATTATACATGCACAATCACGACAACTGTGCATGCGAATTGGGTGTCTCCATTGCTTCACTGACCTTTTCCAAAACCACAATATACCTTTTAATATATATAGAAATCAAGTGCTGGGGTGAATTCAGATTTTCAATGATTGCATGAGGTTATCTGCAACATTATCACAGAGCAATTGGGCTGCATGGGTTTGTCTCATCCCAAAAAGGCCAAATAAGGAGTCATTATTGATGGCTGGTGCTGGCATGTGGGCAGAGTTCAAGTGAGCATACTGTGGGACACAAAATATTTATCCATATAAATGTCTCTCTAAATGTCTGCTTAAATATAAATACAAACACAAATATAAATATGGAGAGACAGTTCTCCCACCTATAAAAGGACCGATCACATGTTCACAGAATGTTTTAGTGAATCCCATGCTGTAAAGGGGTTGGTCAAATGTGACAGCAGCAACAAAATGGAGGTGCTAAGGAGAACTGACGCATCGGATAAACTCCAGCTGCCACCTGCAGTCGGCACCTCTTTCCCCGTCCCTTGCCTGGTCCTCTTCCCTTGGCTAAATGATGAAGTTTAAATTAAAGGTAAACCTCTGAAATTGAAAAGTAAAAGGAGGGGAAATGTTTTCAAAGGAGATGCTCAGTGGGTAACAACATGTGAATTGAGATGCAGAAAATGGCAACAGCTTATTGTTTAGAGCAGTAGCTCTCAACCTTTTTGATACCATGGACCGGCTTGCTGTTTTCCTAAGCGGTGTCAGGGAGATCTCAGGGACTGGCACCAGTCCATGGACCAGTCATTGAAAAACACTGGTTTAGAGCATGAGTTTTCTCTGAAATGTTCGTAGTATTCCTTAGGGATGCATTTCACAGGCGCACACTGATATAGTTGCTGTGTCAAATGCTTGTTTTTTTTCCACCCCAGTAAAACAATTTTATAGGGGTGACAATGGTCAGATTTCAGGATTTTCTTGTCCAAAAGAGTTGTCTTTTCCTAGTTTGCTCGTACTCTGCCCCTGTCAGAACTCACCCTTAAGCAGAATCAAAGTCAGGTCAGTATTTGAATGGAAGACCTTCAAAGAACTCCCAGTAGATGCTACAAGAAGTAATATTGGCAATTCTGCATGTGGCACTCTGCCCACTGACCTAGTACTGAACAAATGCTCCTGAATGGTTTTCAGAGACTACCAAAGGTGTCATCTTTCAGGTGAGATGGAAAGCTAAGGTCCTGACTACTCACAGCCACTAAAGTCATTTTTTTTTTCAGCAATGGAGGATGTTGACACCTGTGTCTGGCCCAAATCCTAGCTCAGATAATAACATATTGCCTACCTCAGTCCATCCTGCAATTTTAGCTGGATAAAATGTTCTTTACTTCCTACATTCACCTCATCTGTGGACCAGTGCTCAAGTTGTGCTAGAACACAGTACTTCTGGTACTTGCGTTGCATCACTTCTTTTTTTTAGGACTGGAGCATTGCTGTAAGTCTTTCTTTGCTTCATCCCATTGATGAATGAAGTGATTCCCCCTGTGCTTAGTTTGTAATGCGTGTTAGGTTGGACTAGGACGCAGGCAACCTGGGTCCTTTTCCTGGCTTTGCCACTGATGTGCTGGTTGAGCTTGGGCAAGTCATTCACTCTGTGCATCAAGAGGATAATGATGTTGACCTCTTCCGTAAAATGCTTTGAGATGGCTATATAAGAGCTGGGTATTATTTGTATTCTTTGGGATAACTGGATATTCATGTGTAAGATATTGGGCCTCAATTCTGCAAAAAACTCACACACATGTTTAACTTTGGCTTCCATGGGACCGCTCCCATAAATCAAGTTAAGTGGGTGTGAGTAAGTGTTTGCAAGATCAGGGCTTAGTAGTTGAATATGCTTTTCCAATGCACAAGCTTTCATCCTCATTCTCCTGGAAGAATGACTTTAAGTAAATATATCCCTGTTCATGGCTATAGCTGGGCACTGATCCCTCTCAAACCCGTACTTTATAATGCATGGACATATTGTATAAAAGGGAAGGTTTATTCCTTCTAAAATTTAATTCCAGTCTTGTCTCAGGGGTGCCATGGAGAATGGCCACCTGTGCATGGGGCAGACATTGTAACTATCCATTAAAGTCCTGATTTATTCCAAGTAAAACATAAGGTAATTCAGTGTAAATGATGCATCATATTTTGTTCTAAATAACCCACCACTGCTTAGAAGTCTCATGAAGAAAACCAAGCAACTGATGCAGTCTTGTATACCAGTTCCCTTGACCTTGTTTTTTTCCCCTCTTAGTAATTATTTTGGAAATGTCCCTATTCTTACCTCTATGAACAACAACAACCAAAGGGGGAAAAAAAGTTGAAAGTGGCGCATTATCTTTTAAATGACATATTTAGCCAGTTATTCAGACTATAATGAAGCCGCTTAATGAAGTCAATGTCCTTGAAAGTTCTTCATCAATTTTTTTCTCATCTGTCAGCATATCTACTTGCCGACACAATATTAATTAAACACAACATTTCCTGAAGTGTTGATGTGAAGTCCCATCACTGATAATGAACAGGTTTAGGAAAGTCACATCCCAACAAAATTACTTTTTAAACCAGCCTTATTAAGCAGAAAATTAGACCTAAATCACCCTACAACAGCCTCATTAAAAGCCACTGATCCTTGGCTGCTTCTATGTTCTAACAACTTTAATTAGCAAACTGCTAGTCTATCTGCCATGATAAATGCTATTAATCTTACCTTTCATTTGCTTTCTCTTAACCTATCATTTGCCCACTTCGGGGAGAGACACGCTTCCACCAGAATTCATTTTATTTTGTCTAACGTCCTTGTGAGGATGAAAAATATTCTAGCTATGGATTAAACATAGTTATGGGTTAAACACTTCCCTTCCCCCCCCCCCCCCCCCCCCCCCGCAACCTCCATTGCCTGGGCCTCATGATTTGTAGTTCTCTTGGATGGTGGAAACAAAAATATGGTCGTTATGTTTCTTGAACTAGTAAGTATGTTCTCTAGCAGATACTTTGAACTTTAACTTGTCAGGCTTTGGTGGTAAAATAGTTACTACAGACCATTTCCCTAATTGTTACTATGTTTAAAGTTGGTAATTGTAAGGGACTCTGATTAAAAAAAAATCGATCCGGGAAAACACTGTTTTAAAAATATGGCTGCACTTTTGAATTCTAGCAACTGAAGCTGTAACCTATAAGTAGCTTTTATACAGTGTGACAGCTTCACAGCTTCTTTAAGATTTGTTCATAGAATCTACACAATATAGCAGGACAAATAACATACGGTGTTAGGTCACTTTCACATTATATTAGTCATATGTACACATAGAATGGCATACAGAAGAATGTATTTCAGAAATGTATTATTAAGTACCATGCACTCAGATTGTTTTTTCTATCTTACATATGCAATGTGAGAGGCCTTTATTTTTCCAGTGTGTGGTAGTGGTCTTAAGCTAAATCAGAGCATTTTCAAGATGGCATTTTCACTGTTCGGTTGTGATAGATCAGGCTGCTTGATTTTCATGCCATCTATCCCATCAGCCTCATAGCACAACCACAACAGTCACCACGTACAGTAGCCTCTTCTTCATCCTGACCTCACCTATTTCACGTCTTGTATAAGACAAAGTCAGGCTGCTCTTGCATATCTGTGGTGTCCACAAGGCTTTCGGTGTTCTTTGGATCTCTTCCCCAAATGTAGGTCTTGATTCAAGAACGCACCAAAGCACCTGCTTAAATATCAATTGACTTCACTGGGATGTAAGGCATGTGCTTAAGCACCCCTCCTGAACAGGGACGCTTTTCTAAGTCAGGTTTCAGAGTAGCAGCCGTGTTAGTCTGTATCTGCAAAAAGAACAGGAGTACTTGTGGCACCTTAGAGACTTAACAAATTTATTTGAGCATAAGCTTTCGTGGGCTACAGCCCACTTCTTCAAATGCATAGAATGGAACATATAGTAAGGAGATCTATATACATACAGAACATGAATATGGTTACTTCCACCTTTTCATGTTCTGTATGTATATATATATATATCCTTACTATATGTTCCATTCTATGCATCCGAAGAAGTGGGCTGTAGCACATGAAAGCTTATGCTCAAATAAATTTGTTAGTCTCTAAGGTGCCACAAGTACTCCTGTTCTTTTTTCTGAGTCAGTCTCCATTCAGTCCCTGGTCTGATTCCCTCTGCTACCAGACCTGCCTTAGAGTATCTATGCTATGGAAGCTATACGGGAACATCTATGTAGATGCAGCCTACACCAATGCAAGGGGTTCTTCCATCTGTGTAGAAACACCACCGCCCTGAGCGACGGTAGCTAGGTTGATAGAAGCATTCTTCAGTTGACTTAGCTGGCAACGCTATGGCTCTCAGGGGGCTGTGGATTTTTCATACCCCTGACAGCTGTCTCTATGTCAATCTAACTTTTAAGTGTTGGCCAGGCCTTATAGTTGTCCTGGGCAGCGTCACTTTCTCTCTCTGATAGTTTGCACCATATGCCTTTGAGTGGTGGCTGCAACTTTGCTTTGTCGTTTTTCTGGTGTTTCCCATGTCATTCCATAATTCTCTCTGCATTACGTGCAACATCTACACGGTACGCTTTTCACCATATGTAATGGCTGTAGAACTTCTTTGCAGTACCCCTTCCAGTTTAGGAGGTAAACTTTTAGAAAGCTTGCAAGCTCAGTTTACTTTGAGTATCGTATTAATCTCTTCATTATTTTCATCCCATCCTATTTAGTTGTTATACTGTTTGCCCATGTTTATATACCTTTCCCCAGTTAGCTGCTTTAAATTACAGCTATCGTTGCCAATGTTATTCTTAGTGCTAAGGTGCTACTTTTTACTGGGTCCAGCTTACTATAAATGATGAGGCAGAATAGTCTAAGCTCTTATCTTTGGGCTTGGTCACATCATTAGACCCGTACTGATTTTATTGGTCTACGACCTATACCTGACGTGGTTGAATCAGAGGGAGAACACTCTGTTTATGGTAGATTTCTGAAATGATTCCTCTGTAACAAGATCTTCTTTTCTCATAGGATTTCTTTGTATTACAAATTTTTTGAGCTAGTTTTCTTCTCACACAGGCACAAAAACATACAGCACATTCATTCACACACTTGCCAAAACATAGATAAATAACCCCTCTATAAGATAGCGAAGCTGCTTTTCCTACAGGAAGAGAAAGGGATTGTTATTGGTATTTCTGTTTTTCAATTCCTGGATGCTTCAATACTACGGTGATGGTTGTTATATAAAAACCCAGACAGGTAAAGAGAGAGCTAGAAAAATGAACTGTGTTGAGGAAAAAGAAGATTTAATATTAACAATAGGTTTCTATTCCACCACCAGATCTATTCATGCCTTGATTTAAATCTGATTTGGAGTCCTTCATAGGCAGGCTAGAGATGGGTTTAAATCAAAACCCTGGACTCAAAAGCCCACAAATTTTGGGGGACTTTTGAAATCTGGATCTGAATTTTCACAGCTGGTCCAAACTAGCTCCCACATCCAAACATTTGGGGGTCAGATCTGGATTGAGATCCAAAACCAAAGCAAGTCCCTTCTCTGATTCAAACAACACTTGTCAGTCCACCAAGTGGAGCAGTGTGGAGGGGGCAGTACAGGAAGCAGAGAGAAAATCAATAGAGAAGCATTTAGAAAATTGTTATCAAAGAGCATCAAGCTTTTCTGTTACTCGATTGGTTAAAAGCCCTCCTAGGGCTGTGATGATATCCTGGACATCTCTGTTATGTGAGACCACTTTCTGTTTCCTGAGTCCAGCGCACAGATGCAGTCCTTCCCACCTAAGGTAAATGGATAGGTTTTTTAGGTTGCAAACTGAAATATGTAGGATTTAAGGGCAAATTATTAGCATTATAACCATACTAACATCAATGGGAATCACATGCCTCTACAAAGTAAATGCCCCGCTATTAGCAAATGCTTTTTGTTATTCTTATGGCTGAACAAATCTGCCCCATCTGTAAAATGGGGATAATGTAAAGTGCTTTGAGATCTCCCAATGAAAAGTGCTATATAAGAACTAGGTATTAAACCCCATGAAATTTTCCTTTTCATCTGTTTTGAAGAAATATGTTCCCGGGGCCTTAGACACTGACTCTGAGTTTCTCTCACTCAAAATCAATTTTCACACCATTTCTGAAAAGGCCTTTTAAATAAGAAGGGGGCGAACTTGTTTCTTGCTTGCAGAATTGAAGAAACTAAGGGCGTGTCTACACAAACATTGAGTTCATGGCAATCTGGGGTGGGAATCTACCCCGCAACTAGCCTGCCATGCATAATTGATCATGTGGACCCTGCTGATGTACACTAACAGTTTGTTAGTGTGCTTTAATCAACTCTCATTTCAAAATGGGGTAGATCAAGGTGCACCAATCAACTGTTAGTGTGGGTTAGCAGAGTCCACGTGGACAGTTAGAATGTAGCAGGTTAGTGTGGGGTAATTCACTCCCCCCCCCTCCCTACAGAACTAAATGTTCATGTAGAAGCCTTAAAGGTTCAGGATCTAATTTAGCTTGCTGAATGGTACCCACATTGTCAGCTATGTGTGGTGGTGTCAATGCAGGAAATCTTGGGAAGAGTGGGAGCATAGACATGGAAATAGTGAGGAAATAGTGAAAGAAAATTGCCTTTAAAATGTTGGCCCCAAAGGTAAATGTTACAGGCCTGACTCTCCTCTCGCACCACCTAAATCAGGAGTAATTCCATTGAACTCAATGGATTTATACTGGTGTAAAAGTAGTGTAACTGAGAGAAGGATAAGGACCCTGGAATGGAAACTACTGGCTGGCTGTGGAGTGAAGGAATATATATATATATCAAAATCCCACAGGATGAGAAATGGCAAAAAAGTGCAGGTTAGAAAAGAAAGGACAGACTAGAGGGATGTGACTATGTAAATTAAAAAAGGATCCCTATTAGAGATGCCTTAATATTCTCTTTATAAGAGGAAAAGGACAAGGGGATTGGTAAACCAGTAATAGCACTGACACCTCCACCGTGCATGAGTCTTCATAAACTGAGGTTACTGACTTCATAAACTCTTCCTTCTGGGGCAGCAGCCCTGGGTTGAGTCATGCCCAGGATGCAGACAGTGGCAAAGGAGAAGCCCACTGCCAACACTGAAAAGATTAAAATAGTGTCATTTCACATTCACAAGTTAGAATCTAGTGCAGAGCCTGTCACTTCCCACATTGCAAGAATTAGAAGTGACAGAAATGAACACACAAACTCGGAAACCCATTAAAAAGATGCATTTTGCCCAAGCATATTTTTACTTTCAGGCAATTTAAAAATTCTGGCCCAGATCCTCTGGTGTGGCTCAGTTGTGGTCAATGCAAGACCAGAGGGATAGAAAGGCAACAGGTGGCTTCTTTAAGCCACCTTTACACGCCTTTGATGGGGATGTTTGGGAACTAGCTGGTCTCCGGTGCAAGTTCAAGCTGCCTCAGATCTGTAAGGGGCTGTTCTAGCATCAAGGGATTACTGGGCAGCAGGGACCCAGCCACACCCCCTTTTCCCTGGATGTCTTTGGTGAAAAAGATGCCATGGGGTGATGTGTGTGACACAGCACCGGTACAACAGCTTTATTCTACCCAGGCAGAGAGAGAGAGGAAAAAATGATTGTCAGTGTCAATATTATTGAAAAAGCAGCGTAATCGACTGATTACAGCAAACAGCTGCAAATCAACAAGGTCCTGGGTTCAAATATGTTGAGCCACTCATTCATTCACTGTCAGTGTATGGCTGGCGGTAGACTTCTTGATCTTCTTATGCCTCTAGCCACCGTAGTCAGAAACTAAGTAAAAAAGAATAGGACATTACTGAAACCCAGATGCTGCATATGAGCTCTGCTTATCTAAGAAAAAGAAATGAGAAAAAAAATATATAAACGTCTTTGAATTGACAGGGAGAAAGAACAACTATCCAACTACAAATATTTGACACATTTATCTTGAAAATCCTCCTTTCTGTAGTTTTGCTTCCATGTAAGCATCAGATTGCGAACTCCTCACTCCCCATGGGACTGCTTTTGTGAGTAACTACTCACAACTGCAACTGAAGAGATCACAGCCTGGTCCTTTTCTGCTATCAAATTCCCATGAAAATCAAAAATATGAAAAGTTGCCTCTCAAGAGATTTCTCCCTCCTCCTTCCCCCATGAAATAAAACATAAATGACTATCGGACCCCAGACCACGAAGAATGAAGGAAACATTCCATAAAGGTATTCTGTTGAAATGCACAGGAAAAAAAAGTATATTTTTATGTACTGCTGCCAGCAAGTCTAGCGCTTCTCTTTGCCAGGGCGGGCCCGATGGAAGATGTGAGTAGTACAGGAATGAACTTGCCTATGTAGTGCATTCTCTTGGCACCTGTATTATTCCATACAGTGCCATATTTAATCACAAAGGAGAATGTTAAAGTAATAGAGCTCCTGTAACTAAAATGTTTTCTATTCTCAAGTCTTTTAGAAGCTGACTGAGGCAGCAAGGGGGAAAAAAGCCAAGGGGAGAAAACTTGTTATAAGTAAAATTCTATTTTCTTGGACACTGGAAAGTATGTAAACTAACCCAGAGGCCTCCAAGTCAGCAGCCATTTTAACATTTTGCAAGAGATTTTCATCTTTTCCCCCTACAGCCTCAGTTCTTTTGTAAATACTGAGCATGCCCACTATGGCTGTCTAGTCTACTTTACACTGAAGGTGCCAGGAGATAAGAAATATTTAAGGCAGTATAATTCTCAAATCAGTGGCATAAGGATTTTTCCAGGACTTCTCTTGTGAATAGCACAATGCATTACACTGAATATGACCAAGTACTGAGTGATTCAAAAAATTGACAGTTCAAGTATTTGGATGCTGCCATTATGATGAAGTAGGAAAGATTAAAAATAACAAAAAACAAAAACCAACAATCCAAACCATACCCTGATTTTTTTTAAATGAAGTCAAAATGATTAGAATCGTTTCTTTCATCAAAGTCCATATTTTCATTATACTGTCATATCGTGCAGGCTAAAGCAGTTTTGAAGTAGTAGTTTAAGTATGTGCAATGTATTAGTCTCTAGCATCATCAGATTATACGTTGTACTAGATTAAATGCAATTCCGTAATAGTCTAATACAAAAACAAACCGAAATGAAAAAGGCACAGTTCATGTGTATATATAAATAAGTTAGAGATACAAATCACACACATACTTTCCTGTGTGTTTATAAAAGTGTTTGTGAATATGTTATATATCATAACTGTGCACACATACATATTATATATATGTGCGTGTGTATGTGTGTGTGTGAATATACACACAGATATACAGAAACATAAATACAGGTGAATTTATCATTTTTTTCCCCCTCAATCGATTGGCCTGCCATTTACTGGAAGGCAAATAAATGATAATTTCCCTACTGGTATCACTAAAGAAGAGGAAACATTTCTACAGAATATACAAAAGTTCAGCACTAGTAAATTCTTACAAACACCATTACTCTGATTACTGTTTCTGCAGAGATATGTCTGCCTCATTGTCATTTCTGATACTACATCAAGCGGAGGCTGGTGGGTTCCCAGTGGTGTTGTCGCCCAGTTGAATATGACCTTTTTTGGGTGACCGCGTTCAGGTTCTGGTGGAGATTTTTCCTTCTCCTTTGTGAACATGTTAATAATATTAAAAATTATAGAGCCTAAGACGCTAAGCAAAGTTTAAAGCATGGAAATTAAGTAGGCTTTTTTCATTAGCTTTGCAACTTTTGTGTCACTTGTAGTAAAAATGAAGGGGGTAAATATCTTTGGATGTGGCAAATTTTAAGCCACATAATGGTGGCGATAAAAATCCATAATGTCAGTTGCCTTGTGGCAATCAGCAAACATTTCGCATTATGCTTGCATCTTAGGGTTTGCGGCCAAAAAACAGATTTGCCTCTGTCTCATTAAAATAACGAATGCAGTCCGAATGGATCTGCAATGATTCACTGTACGTCACACTAAATCACGACGCTTTTTGGAACCAACTGACTATGGCCTCATTACTTTAGACAAAAGTGGGCTTGGAGGAAAAACTGTGGTGATGTTTTTTTGCTCAGCCATGTTTTTCTCTTTGAAATACTTAAGGCAAAAGAGCAGATTGATTTTCCCATTGGTAGCTTATGAGGACTGGGTTATATTATATCAAAAATTTTGTTTTAATACAGATAAATGAACAAAACACTAATGTTAGTGCAGGAGATTAGAGGTTAATCATATCCACACATTTTGTTTTTTAAGGCTAATTTTACTGAACAGGATTCATTTTGATCAGAGATTTAAAAATGTAACTAACTTGTTTAAAGGATACAGAAACGGCATTTTGAATTATTCTGTAAATGTAATAATTCTGAATACATGTTTGTTCTCATTCCACATTATGTACGTCCTTAGATATTTGTGGATTATCTTGTGTTAGGCTTACATCTTCCAGTTTCCCTATCTTCCATAAAAATGTAGCAAAAGAATACTGCAAACCAATTTTGTTGTCTTTATTTGCACAGATAAAATTATTATTTAGACAAACATGTTTGTTTTAGTTTCAAAATTAGCATTTAAGAATGTAAGCATGCAGCTTTTATGAATTTGGAGAATAAATATTAAATCAAGTTTTTGTAGAGTTGATTAGGAATATTTTAAAGGTTAAATTGGATTACTTGAAAATGATCTGATATATATATATAAATAGAGAATTTTAGAAATTAGATTTTAAGAAATGGGCATGTGTTTATTGATCCATGAATACATTCCAGCTATTTTTTTTAATCGGGGGAAAAAATTAACTACAGTCATGCTGAAAATCATATTTTGAAGATTACTCTACGAGAATGGCAGAAATCTCAAATATAGATTTGAAAAAAATCAACATACAGTAATGTATTTTTCCATGTTGGTGGCTGATTTCTTTTATAAATGTATGCCTCAATTTAATGACAGAACACTGTACCTTGATACAAGTTGTTCTAGTTAATTGCAAGATATCTGCAGTTTTTAAATTTGAGTAACACAGGTTTCTAATTTAGTAGGAAAATATTTTGTTATATTTATATAGTGAATTTTATATTTCAGATACAAGAAAAATTATATGAGAAGCATCCATGGTTTAAAACATCACAAATCCCTCTTTTTCATTTCCCATTGAATAGGATACTGAAGGGGATTAAAGACTAAAGACATATCACAAACAAATTTACATTATCAAAATTACTGTAATCAGTCTTTTCTGCATTAATAAGGATTTAATGAAACTTTTCTGCTTTGCAATACCAATCATAACTCTGTCAGAAGACAGTGGAGTGAAAGCAGATTTTTAATTAAAATTATTGTTTTGTGCATTGTTTAAAAAAAATTGTGTTAACTTAGGATAAAAACTGCTCTTTGGATGTTTCAAATACTGTAAAATTACATGTTGGGCAATAAAGCACATGTAATAATAATGTATATTAGCTTTAATAATGCTGTAAAACCAAGCCTTTTACATTTGGAATAATATTAATGGAAATTTATTTGTAAATTTATGCAAATATTTGAACTTTTCCAAATCTACACCATCTTAATGCCAGCTAATCTTGTTTCATTTTGCAGAGGGAATGCAGCACCTTTCTGTCCTGCTAAATATAAAAATCTCTCTGAAGCCACAACATTAGTACTACAGTTTAGACGACTTAGTTCATAAAATGATGCAAATGCTTTGCAGGCTTCAGTTCATTATTCTCTTTGGTATTGAATATTATTATGTAGAATATTTTACCCTGGTATCTACTAGTGCTTTGCAGGATGGTCTCTGTGCTAAGTATCCTATTCGCTTACTTATTCCCTCCCCTCCCCCTTCATAACACTGAATGCCTAGTTTTTGCCTTGTAGACTGAGTCACTCGAAATAGTCTGTGTTTTGGAAAGAGAGGCCAGGAACTTGCTACGCTGGGACACTTTGCTTCCAATAACTTAAATACCACTCAGCCAGGACACAGTTGGCAATACCTGGCTTGTTCTAAGTATGTGGAAGCAGTACATTGAGGCCTGCATCCACCAGTGGTCCATACTTTGTAACCATGGTGCAGGTCTAAAACAGTAAAGGGATAAAGGCCGTACAAATTTCCTGCTCCTTTTGATGCTTTTTACAATAAATAGAGTTGCATCGTATTGCTTTCAGTTCACAATTTGAGTTCTATAAAGTCAGGGCTCCACTGCAGTTAGTAGAAGTTTTGCCAATTACTTCAATGGGAGCAGGATTGGGCCCCACACCCATTGCTTCCTGATAAACCTCACTTCTACTAAAGTAGTAAATCGTAGAAATGTATCCGGAAAGAATGACTACAACAAAGATATAGAATTATAACTTAAATTGTGCCATGACTGACTGCTTTGGGAATTCAGAGAAGCCTGGTTTCTAGCAGAAAACTGGATACTCATGATGGTTAAAGGGTAGTAAAAGGCTTCATTACCTTTACTACATTCTATAAGTTGTAACTGACTGGGTTTCAGCAAAGAGAATTAAAAGTAGACTGTACTCTGGACTCCTCATCTTCAAACCTGTTGCTTCCCTGTATTTCGTTAATCAAGTTTTATCTTGTAATCTAAAGAACACATCAGCCAAGATTTGACATTAGCAATGCAAATTGACAACTGTTTCCTACTCACAGTTAATAAGATTATATGGATTAGAAAAACATTAATGCTAGTGACTAACATTACATATCTTACAAGCGACAGATACTTGAGAACCATTTCCCTCTTTGCCTGTCTTTCTAAAGGTGTTTCACACCAGCTGCTCTTAAAGTTTGGAAAACTAAATGGAACTAGAAAACGATATTTTTTAATTAAAGCTGACATTCAGTGTATTTTCTATTAAATTAAGGAGAACAGTAATAAGATAATTAATAGATTCATACACACAAGCTGCATTTCAGTATTATCTGAGCATACAACACAATTAATATTAAAATGAAGGCTAGGCAAGATAAGAACAAGAGTATTTTAACATATAAACGGATTCTCAAAATTTCAAAATCCTCCTTTTGCACCCCCTAAAAATTGCTGAATGCCACAGATTTTATTCTCACATGGAATATAAAATATAATTTGAACTGAAAATTACATGAAAAGAGTGAAATCAAATGACAATCTGTAGGATGTTGTCAATTTATTGCAAGGTTAACTCTGAAGATACTGTACCTGCAAATGCAATATTCTCGCATTAGGTATTATTAGAGAAGTGTGGACACAACCTGATTTCTTTCATCCAAAGTTAGGAATGATCCTCACTGAGACTTTAACAACATTACAAATATAAGATATAAATTAAACTGAAGCAGACACCTTCTGGTTAAGAAGAAAACAGAAGAAGGGTTGCTTGCCTGTGTAGAAGTTTGTAAGTACTGCAGACACTGTTAGTCTGAAAGCTAGGCACTATGATAAATTGTTTCCATCTAACCATTAAATAGTTATGGTTTACTCTGTTCTAGTTAAATGCTATACTGGTGCTATATGCAGGAAAGAAAAAGGAAATAAGTAGACTCTCTCTACTTCTAAGTTATAAATATACACCTTGATGTATATTTTTAGTCATGTCTTAGAGGTTATTTTAACATTACTGTGGTGAATTCTAGACTTCTGTTTTTGAATGTCCAGCTTTTAAAAAGTACTTAGATACTGTAACCTTGCCACATTTCCATATGATTTTCTTGATCTTCTATGTTTGAAATTCCATTTTTATCCTACTGGGTATGAGAGCATTTAATTCAAAATGGGTTCAGAGCAGAGTTCTGAATATCTCAAGGTCCCTTAGAAAGTGGATATTTTAATCGGAGGATGGATATGACAAAATAAGGAAGCATTTTTTTACTGGAAAATTGAGAGAAAAGTTAATCAATAAAATTATATCCAATAGCATTGTTCTACAGTACACCTTATATCCATGGAGACTTCCTTAAGCTATCAGAAAAAGAAGCAATTATAAACCCCATCATTATTAATGATCATCTCTGAATCAAACAAGCTTGTTTTTAATATGAAACTGTTAAATTCTTTATTCTACAGCTATTTTAATAAGAGTGGAAACTTAACAATTAAACTATTCTGCATTTAAATAACACCAACTGCTCTGTTTCCAGCGCTTTCAGCAAGAATTAATAAGCGTTTATCATAAAATCATGCTTTAGTGTTAAAATTGAACCTTTGTTGAAAATCATTTCTGGCACTGACTCAGTCTGCAGAATTTAAAATGATTTTTGTATTTCCTAGTCGTTTTTGCTTCAGCAATGGTTCTTCTTGCCTTTATTTTGTCAGAAGTGTTTTAAACATACTTTTGTGTCTCATCTCGCTCTCTCTTTGTCTTGACACATAGAAACAGATAAACTGAAAAAAAAAAGGGAGGGATGAAGAAATAAAAATGGAAATGAGTAGAAACCAGTTTTAAGCATATGTCTGTACGAATGAGGCTTAATCACACACTTCATTTTGCAAATACAAAAGTCTTTTGGAAATGTATTAATTAAAATTAAATACTACAGACAAGCAGCTTTAGAGGGACTGCAGTCCTTGCCAAATTAGCATAACACTGGCGACAGCCATGGAAATTGGTTTAATAACCCTAAATAGTTACACCCCATTCCTAACACAAATGGCCATGGACAGGTCTAGCCCCTCAGGCTGCTACTGTACCAGTTTACGTGGTCGCTCTGACATTGGGTGGTGGGTATTCCTGTCTGAACACAAATCACAGAATGCACCTCAATTATTATTATATAATGATTTGTGAAGTATACAAGGCATCACAGCATTAAAAAAAAATCCCAACCATTTAGGGACTAGCTACAGAGCTCACTTGGTAACTTGCACCAATGTGACACACACTTGGAGAGAGCTTTTGGTTTAGTGATCACAGTGGGCCAAGCTTCTGACATAATATAGGATTAGGATTAGCAGATACAATAGAGAACCAAGCAAATAGAATACCAGTGATTTCAAACAATCGTTTAGAGTCATCTCTGGCATGTTTTATTTTGTTCTGCGCATTAAACTCTTAAAAAAAAAAAACTGCTAAGTTATTCTTCTAATAAAGCTGCAGCTTTGAGGACAAAGACTTTAGTCAAGTATCCAAATGCAAAACTCAAACCAACCTATCCCCAAGACTATTTCTCTTGAAATGACAAGAGTAAATCACTTCCCCCCCCGCTTCAAGATTTATGGGATAAGTTAAAAAAAAAAAAGTATATTGAAATGGAGTTATCCGATAGTATTTTTAAAACTGACTCACTCACCTAACTTCCACCAGTCTAATCCAAATGATGTTTCTTTACACCTTACATTGACTTCATCATTTATTTTGCTTAGACTGCCAACTGGTTTAGAGAGATGTAGGACAGAGTAAGTGGTTATTCATGTCTTTTATTTGTTATAAATACACTTTAATACGTTGAGTGATTTTATGTTTTGTTTACCAAAGATGAGCAATGACTTTGGAAAATCATCTGGAAAACCCAACCAAGTTGAGAAACAGGCAAAAAAGCAGGCAACAGTGTACAATCAAAATACTTTTGTCAGTCCAAGAATGGGTTCTTAACTTGAAAATAAACTAATAATTGTAAAGCTTCCATGGTTTTACCAACACCACAACAAACACCTGAGAGCTGATCAGATGGCATTTTAGTTTAATTCTTGGGCACTATTAGATTAATTTCCCCCTTTTTATAGGTGATTTTGCATTCTGAAAACATTGCATAGTTTTTACCCAGGTTGATCCAATCCAAAGAAAACTCACTGAGATTTCCATTTCCAGATTTTCTCTCTGTGTATGGGTGTGTTTTAAAAACTTTGTTTAAACGGACCAAGAAACTTTGTGGGCCAAAGCAAGTTGATAGGCAAAAGTTATGCTCAAAGTTAATCCATTAACAGGCTGGGAAGAAAATAATAAAAAAAAAACACTACAGAAAGTTGCAAGCAGCATGATTGCATTAAAAACCATAGAGGGGTGGGGAGCATTTTACAGAATTTTAGCTAAGTGAACTTTAAAACGGCGGGGTTGTTTTGTCCAAACAGCTTTCAAATATTTCCCAATGAGAGAGCAAAAGAAATAGTCAAATACAAAAGAAAAAAAAGAAACTTAACTGATGGTTGGAAGCCAGGGCTGATGGAGTGGGAAGAAAAGCGGACAGGCAAAAGAAATCAAGGTTTATCATGACAGTGTTTGCAGAGAGTGGAGGTTGTCCCGGGGAAGGCAGTGCATTTCTCAGGGCAGCTGGGCAGGGCTGTGCCCGAGAAGGGGTACACCGCTGACTGTCCGAAGGGGTTGAGTGTGGCAGGGAGAGGGGTACTGAGGCTCTGCCCTTGGTTCAGGTAGGCCACGAGCCGCCTCATCTCCTCCAGAGCCTGCGCCTGCATGAGGATGTAGTTCTTGGCCAGCAGCAGGGTGGCGATTTTGGAGAGTTTCCTCACCGAGGGGCTGTGGGCGTAGGGGATGACCGAGCGCAGCCCGTCCAGCGCGTCGTTCAGGTCGTGCATCCTCCGGCGCTCCCGGGCGTTGATGCTAAGCCGCAGCGAGCGCGGCTCCTTGGGCTTCTTCCCCAGGGCGCCCGCCTTGAGTTTGCCGTCCCGCTCGTACGCCGGGCTCCCCTGGGCCGGCTCGAAGGCGTCCTCCTCGTCCCCGCTCTGCTCGCCGCTGCTCTCCGCCGACTTGCCCAGCGGGTTGGGGTGGAAAGCCCCGCCGCCGCCCGCGTAGCCCCGCGGGCTCTCCGCCGCGCCGCGCCCCGGGCCGTAGGCGAAGGCGGACTGGCCGTAGCTCTGAGCCAGGGCCAGGTAGGGGTCGCTGCCCAGGGACTTCAGCTCGGCCATCGCCTTCTCGGGGAGGTCCCCGGAGCCCGGGAAGAGCTCGGCTCCCTGGGCAACACTCATGGGCGCACGGGGCACTTTCCCTGCGCCTTCCCCCCCTCCCCCGGTGGGGTCTGCGCCCCTCCTGCGCTGCGCCCCCCTCCTGTGCCCTGGTGGATCGCGGGGTCTGCGCCCCTCTCGGATCTCGGTCTGCGCCCCGCTGGGATCTCGGGTTTGCGCCCCCTCCCGGGGGGGTGCGCGCCCTGGCTGGGTGTCGGTGTGTCTGTCTGTGTCTCGTTCAGGTCTGGCTAGCACCGCGCTGTGCCCTGGCTGGGGGCGGGATATGAATCATCTCCTTTCCCAGCCGCCCGTTATATTACAGAGAGGGGCCCGCTGGGATTCACCAGCCGCCCAATCAGAGAGATCTCTTTAATTAATGGTATTGTAGGGCATTAAAACACAGGCAGGAGAAGCCAAGGGAGCGCCCGGCCAGGGACGGCTCCTTAGCCACGAAGCCAGTGTGCTTCCCCCCAAGGCCAGGTCCCGGCCCTGGATGGTGCATTTATTTTCAGGTGGGAAGGACAGAGGCATGTTCAGAGCTTGCCATTTGATTGTGCTTTGAACGGAGAGGCGCCTGTCTGCCCACTCCAATAAACACGTTCCCTACAGCAGCCAGGGGGGCAGCTAAACATCTGTGAAAATCGTCAGAGCTCTGCTGGGTTTCCAGGATAAACCCTTTGCAACTTCTGCTGCCCGGCGGGAGCCACGTGGGACCTCCCAGCAGTCCGGCCCGAGGACTCTCTCATCACTACCAGTGTGACAATCCGTAGCTCCGCTGTGATCCCTTCCACACGGGCACTGACCTAGGCTGGAGTTCTCTATCCCGAAAACCGGGACCCACACGCTTCCTTCTTCGGGGCTGCGGCTTGAGGGATGTAGTTAGATCTAATTTCCTTCCGGGAGGGGAAAGATCGCTCGGTGCTTGTGCAGCCTGGCATGACAACAGAGCAGACAACGGTGCGAGCTCACACTCGCGTTACAGGAGGAAGCTTAATGGAGGGGATCTTGCAGACAAACACTTGCTGTCCAACTTTTCTTTGCAAAACCAAGTCATGATGCTGAGGCCAATCAGACACCCCCTCTCCCCCACCTCATTAGGAAAAGGGAGGCAATTGAAGCGAAAAGAGGAAAGTTTTAATGAGGCATTTTGTTGGCTTTCTGCTACAGTGGAAAGTTTGTGGTGGCGAGATGCAGCCCCTTGCATTATGAGACCTTTACTTAAGTTTAATTCCTGTTTTTCCTCGCTCCACTTATCATCTAGTGCCCCCTACCACTTTTCTTCTAAGTTCACAGGAGAACCACACACACTTCACTTTGCAAGGCTTCTCTATGCCTAGCAAGCTGAACATGTTTCTGTTCTTAAATATATCAGCCCCATAGAAAGGCGCAGTGGTTATAACAAAATCCAAATGCACAGCTGAGCCTATGTACCCTGCCCCCACATAAAATCCCAGACCAAAATAAAACCCAGGGGCTGGAGTGTGGGAGTTGTGAGTGAATATTTTAAATGGTCTCCTTCCAATATTTTAATATGATACACATAATCATTTACACAGTCTGCTTTCTGTGAATTGTCCCTCAGACATGGGAAGGGAATCCATGGCTGGGGTCTGGTACTAATAGGTTATGGAAGCTTTCACCCCTCCCTCACTGGTGTGAATCCAACTTGGAATCATTAGTGAACCAAAAGCATTGCCAGCTGATGGCTGTACCGTAGCCCCTATTAAATAATTTGGTGATCTAAGTCCAGTCCCTCATGAGGACAGACGTATATATCACAAAAGAGAACAGGGCACTTGTCATAACTGACACCCTCTGGGGTCTGATCATTTGGGCATAATGCATGCAACTCCCCAATGAGATTAATAGGCATTTTGCCTGCATGAGGGACTGAAGGATCAGAACCTTGTGTGGTAATCTCAGAAGAGGAGCAAAGGAGTGAATGGGAATGGAACAGAACATAAGAACATAAGAATGGCCGTACCGGGTCAGGCCAAAGGTCCATCTAGCCCAGTATCCTGTCTACCGACAGTGGCCAATGCCAGGTACCCCAGAGGGAGTGGACCAACAGGCAATGATCAAGTGTCAAGTATAAGGGGGTAGCCGTGTTAGTCTGTATCTACAAAAACAACAAGGAGTCTGGTGGCACCTTAAAGACTAACAGATTTCTAACAAATTAAGACTAACAAATCTGTTAGTCTTAATGATCAAGTGATCTCTCTCCTGCCATCCATCTCCATCCTCTGACAAACGGAGGCTAGGGACACCATTCCTTACCTATCCTGGCCAATAGCCATTAATGGACTTAACCACCATGAATTTATCCAGTTCTCTTTTAAATGCTGTTATAGTCCTAGCCTTCACAACCTCCTCAGGTAAGGAGTTCCACAAGTTGAATGTGCGCTGCGTGAAGAAGAACTTCCTTGTATTTGTTTTAAACCTGCTGATTTACTCCTGATGGAGACTGATTTACTCTTTCAGCCTTACCACAGGTCTCTCCTGGTTGGGATTTATGCCCCCTGTTAAGCAGTATGGAGGAAGGTTACACCACCGCTATGCAGATTGTTCTTACTCTAATAATAAACATAGGGCTTCAACATTTTGTTGGGTTTAGTATGCAGGTGCTGTTGGTGGCCTGTGATATGCAGGAGGTCAGACTAGATAATCTGGTGGTCCCATCTGGCCTTAAACTCTGTGACTTGCAGTCTACTACTGTCAGACCAGCACGATTTCCAAGCAGTAACATCACTTTACTTTCTTCGGGGTAATGTGATTGCAATGATGAACCAGGGAAAAGAGATGGCAATGTGGCCTGCAAAATTGGTTTAAAATATCTCAACTCACTGGAGCTGTGAGGACTAATTTAGGCCTTCTAAGATGGACACATTGAGTTCCATGCAATTTACCATGGGGGAAGAGTTCTTAAAAACATACATTTTTGTTGTAATGTGTTTCAAAAAGGGAGTCTTTAACCCAAGTCCAGGCCTGGAGCTGCACCCTGTCAGCCAAATGCACAGACTTCAACCCCCACGGCACTTTTTGTAAGACACGAGAGGTTCCCCCCAATATTCTTAGCGCAGAATCACCTCCTGCAACATTCTATGGTAGAGTGTGTTGCCCTGCCACCTGCCGCTGCTGCCTTCCACCTGAATGTCTGTGGTTATTCCTGTATATAATTACACAACTGGTCTGATGTACATGACTGATATGAAGTGTGATTCATAAATGTAGGATATTATTCATTCAAACTAACTATAATGGGTCAAAATCATTCCTAATGTTGACTTTAATGAAGTTACACTAAGGATGTATTTAATCCATCCATAACACCCATAAAGAAAATCAAATTGCATCTATCTGTTTTGATACTTCTTTTATAAACACAAAAATGCACAGAGATTTAGTCCATGGAGTTAGACCGTGGCTCATTAAGGAAGGCACCTAAACAGGATTTTCAAATTCTGAATTTGGGCAGTCAGCACTTAAGTGTCCATTCTGGGCACCGAAATTTCAATGTAAAACCTCAGACAATGTTGGCATGGGTATCCGTGCCTGGATTCACAGCTCCATGTACAAAAAACAATGTAAACTTATTTGTATATCTACTTTATCCTAATACACACAAACACACCATTTTGTTGTATGACCCTCTAAGTTAGAATTCAAGGATAAGATCAGAGTTTTTTGGTGGCTCACACCAAACAGAAGGATACACTGATGCAAAGAAGGGCATACACATCTAACGCCGGTGGCCTTCATGCTCCAGTACATGACCCTCATCCAGCCTCACTGTTAAGTTAAGTTAACTGACTGGAGGATGAAAGAAACAGTCAAGAGTTTTCTCTTCCAGCCAGACCAATGTAAAGAAGCATTCACAGGACATTAACTTGAGAAAACTGAGAAGTAAACACCCTGAGCTCTGTCAAACAATCCACAGAGAAATCCGTACTTTGTACTTGGTTGTGATTTGTTCAGCGTTGGTGAGGTCATCTTGGCCTTAAGATGGCTGATGGCTGAGCATCCACTGTGCCGAGAGAGATTTTCAAAGCAGAGGACTTGTCTATTTTGATTTATTTCATGGATTCACTACGAGTGTTCATTTTGAATGCAATAAAAAAAACCAAAACCCTGATCTTTGCTGAGTTGGCTGGTATTTGGTGGCCTCATTGTATCCAGCTGGAGGGTATTTGAAGGCCATTGCATTTGGGGGCTTTGAAACCAGGGCTGACTTCATTGTACACACTGTACAAGTAGTCACCTAGGGCAGCAAAATGCAAGGGGCATGTTCAATACCAGTTTGTATGGGTGAGCACCAGTGTTTCCTCGAATTTTTCCCACCCATGTGTGGAATGAATTCTGTTATGTGCACCAATACAGAGGTGATGTGTAACACATCACCTTCATATTGGTGCACATAACAAAATTCATGTGGCGGGGGTGAGGCCAAGGGGTTTGGAGTGTGGGAGGGGACACAGGGCTGGGGCAGAGGGTTAGGGGTGCGGGGGGGGGGGAGGGCTCCGGCTGGGGGGTGCAGGCTCTGGGGTGGGGCTTGGGATGAGTGATTTGGGGTGCAGGCTGCCCCAAGACTACAGTGGGGAGAGAGGACTCTCCCCCAGCTCTCTCTCCCCACAGCAGCACCTGAGCTGGGGGGGAAGAGGCACCTCTCCTCCGGCTGCGGCAGGGCCGGGGCTGGGTTGGGGTCAGGGGAGGAACACCTCTCCCCCCTGCCATGGCAGGTCCAGGCCAGGATTGGGTTGCGGCCGGGGGAGGGGTGCGCGCCTCTCCCACAGCTGGTCCATGGGCGGAGCTGGGTTGGGACTGGAGGAGGGGCGCTTCTCCCCTGGCTGCGGCAGGTCTGGGGCTGGGCTGGGTTGGGGCCGGGGGATGGGTGTCTCTCCCCCAGCCCTGGCAGGTCCGGGGTTGGCGGAGAGGCATCTCTCCCTGCCGCAGCCCTGAGTGCTTGTGTGGTGCTTAATAGGCTACATAGAGGGAACTTAGGTGAGCGCTGCTATTATTATTTATTATTTGTATTGATGTAGTGCCAGAAGCCCCAGTCACCGAGCAGGACCCCCTGTGCTAGGTGCTGTAAAAACACAGAACAAAATGATGGTCTCTATTCCAAACAGCTTGCAATCCAAGTATACATTGAGAGACAGATGAATACAGCTAGACATGGAGTGTACAAGAAAACAATCCAACGCCATTGGTCCCCGTGACAGGCAGTGGTTTTAGGACACCAGCTGCTGAACCATTGTCAAGTTTTTTGTAGTAAACATGGCAAGGAGAATTTTAAGAAGGGTTTTGAAGGAGGAGAGTGCGGTGGTTTTGTGGATGACTATGGGGAGCTTCTCGTATAGATGAGGAGCAGCATGGGAGAAAGCACAAAGGTGCTTGTTTGAAAGTTTAATGAGTGGGTGATGAAGGCGGACATCTGTGGTCCATCGGAGGTGGGAGTCAACACCTCGATAGCATATAAGATAATTGGCAGCCCATCCTCATGTTACCTAAGGCTTTGAAAGTGAAGACAAGTAGCTTATGTCTGATGAGATGGAGAAGGGGAAGCTTGAGAACTACTAAAATGAGGAGACAGTGTGGTGTTAAAGTAAAGAAAGCAAACCTGTAGTATGTGATGAAGGAGCAGGTTTTGCTTGAGCGATCCATTTCTTACCTGGCTTGGATTTCTTTTTCTATGTGACCTTAACTCTGAAATATCTGTGTTTGTAATGTTTTGTTTTGGAATAATTACAACATCCCTGGAATGTTTTATACCTCTAAATTACTGACACATAGGCTCAATCTTAATTCTGTTTTAACAGGGATTTTTAGCTGGGAATAAATAAAAGTAATGAAATTAAATGAAGAAAAGGAAAATGTAAATTGAGTAACAGAACAAAAAAGCCGAATGGTGCTATTGATTAGTGTGGAACGGTCTCCCAAGTGGAAGAAGCAGAAGCCCCCTCATAGCAAACAAAGCACTGACCCGTAGGGCATCAGTTCTGAAACTTTTTGCCCTCATGCTCCACCTTTATCAAAGCATATAATCAGAGGCTGAACCTTGCTGTGGGCTGGAGGCATTGTTCAGAGAGATCAGCTGCAAATGAGATCATTTGACACCTTTCAGGGAGATGGGTGAATTTGTTCCTATGGCCAGGCTAACCCAGATTGATATTGGAGACTGACCCTGATCTCTGCAGGGGAAGAGAGGCTCAAAGAGAAACAGGATGGGGGAGGGGAGGACAGAAATGAGGAGCAGGGGGCACAAGAGCTGAAGGTGAAGAGGCTGGAGATAGGGGTTTCCCTCATGCCATCTCCTCCCCATTCTGTTCCCATTGCATGCTCACCATTAGTGACTCTATTCCTCCTTGGAGCCACTGCCTAGTTCCACTTCACTTCATCCCATCCTTGCTAGCAAGGTCCTCCCTGAGACGGCTTTTGGCCACCTACTCCTTTGCCCCTATTTGTCCTCCCTAGAGGCTTCACGCTGCTTGGGCACCGGTAGATGGAGCTTTGAGCATCAAGGAGGAGAGACAGTTTCCCTGCTCTCAAGGCCAGCAAAATGGCTGCCTCTGAGTCCAACAGCTGGCAGGTGTTACTGCAGGGGAATTCCCGCTCATTCCCTGCAACATGCATGAGAACAATTTTAGCTGGAGCTGGAACTAGCTCTTGGGGGAATTTGTATTTGCTGGCTTCAGGATTGTAAATAGAAGGGTAATAAAAGAGTGTTGTGCCCCAGCCAGACACTGTATCGGCCTATGGCCTGGCCCCAAAGCTTGAGAAAGGAGATAATCACTGAGACTAGCAAGGAGGAACCTGAAGTCATCATAATGGGAGGTAATAAGAGCACAGTGAGTTGAGGCTGTGAGCAGATGGAAATCTCGATAAGGCAGATGCAACCAGTATGTAAAGGTGGAAATAGGAGGTTATTTGTTTCAGCAAATGACAGCTTGGGAACAAAGGGGACACCAAGCTTTCTGCTGCATGTGGCATGTTTTCACCAGGTCCCTACAAAGTATAGTTTGCATGTCCTTTTCCCATTACCTCCCCTTCCCTTTTGCGCTAATGTGAAATGACTAGCTTGTCTCCCTTCCTTCTCCTCCACATTATAACCACCAACACTAAGATACACAATGACACATGCACACTCTCTCATGCTAGCAATATTCAGGCACTCAGAGAGCTAGGGTGCTAATTTTCTCTGTGAGTTTTAATCCGAAGGTCACTTTGCTACTCTTTGTGATAGGTGTACAGGTAAAGCTTCACAATCCTGTAGGCCTAGAAACGTGCATGTAAACATGGCGCGTGGGTAATAAAAGGACAAACAATTTCCTTTTTACTCATCTCCTCTCAGCTCACCTCCAGAATCTGAATCTGTCGCAGTTTCTGCATATCGTCTTTCTCTTTCAGTGCCCTCCTCACAGATTTCCACCCCATTAAGACTGTTTACCTGCTTTAACCACTTGATTGCTTCATGACAGTAAGACATCTGAAGTACTAATCGAACAGATCTGTATATTAACCTTTTTCAGCCAATGTTTGCTCCCAAATGCAGACAGGCACAGATTAATTGATAATATCTGTAGACAATCCTGTTTTGCAAGTGATAATAACAAGTAGAGATAAGTACTGGAAATTAGCCCTCACCGTCAGTAAAAATCATGCTCATGAAGAACGATGGCATGACAGGCACTTATTTAATGAGTTACAGTTGCACAAGACATGTTAAAGGCAGTGTTGGAATTGGAAAAATTACACATATCCAATTAAGCTACCTCCAAGGCAGAGGAGGGCCAACAGTTAGAACTAAATTCCTTTATAAAGACATCATTATGCTGTTGGCAGGGGGAATAAACCTGGACAATAACAAAGACCCTGGCTTCAGAGGTAGGTCTAACCTGTCTTAAGGTCATTTGGGTCAATAATTCCTATGTAGGTTCTCAAGGGGGTTTATATATAGATCAAGTCTTCAAAAGCTTAAATTCCCACCTTTCGATACTGACAAACAGAAGAGTAGCCCTATCAGTCACAAGAGGAGGGCTCGTTAGGATTTGACACACAGAGGCGACACGTGGAGAGATATATGGGGTCACAAGGCTCCCCCACCCCGTATTTCTGCCAGGGTTTATATGCCCTGCCCTGAACCCCGCTGCATACCACCAGCATCTTTAAATTGTGCTCCACGCTATCGACAGTTACACGTCGCCTGTGTTTGACAGTGCTGCTTTATGTATTCATAAAAGACACAATCGAGAGGGCCCACCTGGATGCTGCTTGAATTTGAGCTAAAATCTGGACTTCAGAAAAAAGCATCACAGAGTCCAGCCCAGACTTCTCCCTCAAAATTCATCTGCACACAACAGTCTTTGACGATATTTGACACGGTTTCTCATTGAAAACTGATGTCGCTGCAAATTGTGAAACAGAAATGCTGATTTGGGCTTTGACATGTTGGACTGTAATAGTGCTGAAAGAGGAGGATTGGAAAAAAAATAGTAACAGGGGAATGACCCATATGGAGAAATATATGTGGAGATAAGGTAAACTCTTTCAAACAATTTGGAAAGATAGGACATCCTTGCGTGTCAAGAGAGTATTTGATATTCCCAAATAGAAAATAACTGTAATGTACCAGATGTTGTATGGTACTTGCTAACTTTTTAAATGTGACTTTATATACTTCTTTACATCTTCAAAACTCTGTATAACAGTGGTTTTCAACCTGTGATTGGTGGACCTCTGGAGTCTGTAGACTATGGCTAAGATTTCCAAAGATGAAATCCAAAATTCAAAAATGTTTAGGGGTCTGCAAATGAAAAAAGGTTGAAAACCACTGCTGTAAACATTTTACACAGTTAATTGTAGGCAGTTAATCTTTATAATTGTCAGTGCCTCAAGGTAGGGTTCTTACCCTGATTGTGTCTGGTACAGCACAAAGCCTGCTCTAAATGAATGCTTATAATAATTTGATTGCTTAACTACCCGTTTCTACTTTGTTGCATAAAGTTCTCTTTGATGCCTTGAATATGTAGGGCTGCCTGCAAACAGTCACACTCACTCCATGGATATGTGTAGCATTTGCATTCCCAATAAGACAAAGCAATCAGGGCTGCACAAGCAAGTTACTTCCTCTTGGGAGTACTTCAGAACCACAACTCCCAGACTCCACTGCCTCTCCCCCAGATGACCTCATCATAACAAGGTGGCTTCTGGGCATAAAAATGGATTTGGGACTTGTAGTCTCACCTGTGCTGGTTATCACCACTTGTTACCATAGCAAGAGATTGAACAACTTTATTTTCTTTTAATGTGGGAGAAAAAACACATTCTTCGAGTTGAAACATTTATTTTATGTATCTTGAAAACAGAGGCCCCAGGGAAAAAGTAGGTAAAAACAAAAACAAACAAAAAGGCACCCAACCAAAATCAAACCAAAGGGGAAAATAATAGAATCACAGAATGATAGAATCATAGACATGTAGGGCTGGAAGGGACCTTAAGAGATCGAATCCATTCCCCCTTTGCTGAGACAGGATAACGTGTACCTAGACCATCCCAGACAGGTGTTTGTCTGTTTTTAGAAACCTCCAATGACAGGCATTCCACAGCCTCCTTAAGTAATCATAGAAGTGTAGAACTGGAAGGGACCCCAATAGGTCATCTTGTCCAGTCCCCTGCACTCAGAGCAGGACTAAGTAATCATTTCATTTAATTCCAGTGCTTAATTATCCTTAGAGTTAGAAAGTTTTTGTGAATATCTAACCCTAATCTCCCTTGCTGTAAACTGAGCCGATTACTTCATGTCTTACCCTAAGTGGACATGGAGAACAATTGATCACACTATTCTTATAACAACCTTCTGAATATTTGAAAACTAATGTCCTCCCTCAGCTTTTTCTTTTTAGACTCGACATGCCCAATTCTTTCAACCTTTCTTCATAGGTCATATTTTCCAAAACCTGTGATCATTTTTGTTGTTTTTCTCTGGACTCACTCCAGCATGTTCACATCTTTATCAAAGTGTGGTGCTCGAAACTGGACACAGAACTCCAGCTGAGGCCTCACAACTGGAGAGTAGAGTGGGACAATTACCTCCCATGTCTTACAAATGAGACTTCTCTTAATACATCCCAGAATGACATTTGCCTTTTTTGCCACAGAATCGCCCTGCTGACTCATATTCAATTTGTGATCCACTATATCCCCCAAATCCTTTTCGTCAGTACTACTGCCTTGCAATTTATTCCCCAGTATGTATTTGTGCATTTGCGTTTTCCTTCCTCGGTATAGTACTTTGCACTTGTCTATTAAATTTCATTTTATTGGTTTCAGACCAAATTCTCCAATTTATCATGATCATTCTGAATTCTAATCTTGTCTTCCAAAGTGCTTGCAACCCCTCCCAGCTTGGTGTCATCTGTACATTTTATAAACATAATCTCTACTCCATTATTTAAATCATTAATGAAAATATTGAATAGTGCCAGATGCAAGACAGACACCTGTGGGACCCCACTTGATATGTCATCCTAGTTTGACAGTGAACCATAACTACTCTTATGAAGTACTTATCAGTAGACAAATATAGAGTGAGATATCAATAGAGAATGCATCAAAAACAAAAACTCAAAAACCTAATATAGGCACCAGTGAACATTTTAAATGTCTAAAGAATTGGAATGAGATAAAGCTGAGCGTCAGAGTCCAAATCTTGACCCAGATCCAAAAACTTTCCTACAGTTCGTGGGTGTTTAGAACTGGAGTTTTGGTTCGGGCCCCTGTCTAAATTAGGAATTGTGAAAGAGGCAAATGCAACCTTAGATGTTGCAGGTGAGGTGAGCAGAGATAGAGACATATTAATGCCATTCTACAAGGCACTGGTAAGACTTCATCTGGAATACCATGCACCATGCTGGTCACCCAAATTCAAGAAAGATGATTTCAAACTGGAACAGGTGTAAAGAAGAGGTAGGATGATCAGGGGCTTGTCTTATGAGAGGAGACTGGAAGAGCTTGGCTAATGTAGCCTAGCAAAATGAAGGCTGAGATGGGCTATGACTGCTCTCTATAAATACACCAGGCAGGTAATCACCAGGGAGAGTGGGGGAAGAGCTATTTAAGCTCAGGGACAATGTTGGCACAAGAACAAATGGGTATAATCTTGTCATGAATATATTCAGGGTGGAAATTAGAAGAAGGTTCTAACGCCCCAAGGAGTGAGGTTCAGGAACAGCTCCCAGTAGGTAGGGTTGCCAACTGTCTAATCACACAAACCCAAACACCCTTGCCCTGCCCCTGCCCCTTCCTCTGAGGCCCTGTCCTTGCCCTGCCCCTTCTCTGAGGCCCCGCCCCACTCACTCCATCTCCCCTCCCTCTGTCGCTTGCTCTCCCCCACTCTCATTCACTTTCACTGGGCTGGGGCAGGGGATTGGGCTATGGGAGGGGGTGCGGGCTCTGGGCTGGGGCTGAGGGGTTCGGAGTGTGGGAGGAGGCTCTGTGCTGAGCCTGGGGTAGGGGGTTGGGGTACAGGTGGAGGTGTGGGGTGCAGGCTCTAGAAGGGAGCTTGGGTGAAGGAGGGGGCTCAGGGCAGGGGGTTGAGGTGAGGGAGGGGTTGAAGGGTGAGGGTTCTGGCCGGGTGGCATTTATCTCGGGTGGCTCCTGGTCGGTGGTGCAGCAGCTCCCTGCCTGCCTTGGCCCTGCACCACTCCCAGAAGTGGCCGGCACATCCCTGCAGCCCCTGGGGGGCGGGGCAGGGGGCTCTGCATGCTGCCCCTGCCTGCAAGCACTGCCTCCACAGCTCCCATTGGCTGCAGTTCCTGGACAATGGGAGCTGCGGAGTTGGTGCTTGGGGCGAGGGCAGCACGCGGAGACCCCCTGCCCCCACCAGGGGCCGCAGGGACGTGTTGGCCACTTCCAGGAGCGGCGCAGGGCTAAGGCAGGCTCCCGCTGCCCCACCGGACTTTTAGTGGCCTAAGATCTCCCAGATTGGCTTCAGTAGCCTCTGGGAGATAGAGCCCGAGTCCGGGAGACACCTGGCGAAACCGAGAGGATTGGCAACCCTACCAGTAGGAGTAGTGACGGCTGTTCTAATAACTGGGCCTACAAATGTACCCTAATTTTGAGCTCAACGGTGACCAGTGAGTGAAAGTTAATAAAATGTCACAGTAACTGATGATAGATGCTGATGGAAAAAGGTGCAAAAAAGAGACAGAGGCTGAAGTAGTTCAAACAAAACGGCCTGGTGATATAATTCAAGGGTTGTGTGAAGATCATGCCTAGCAAACAACAGCAGTGAGAGACCAGAAATCAATGAGCCAAAAACTAGGTCTAATTGGTGGATAAAATAATGAGGGGATGGGGGGTTTCGCCCCTCTCCCCCTTTTGGGGTCCTTAAAAAAATCAAAGAAACTATGGGAGGAAAAGCTGGGGGAGGCTATTGTGATGCTGACTGACATAACGAAGGGGAATGAGCGAGTTTCACCATTATAGTTCCCACCCCGCCTCCACTGTTCCTGGGACCCTCGACCTTCTTCCTCCTAATCCTGAGAGACCTCTTGACCAGCCCGGGCCAAACAGAGGACCCTAGATGACAACACCACCTCCACTGACTCTGGCTAAATCCCCACCTCCACCAGGGACACGAGACTTTGTCATCCCTCTTGCCCTCTCCCCCCACACCTGGTGTGTTCTTTTCCTTCCCCACCTTATTTCTTCTCTTTCCTCTCTCTCTCCTTTTTTCCTATTGTGCCCAGTTCTGGGCACCCCATTTCAAGAAAGATATGGAAAAATTGGAGAGGGTCCAGAGAAGAGCAACAAGAATGATTAAAGGTCTAGAGAACATGACCTAGGAAGGAAGGCTGAAAGAATTGGGTTTGTTTAGTTTGAAAAAGAGAACACAGAGGGGACATAGCAGCAGTTTTCAGGAATCTAAAAGGGTGTCATAAGGAGGAGGGAGAAAACTTGTTCATCTTAGTCTCTAAGGATAGAACAAGAAGCAATGGGCTTAAACTTCAGCAAGGGAGGTTTAGGTTGGACATTAGGAAAAAGTTCCTGTCAGGGTGGTTAAACACTGGAATAAACTGCCTAGGGAGGTTGTGAAATCTCCATCTCTGGAGATATTTAAGAGTAGGTTAGATAAATGTCTATAAGGGATGGTCTAGACAGTATTTGGTCCTGCCATGAGGTCAGGGGACTGGACTCGATGACCTCTTGAGGTCCCTTCCAGCCCTAGAATCTATGAAAGCTGATTTAGCCGGCCAAGACTATCTTTTGCAACACCGCTCTCAGCCTGTGACCAAAGAGGCAGTTAAAAGCAATACCTTCAATAGGCCAATGCTGGTACAAGTTTGCCCGGTTTTGAAGTGGCTGAGGTGACCGTGTGGCTGGGTATTTCCAGCAGGGAGGCTGCAAGTGAGCGTCAACACCAGAGACAGAGGCTGCATTTCCTATCTTTGCTGTTTGTTCTGCTCCTCCTTTTGGGTGTGTTCGTCTCAAAGGCAGCAGGATTAGACTTTAACAACAGCAACAATCACAGCTCCAGCCCAGCTCAACTCACCTTTTCTCTTTCCTCCCAAAAGGAGAGTCATTACCCTCTAAGCCAAGAGGCTGTCAAACAAGAGGGTTTTCCTCACAGACTCTCTGCAGCTGGAGGAAAGGGGAACAAGAGGTGTTAAAATGAAAGCCTTACTTAATACTTTTCTCTTCAAATGCATTAGCTGTTTTTCTTTCTTTTCTGTATCTTTAGTACAACGTTAAAGGTTTTTAATAATGTGTTTGCCATGGACTAAGCAGGCTGAGGTCTCTGTGGACCAGACTTTGTTTAACACTATTTCATTTTGGGTGGGTCATGTTTACACCTTTGACTCTTTGGGTTCTGTTATTCCAGCTAAATTACTACAACGGGGCAAACAACCCAACTAGTTTTAAAATGGAACTTGCTAAATTTACAGATGGGGTTATAAAATGGAGTGGCTGAGATGGGTGGGAACTGGACTGAGTGATCCAGGAGGTCCCTTCCACTCCTGTGTTCTAAGTTCCTAAGAACAAACTTATTACAAGTGAAGACTTGTCACCTTATTTAAAAAGAAATCTGGTTGTGTGTCCAACCCCGTCTGGATTAAGTTTTGACCACATGGTCTAGGTCATGAATGGGTATTTTTCCATTTGAAAAGGGAAGGAAAGAAGCATAGAAAACACAATAGCAGGAGTTTGTTACACTAACAACAAAACATAAATAGAAAACAGAGAAGATTAAAGAATAAGACCAATGTGCACTGACCAAGGGCTTTAAAGGTTTGTGTCCAAACATACTGTGCATTAAAATATCATTTGTCTTTTATTGTAATGAGATTAAAAGTCCACAGTATGAGATGTATCAATCTTCCTCTGTGGTTCTGCAACCAATGCTGTGTATCTTGACTGGACATTTAGTGGGGTCAGATCTGAAAAAAATACCTTCATTTATAAATAACTTGCAGGAAATTGAGTGCATCTTGTTTTTAAAAGTCGTTTACTGACACCTAGCGTCCATTTAATGGATTGCACTTTTTTGCCTCATATGAAAGAAAGCAGAAGGCAATTCACATAGATGACCTCTGTGAAATTTTAATAGTTATAAATTAACCTAAAACTCCCCACATGCTTTTCATTAGCCAAAGCAAGGAGCCAGAGATTATAAAGTGATAAAACTTCAGAGCAAGAACCAAAGGGTAAGGGATATGGTAAGGAGTGACCCTTTTTAATGTCTGTCTTAGGGTGTTATACCGCTGCCAATCACTGCAGTGTCTGAGTGCCATGTAAATCTAGGCCCGGTTTCTGAAAGGCAGCTAGCATTTTAGCAAGCCAAAGACCTCTTCCCCTACTGCAGAGCAAATGGCTAGATATCAAGAAGAGAGAGAGAGGTGTGGGGTCAGGTATGTGTGGTCAAGGGACATGAGGCAATCATCCACTATACTCAATTCAGAGGAGATGGAGTACTGGTGCACGGTGCTCAACAAGACAGAAATAAAGAAAGTGGAGCTACTGACGAATAAATACAGGTTTCTCTTTCCTGACACCTTTCGGCATGGGCAATAGAGAATCAGCTATGGAGTTAGCAAGGGAAATTGAGCAGAAAAAATATGAACCATTACCTAGTTAGATGTATATGGTGGTGGCCAAAGGCCACCTGGGCCCACTATATCCACTGAAACTACTTATTTTTGCAAATGTGCTTGTCTTCACTGTTCTGCAGTTCCCCACCCCTGTTTATCCACTTGTTGCAGATTATAACCCTTGATTGTGAGCTCTCCAGGGTAAGGACTCTGTCTTTGTTTTAATCATTTGCACAGTGCCTGGAACAATGGGGCCCTGATCCCTGACTGGGGGCTCTAAGCCATAATGGAGAAGAAAGAGGCCAGTTAGCTCTTTTTATTCTGGTAGCAAACTTCCTGGCTTGTTTTCAATGGAACTCACATTTTTGCCAGTTTTTTTTTTGTTGTTGTTGCAATTTTTGCAATTCTTTCCTGTGATGTGATACAATCGAGGGCATGGATGGGAGCGTAATAGGAAGGCATAAAAATACTTCACATTGCTGTCTTCAAAACACATTATAGAATTAATTAATCCTCATAAGACCGCTCTGAATCATGCAAAGGAATATTATCATCTGCCTTTTACAGAGGGTGAAACAAAACCAGAGAAGGAATCAATGTCAGAGACTGGATTAGAACTGGATCAGGCATTCCCGGTGTCCTGTTCTTTCCTGCACCTTTGTACCATGGCTCTTTCTTAGGAAGAAACAGCTGATTTGAGAAGCTTGGGGAGAAACTGGCAGATAATTCACAAACATATTTATTGAGTAATTTGTTTTGGAAAATGTCAATTTTTTTCTCATAGTATCTAGATAGATCTACCGATGAAAAGTGCTAGATGAGAGTTAGATATTATGTATGACAAATAGTGATTTGCTTATTCACCTAGTTCTCATTGGGAATATGCTTGAATTTCAGTATCTGTGACTCATGTTTTGTGCCATTCAGCAGCCCCAGGCTTGGGTGCTCTCCCTCCTAAACATCTTTGTGAGCTTAGACACTGGCCCCTCAATTCTCAAACGGCTGGAGACATTTATTGACTGTGGTGGAGCAATTTTTCCTTAGTTCATCTCCTCTCTTTACATTTAAAAGCAGCTGGTGTTCAGTGGTGGATCCAATTCCTTTGCTATATTGGTTTTCTGAGGCGTTTTCAGGGAAAATGGACCCACTAATGGCTTAGATTTATTTTTAAACAAATTAGCCTTAATACTTTCCCTTTGTGTTTTCTGCTTTCCCCATTGGGGTCTAGAATTAGTCAGTCAATGCTTTTAACTAATTGGCCAGCTAGGTTCTTGGCCTAGATCAACCACTCTTTGTTCTGCTTCACCACAAAGGGGACTCAGTGGTTCCCTGAAAGGGCAGCAGGGGATTTTCCTGTCCGGAGGCTGGGCGGGGGGGAAGAGAACCCCTGGCAGTCTAAAGCCCAAGTATCTGTCTCTAAGCCAGCTGTTTTGCCCTCTGTGCACAGGTGTATTTTTGGGATAGATGGAGTTTCCAGGAGGTGTGGCCAGAGTATGCTGCCCTCTACCGATCCCCAGCAGAGGGAGCAGTCCTCTGGTGTGATTTAGAGCTGCCTGGGTTGCTCTGACATACAGCTGGGTCTCCAGCCAGCCCCAGGGTTGGGGGAGATGTAAAGGTGGTACAGAAACACCTTTGTCTCCCCATCTGTTAGCTATGCTGAATGTGAACTTGGCCCTACGGAGGATTAAACCCTCTGCGTTCATTGTCATTCTAAAGTAATGACACAGCAAAGACCTGCCAGCATGTCAAAGTGGGTAAGACACATGGAGATCACAGCTAAGGAATCGTGTGTGAACCAGATACAGATGGGGGAGCATTTGAGGTGGTGATGGAGCCATGTCTTCATAAAAGCTGAGGGACAATATATTGCTTCGTAACAGGGGCAAGATCCAGACCTCTTTTAGGATACTTACATGAAGAAGACTGTGCACTTTGGGCCAGAATCATTTGCTTTTACAATTCTAAGCTCTGTTGCTTTTATTTGAGTATGATCATTTGGCAAAAACTTTGTTCTCTACACTTTTTTTTGGTTACAATTTAATGCAGCCTAAACAGAGCTACTGTTAGTGGCATCTAGTTACCAGGTCTGATCACCTACCACTGATCCTGCTTAGGTGAAGGAGATTTCAGTCCCTTTTGCTGTGACAGGTACAGCATGGCCACTCTTTTAAGTAGCCTCCGGGGTCTATCTTCTTCATTCCCTTTTGGGGGCTCTCCGGTACAACCACAGTTAGTTCAGCTCCACTCTGGTTGTGGCAAATCTCTCTTCTGGCCTTTCCAGAGGACAGTCTCACCTCTCCCACACCCAGGCTATGTCCTGTCCCAGGCATGGTGCTGTAAGGCCTGTTTTTGCTGATTTTGTGGATAATTAGTCTACAACTGGTTAAAAACCAGTGCTGCTGGTGGGAGTCTGTGTTGCACCAGAGGCAGCAAGCACATAACTCCCCTTCTGGCTCAGTTACACTTGTTAGCAGAGTCTGTATTGGCTTCAAGGTGTTCCTCTTAACCAATTAAGGCTTTCAGAACCTCGGGTGGAATTATCTCTGATCTAGCCCTGCTACTTAGCACTGTACTGGCCTCCCTTAACTGAATCATGAGGTGTGGCTATTGGACCAGTGGTTTAATCCCTCCTGTCTATAAATCCCTGAGAGGTGAAACGTGCTGTCACTCATTCATTTTCAGAGGAAGGGCGGGCCTGTGGTTAAAGTACTGGCCAGGAGATTTGGCTTCTGTCTTCAGCTGTGCCACAGACTGTGTGACCTTGGGCAAGTCACTTGATCTCTCTGAGGCCATCCGTAAAAGGGGGATAATTTTACTTCCTTTCTCCTGCTCTTTTCTGTTTGGTCTAGTTACTCTGTCAGCTCCTCAGGGCAGAGACTGTGTGTATGTACAGCACCTAGCACAATGGGCTCTGGTTCTAGATGGGGCCTCTAGGCACTACTGTAATTCAAATAGTAAATAACAATTCACTCTGTGAATGACAATGGAAAATCCCCTTGCTTTAGTGGACCACTAGCATAGGACAAACACAGCAGTCCTTAGTTTTGCCCTATGGATGCATCCACAATTTCCTTGAAACCTTTTATAAAGTGCCTCGAGATGTCTCTGCACAATAAGATGCAAAGGAAAAGTTTTGTTGCTGATCAGATGACATCTGTCCTCAACTGTCTCTCAGTGGAGTGACAAATTGCTTAATGAAGGTAGCCGTCCAATAGAGGGGGAGCAAAACCCCACACAGAACTTTTGGGGTTATTTTCGGGTAGTCTCTTAAAGTAGCAGGTTGACTAAATGAGTAGGCTCCTGATATGCACTTACAAGTCTAATCTTTCCCCACTAGGTGGCAGCAAAAAGATGGTTAAGAGAATATTGTGCATTTTACAACACTTAGCAGAGAGTTTTTAATTGTTTCTCCTTTTGAATAGATTTCTCCTGGAGGGAAGAGAGCTGGTGAATCTTCCAATGCCTAGGCCTTGACTTATGAAATAGGTTCAAAAGAGGAATGGAAGTGCCATTTGCTTTGCATGTGCTGTTGGGGGGAGTGGGAGTAACATAGATTCCTTGTATGTTTCAGTACTATACATTATATATATTTGCATGAGCAGATTAATTGGTCTTGTAGCACCATCTGCTGGTTAATTATGTAGTTGTGCTGAATGATTTCAGAAGCAGCCTTCACCTGATATCTTGGTCAGCTGTAAGAGCCTGAAGACAGGCTGCAGAAGGGCTGAGGGCACTTAGATTGAAAAAATAGAGACTGCCTCGGAGGACTAGCATAGCAGATCTGTGGATATCATAGTGGGGCCACTGGGGTTATTTGTTCCTCAAGACATCATGAGCTGATGACATAGTCAGCCTTGGGGAAAGGTGGGGTCCTATTGCTTACATTGTGCTGCCACACACCTGTGATTAGAAGGGGAGATTTGTTCTTCCAGACGCAAGACTGTAGTGATCACAGACTATTTTAGGAAGATGAGATTAATGAGCAGTACTTCCCCTCCTTAGAACAACTTGGCCCAGTGGCTAGGGTACTAGATTGGGAATCAGGAGACCTGGCTTCTCTTCCTAGGTCCGCCACTGATCTGCCATGTGACCTTGGTCAAGTCACATCCTGCCTCCGTTTCTTTTCCCACCTCCACCTGTCTGGTCCATTTAGATGAGGGGCAGGCATTGTTTCTTGCTAGGTATATGTACAGTACCTGGCACAAGGGGGCCCTAGTATTGGTTAGAACCTTTAGGTGCTACTATCATACCCATAACATTTCTTATGTGCTTTTAGAGTAGGTTATTGCTGGTGACAAAGGAAGAGATGTGCTTGGAGGTCTGCAAGACAAGCAGCACAGAGGAGGAAGAAGGCAGCACCTGCATTCTTAAGGGGAGCTTTGCTTTAAAACAGAAGAAATCAGTGTAAAAATACCCACCCCTCTAAAGCCCAGGCTCCGCTACAACAGGGTCTCCCACAGTCACGGTCTGAAGTCAAGGGGATAAGGTCTAGCCTGCTTCAGCCCAGACCCAAGCATACAGAACCCAAAACCCAACCACCCCTTTTCTCCTCTTATCCCCATAGCAGCCTCAGAGCCTCACAGCAACTCTCTTATTGGGTGTGTGGGAAATTAATTGATGGCCTATAGCTGGCCCGGCCCAGCCCAGCTCAGGGCAGGCAGCTGTGTGCCTTCCTCCAGCCAAAGGGAGAGTGTTAACCCTTTCCCTGCCGTCCCCTGGAAGGGGGGCTATATACCCTGTCAATATGTTAGCTGCTTTTCTGCAAAGAGTAAAGTAATAAACAAGCAGGTGCAGTGTGAAGGGCAAGGTGAGTGGCATGTTCAGTAGTGTAAATTGTTGTGGGTTATTGTTACATAATTGCTGGGCATCCCAGGTGGAGTAGAAATCTATTCACCAGGCTGTTATTAATAATAAATAAACAAACTATTAGAGATATCCTATCTCCAGAAGGGACCTTGAAAGGTCATTGAGTCCAGCCCCTTCCTTCACTAGCAGGACCAAGTACTGATTTTGCCCTAGATCCCTAAGTGGTCCCCTCAAGGATTGAACTCACAATCCTGGATTTAGCAGGCCAATGCTCAAACCACTGAGCTATCCCTCCCCACAGACTAGGAATCAGGAGACCTGGGTTCTATTCCCAGGGATGACATTAAGGATTCACTTGCTTAAGCCTGAGTTCCAGAAGCATTATGGTGGATGTGCCAGACTTTGCTACCTTCAGGGTGGGGCATTTTAAATGGCATCTTTCTAAATCATTGGGGTGAATCTGGTGGTCAGCAGCATTGAGCCAGGTGGCAGACATGCTCCGCTGGCGATCTCTGCACTGACCTAGGACATGTTTTGCTTCTGGTGAAGGCAATGAGAACTTTCCCATTAATTTCAACGGGAGCAGCTTCCCCACCTCCCCGAACCTCGAAGGCCTCCAGGCCATCTCTGCGGAACCCAGTGCGGGGACTGAGGGGAAGTGGCTTGTGCCTCCCCTATCCTGGGGCGGCTATGGGCCAGTTCAGCTCCTCCTGCCACAGGGCAGCCAACATGGAGGGCATCCCAGCTGCCATGGCTTCTAGGGGCTTTCTGGCAGCCAGGGAATAGCTGGCATGGAAGGATGCCCTACTCCAATGGGCGAGGGACTCTTGCAAGGGAGACCTGACAGGGGCATTCCATGGGGAGACTTGACAGCTCTTTGGCGATCATAGACGGCATAGCTGAGAGCAGAATCTGACCCAAGACTGTAGATTGTAAGCAGGCGCTGACTTTTCATTGTGTCGGGGGGTACTCGACCCCAGGCTCTGTCCCAGGCCCAGCAAGCCGTGAAACAGCTGATTGTGGTGGACGAGAGGCACGAGGAGGGAGGAGGAGGTGCTGATAGGGGGGGCTGCCGGTGGGTGCTCAGCACCCACCATTTTTTTCCCAATGGGTGCTCGGCGCCTATGTTTTTGGGGCAGGAATTGTCTTTTTGTTCTGTGTTTGTATAGTGCCTGGCACAATGGGGTCCTGCTCCATGACTGGGGCTCTTAGACCTTCCCCTAGGTATTCCACAAAGGGCGTGATAAAAGCCGAGCTTTCTTTTCCTTTCCGGAAGGTCTTTCCATTATTTTCGGACCTTTCCCTGCCACTGCAATTGGAGCATCCAAGCGTTAGCAGAGTCCCGTCTGTTCTAATCAGACAGGGGAGCAGTTGAAAATGGATTAAAAGGGGATTGAATGTGTCTTGTGAGAGCCTGGCTGTTGATTTCGATCCCTCCCATTCTGGCGTCTTTGCAGAAATGATTTGTACACTGTGTGGTGATTTAAATATTAATAAATTGGAAGAAAGAAAAGGAGAGAGGAATGAAAGGCCAGAGCCCAATGCCTCTCCTCATCGCAGTTAAAAAGCAAATGAAGGATATTTGTTACAAGCATTCGTTGCCTGGAGTTTTGTGAGCCTAAAGTAGAAACACAAGGAGTTGATGATGGTTTTTTATTGGGATGGGGGCAGCCCCGAGGAGTCCCCCATCATTGTGCAGTCAGACTCAGTCCCATTAGTCTATTCATTATGTAAAGTGGGGCAATTGGCAGCGAAAGATGCCCAAGAGATGATTTTTATGTCATAGATGTTTTGCGTCTCACAAGCGTTAGACATCTTGGAGAGCTGTTGGGTTGCATGCTCCAAACGGACTGTGAACAAGTGGAACCCAGAGACACGGGTGGCTGCTGCAGGAGAAGAGCTGACAGTATTTGTGTGGCAAACGAGAGCTCCTGCTTTATACAAACCTCCTTAGGAAATCTGTTGCTAAGGCAAAGCTCCCCGCTTTGAGCTCCCTTCTGGGCTTTGCATTCCCCTCTCGCGGGAGTTGAGCTCTCACACTAGTCAAACAGGAACATGGCAGAATGGGAGTCTCTCGTCTAACTTGTGCAACACCCGTATTCGCTCTGCAGTGGGACTCATGTGGAAAACACAGATGTTTGTTTGGAAACATGGTATATGGAAGATAACACGCTTCTGGGGAGTTAGGCCCACCTCTCTTAGAAGAATGGCTCAATTTAGGGCCCAATCCAACTCTTGCTGAAGCGTGCGTGTGTGTGCGTATGTGTGTGTGAGGGGCTGCTTCCCATAATTCAATTGTATTTTCTCCCAGAACTGGGGAAAAGTGGGTGTCACCACTGTATATTAGGCCAAAGAAATAAAATACATGAACAATCCTCCACACATTTCCATTTAGAGGCCTCCATGTTGGGCCCAGGAAGAAATTTATTTCTCTTTCACCCTCTGTCTTGAAAACTCCTACCTCTCAATCTGGAACATCCATGTAAGTGGCGAATGACCTTCTGGCCCTTGGGACTCCAGCCGTCAACCCCTCTCCATCTGGCCTGCTTTAATGTGAGATTTTTTTTCTATCTCAAGACACTGCCTATGAAATGTTAAAAATGATCAAACTCAGATGATCAAGTGCAGCATTTTTCTGCATTTAAAAAGCAAATCAAAGTAGTGGGTGAAACTCCATCCTCAAATCCAGAGCAATGCTTTTGATTTCTGTGGGATGTCTTTGGATTGGCACTAGTGTAACTGAAGGCAGGATTTGTCCCAATGAATAACAGAACTTTAATGTGTCACCGTTTTTGCACTATTGCCTCCTTCCCTTCTAAGCCAACAGTTTTCATACTGCACAAGATAAATTCTCAGTGCTGGACATCCCAAACAGTCACTCCTTTGGCAGGCTCCTTTCCTCCCATCACTGACTGTGTCCAGGGGCAGATAGTGCTGTTGTTAGTTCCTTAAGGCCCTGATGCAAAGCCTCTTGAAGAATTCCCATTGACCTCAGCGAGCTCTGGATTAGGCTCTAAAGTGACTGTCTTTCCATTTCCCCATATCACTCCCACCACTGAGGTCCCTTCTCATTGTCCTCTCAGCTGAAGAAGACCCAGATGGTGTATACACATTCAAAGATGTTTGTCCAAAACCTCTGGGACAAAAACCCTCCAGCCTTTGCTCAGTCCTTACTCAGGTGAGATGCTTGTTGACTGACATCAGCTGGCTTGGAAAGGCCAGCAGAACGGATCCATATATGTTTTAGTTCTGCCAGTGACTACTTTGCATGAAATAAATGTGCTAAACGCAGGAAGTAAACAGTGAGGTGGCAAAATCTGCAGATGATAACTATCTTGAGCAATTTTGTAAGTCTCAGGCAGGCTGCGAAGACCTACAAAAGGATCTCTCAAAACTGGGTGACTGGGCAACAAAATGGCAGATGAAATTCATTGTGGATAAATGCAAAGTAATGCATATTGGAATACATAATCCCAACTACACATACAAAATGATGGGGTCTAAATTAGCTGTTACCACTCAAGAAAGAGATTTTGGAGTCACTGTGGATAGTTCTCTGAAAACATCCACTCTATGTGCAGCAGCAGTCAAAAAAGCAAAGAGAGTGTTGGGAATCATAAAGAAAGGGATAGATAATAAGACAGAAAATATCATGTTTCAGAGTAACAGCCGTGTTAGTCTGTATCCGCAAAAAGAAGAACAGGAGTACTTGTGGCACCTTAGAGACTAACAAATTTATTAGAGCATAAGCTTTCGTGGACTACAGCCCACTTCTTCGGATGCATATAGAATGGAACATATAATGAGGAGATATATATACACACATACAGAGAGCACATACTCCCACCTGTTTATGCTCTCTGTATGTGTGTATATATATCTCCTCATTATATGTTCCATTCTATATGCATCCGAAGAAGTGGGCTGTAGTCCACGAAAGCTTATGCTCTAATAAATTTGTTAGTCTCTAAGGTGCCACAAGTACTCCTGTTCTTCTTTTTGAGAAAATATCATATTGCCTCTATATAAATCCATGGTACGCCCACATCTTGACTACTGCGTGCAGATATGGTCGCCCCATCTCAAAAAAGATATATTGGAAAAGATTCAGAAAAGGGCAACAAAAATGATTAGGAGTATGGAATGGCTGCCATGTGAGGAGAGATTAATAAAACTGGGACTTTTCAGCTTGGAAAACAGATGAGTAAGGGGGGATATGATAGAGGTCTATAAAATCATGACTGGTGCGGAGAAAGTAAATAAGGAAGTGTTATTTACTCCTTCTTATAACACACGAACTAGGGGTCACCAAATGAAATTAATAGGCAGCAGGTTTAAAACAAACCAAAGGAAGTATTTTTTCACACAACGCACAGTCAACCTGTGGAACTCCTTGCCAGAGGATGTTGTGAAGGCAAAGTCTATAACAGGGTTAAAAAAACCTAGATAAATTCATGGAGGATAGGTCCATCAATGGCTATTAGCCAGGATGGACAGGGATGGTGTCCCTAGCCTCTGTTTGCCAGAAGTTAGGAATGGGCAACAGGGAATGGATCACTTGGTGATTACCTGTTCATTCCCTCTGGGGCACCTGGCATTGGCCACCGTCAGAAGACAGGATAATGGGCTAGATGGACCTTTGGTCTGATCCAGTATGGCCTTTCTTATGTTCTTGTGAAGGCTTTGTGGTTAAGACATTGACCTAGGGCTCACCAGACCTAGGCTTCATTGTTTGCTCTGTCACTGTGTGATGTAGAATGAGTCATTCCGGGTGGGCTTCACAAAGCTGTTAGGGCACTTAACTCCCATTGTTTTCAATGGGATTTCAATGGGAGGTAAGAACCTAAATATAATTGTGAATCCCAACTTTACTCTCGTTCTGTGCATCAGTTATCCAGCTATAAAAGGGGGATAATAGCAGTGTCCTCCCGCATAGGGATGTTGTGAGGATAAATACATTCATGATTTTGAGGTGCTCAGATATGGTGGTGGTGAAGACAATAAGAACCTACATAGATATAGACCCCCATAAATAGCTTACTGCATTGCACAGTAAATTGTTCAGTAATAAAATGGGAGTAAGCCCCTTTACTGGCTATATAAAGAGAACATATGCAGATTATGCCCCACGTCACACCTAGGTTTAGAAGTGACATATGGTGTCTTTTTACAGACACCAGGGAATATTTAGAGGATATTCTAGCTCTGTATAATGGAATTGCAGAAGGTGTGAGAAAACCATATCTCCTCCCATCCGCCCCCGTAAAGGAGGCAAATGCTTTTCCAGCCCACCGTTCCCTAAGAGCTAGAACTTTAGCAAATAAGGGACTTTATTAAGTTGTTAATAAGATTTCATTTTCTCACTAATGTTGCCGTGCTACATTATTAATTTAAAACTGTATTTAGCCTGACATGCTAAAGTGCTAGGCCTCATTATTAATGCATAGACCTATGCCTCTGTTGTTTAATTAAACACCATGATTATGAAGGTCTGATGTGGCTTAATGATAGCAGGCTAGAATGGCAGCACATTCCGGAGCACGGCCCCCCCGCCTCCCTTTATTTCACTTTAAAAGCACAAGCGCAGTTGTTGTTCTACTGAATAAACATTATGTGAAAAATGATGTTGATCTTTCCAAGGTGAAATAGAATTGCCAGAGCCATTTTTATTTTCTTAGGCTTAGCTTTTTATTGACCTTAGATTTCAATCCTCTTTTTTATGGCTGTGAAGATAACCTTGCTTCCACTTCCCCAAAGACCCCTGAACATTTAGGGTGAACTCCTGGCACTAGTGAAGTCAATGAGAGCTTTGCCATTATTTCAGTGGGGCCAGGATTTCACCCCCGGAGGGATTCATTTGTAGAGAACAGAGCTAGGCAATTCGTTTTGCATCTCTGTGTTGAATCTGTGCTGCTCAAAATGGCCTTGTAAAGTCTGATACCTATTGTCTTGGAGAGGCAGTTTGATGCAGTGCATAGCCCCTGCACCAGGACTTAGGGCAGGTCTACACTACAGCCAGGATCAATGCTCTGAGATCGATCCATCGGCGGTTGATTTAGCGGGTATAGTAAAGACCCGCCAAATTGATCAGTTGGCAAGAGCAAACAGGACAAATGCCCACTTTTGCCAAAAAAGTCAGGATGGTTGGGACATGGCTTAAAAAAGGGACTGTCCTGGCCAAAACGGGACGTATGGTCACCCTACTCAGGATAGGACAGGAAGCAATGGGCCAAAATTGCAGCAAGAGCAGTTTAGGTTGGACATTAGGAAAACTTCCTAATTGTCAGGGTGATTAAGCCCTGGAATAAATTTTCTAGGGAGGTTGTGGAATCTCCATCATTGGAGATTTTTAAGAGCAGGTTAGACAAACACCTGTCAAGGATGGTCTAGATCAGTGGTTATCAAGCAGGAGTCCGGAGCCCCCTTGGGGGCTGCGAGCAGGTTTCAGGAGGGCCACCAAGCAGGGCCAGCATTAGACTCACTGGGGCCCAGAGTAGAAAGTTGAAGCCCTATCACGTGGGGCTGAAGCCCAGTGCCCTGAGTCCCGCTGCCCAGGGCTTAAGCCGAAACCTGAGCAATGTAGCTTTGTGGGGGCTCCTGTGGCATGGGGCCCGGGGCAGTTGCCCTGCTTGCTAAGCCCTGATGTCTGTCCTGGCTTTTATATGCAGAAAACTAGTTACTGTGTCACAGGTGGGCCATGGAATTTTTATAGCATGTTGGGGGGGCTTCAGAAAGAAAAAGGTTGAGAACCCCAGGTGTAGATAATACTTAGTCCTGCCATGAGTGCAGAGGAATGGCTAGATGACCTCTCAAGGTCCCTTCCAGTCCTATGATTCTATGTGCCTAGCTTTATGTATGTACTTAAATCCCATTGAAGTCAAGGAGACTTAAGCACATGTTTAAAGTTAAGCACACGCTTAATTGCTTCTCTGAAAAGGGGTAGGCTTAAGTATGTGCTTAAGTGCTTTCCTGAATCATAAATCAAGACACTCCCACTCTCAGTGCCTCTGTCTCCCCTCCCACCTTTTGTCTGTCTTGTCTATTTTGATTGTAAGTGCTTCGCAATGGAGCCTGCCTTCTACCAGGTGTTGAATCCTGACCCCACTGAAGTCAAAGGGAATTTTGCCATTGACTTCAGTGGAACCAGGATTTCACCCCGTGTGTTTGTACAACGCCAGTCTCAACTTTAAATAATAACAACAACAAAGTATTTATTTCAAATGTGCCTTTAAGGGGCCTTGAGTCTTTTCTAGGTAACTAATAAAAATGGTGTAAGATACAATAAAACTTCCTTCCAATTCTTAAAGTGCATCTATCTATCTATCTATCTAGTGTGTGTGTGAGTATGATATAAATAGTACCTTTCCTTTCCTTTTGTTTTAACACCATACAAATTATGAATTTAACACCAGGATAAAGTGGATTATTCTTTAAATGAGTTTGCAGAGAAAGGCAATCTTCTTTAAACTCCCTACCACTAAAAGGTGACCTTTTTGCATTTATGAAGTGCTTGTTGGTAGGATTTAGATCTTTCCTGAAAGCTGTTATTTCTCTAAGTACAGGAGAAAATGCATTTTCATATCCATTTGTGTAAACCATCATTTCCTACTGTTCTCTGCTTGTCTCACCATGGAATCATAATGTGAGATTCAGTGGCTTTTGAGAGAAATACATTCCAGAAGGGCAGTGGGAACTGGGAAGTCCTCCGCTATGTTTACTGCTAGGGGAGTGAAGGAGATGAGGGAAATTGCAACTCTTGGTTTCTGAAATATTTAAGGATTCTGAGTGCCCACAGTTGCTCAGCTTCTACCATCAAATCAGCTTCAATTTAGGAGGGTCATGCAGGTATTTCATAATTGTACACATAAAGAACCCCATGGGTAGCTGCAAAGATTATATATGTATTTGGTGGTAGCATCAGCAGCTGCAGAAGCCACTTTGGCTGGATTTAAGCGGATCCCGTCGAGCCGTGATACTGATGAGTAATAGCAATAATTCAATATCATTCTATGTACAACAGTGATATTACAAGTAATGCTATTAATACCTGATGCATTAGGAACTACACTGCTTCAAATGTAGTTGGCCGCAACAAAGATAAATGTGATAGTTGAATGCACATGTGTGCAGATCACTTATTGGCATAAGTGTATTAATATCTTCATGTCACTCCTCCTTAAATTTCTGGGATTGTTAATTTTTGTTGAGAATATGAGATTCTAAGAAAAATTATAAAGAATAGTTTGACCAATTTCAGCTCTTTTTCTCTTTGCAAAGTGAGTACAAGCAAGTTCTCCAATTTTTTTGCTATTTGAGATTGTTCACAATTAGTTGGCTCATTGCAGATCATTTGCCAATGGTTCATTGCAAATATTTGAAATTCTTGTTTCCTGGTGTGGTGGTGAGTTCTGTGACATATGGCATCACTTCTGTTCCTTGACTGGATGCCTTGCATATCTAACCAACAACGATGCAAATTTCATATTCAGATTTGAGGGTCAAACTCACTGATAGCAATTTGAACTTCTCACAGTTGTTGGGTAGTCGGTAAATTTGCATTTGGAAAGTGTTAGAACGTTGGAGTTTAAAATGTGCTTTTTGGGAGTATTTATACTATTAAAACTCATTCGCTAAAATATTTGCAGAAAAACACAAGGAAGGAGGGAGGAAGGAGAGGGGGAAGAACCCAAGCCAAGCGAATTCATTTAAACATTCAAATAGATATTCAAGGACAATTTTTTTCAGTATTCATACAACTCTACTGCCCACAAAAATGCATATGTAAGTGTTTTTCCAGCCACAAAATTGTCCACATATATGCCTTTGCAGGAGCAGATTTGTGGGTGCAAACACACATTCAAAGTTGGGGACAAAAAAATCAGAGGTGTACTTATCGGGTGAAATGCTGACCATAGTGAAGTCAATGGCAAAACTCCCATTGACTTCACTGGCGCCAGAAGTTCACCCACCATCTCTGTGACCTGCTCATGGAATCAGTGTGAGTCCTGTTCATAGAACAAGAGGAGAGAGAGTGGATCACATAGATTAGTAAAGTATCGGGGGGTAGTAAAGGTGACATTTCCCACAGTAATGATATATAGGATAGTCACAGTTCAAGGCACCACGATGAGGGGCCATTTTAACTACAATGCCACTGAGCAACCGTCATTGACTACATTATGTCATCAAATCATTTATTTGTCAGACACAGGAGCTTGCTGTGTCACTTGTGCCTTCATCTCTCCTTGGCTTGACAACCTGCAACCCCGTTTACCATGCCTTCCCCAAGCCTTGGCTCACTGGACTCCAACATGGACTCCCCAGCCAGCTATTTCTGCTTGCCTAGGGCTGACCTTCTTTAGAACCTCTTTCTCAAGAGCATCTGACATCTGACATTCCTTTACCTCTCTGCTTCATTGACCCTCTGTCTGATTTGAAATCAGACAGATGAAAACATGTCCCTGCTCTATATCGCTTCCTGTGATATTATTTAATTCTGTAAAGCATTTTTTGGATACAGTTTGCATGTAAAGCATTATATAAAATAAGTCCCCAATCCTGAAATGGGATCTTCTGGTACAAACCCTTGTGCCTGTGAGGAACCCCATTATCTTGAAAATCAATGGAGCTCTGTATTGGACCGGTAGTCTGTGCTTGACTCCAGGATCGATGCCTAAAGTTGTAAGCAATTCTGCTATCTGTACATTATAGGCAAAACAGTCTCACATGGAGTTCTCACTGGAAAAAGAGAACCAGTATATACTGCAGGTATGTGCTGGTAGGATATACAGTCAAGGTGAACATTCAATTAAGTGCAACACTTACACTATTTCGTAGCAAACCTGCTATTCAAACATTTTCATATGTTGGTTAAACATTTTATTAACATGATAATATTTCAGATAGAGGCCAGCAGTAGCTTAAACATTTATCAATCATACAAAAATCTTTGAATATAATTTATTGCTAGTGAATGGCACAAACCTTTGGTGTCTGTTGCCATGTGTTGAATGCAATAGCTTCAAACCAGTCAGTCAGATCAACGGAGTAAGTGTCCTTAACAGAAATAGGTTTTCTAGCTCCATTCTCTGTTTCTCTCTCACATGCACTCAGTAGACATTGGGCAATGGACAATTTCACTGAAACTGAAACAACTAAAATTAATCAAGTCCAAATCTCTCCTGTCCAAGAGACCATGAATTCAGCTGGATCAGAAACCCTCAGTTAAGCAGCCCCTGAAAGTCTATCAGAAGTTTATTAATATGATAATTTATCAGGGTAAGTGCATAAAGAAGCTAATTGAAATAATCATTTTTATGCTTTTTTAAAGACAGAAAGTTTTTTTTTTTAAGGTAGGAAAGTGGAATTGTTGCTTATGTTTCATAATTTCCCCAGTGCTTCAATTAAAAAAAAAATTTAAAATGTGAAGAACAAAGAACTGGATACTCGGAAGATTCGGGGCACTTGCACGTCTGGTTCTGGTCTTGATGCATGGAGATAGATTGAATTAATCAAACTTCTTCACACTGCTATTTAATCGGGTTTACAATTAGCTGAGGGCTGCAGGTCTCCCGGGCCTATCAGCTTTGCCAGCAGAAGCTGGAATACAGCAGCTCTGCAGTCACACACTGGGAGTGCTTTACAGACCAGATTGTCATAATGTGGCATGAAATTAAAACATGATGTTACTTGACAACAGAATTTCAATTTCCCCCCCTTCTTCTCCTTTAACAAAGTCTCTACCTAGAGATAGTCAACCCATCGAGCTGCCCCCACCTGCTCTGAGCTACACATCTGCCTTCAAAAGAGTTCCTGATACTATTAAACTGATCTATGTTCCATTACAATCATTCTGATAGTCCTCCCTGTCTGCTTTCAGTGGCAGATTAGTTTGCTGTGAGGAGCTAATAAGCATAGCGCTCTTAACTTGTTTCAATTCTTACGCAAATGTATTGATTTTCTCTCTCCCGCTCCTCTCACAAGAAGGATATTCACTTGCGTCTGTCCTCCCCAAATCAGCATGGACATTACGTCAGACCTACTCACCCGCCCCGCTTACATTTGGATTTATTAAGTCCAATTGCTTTCTGATAAACAATCACCATCCTCCCTAGAAGTATGATTTTGGACAGGCCTTTTCTTTTTCGTTTTCGTTTTTTAATTCCCCTCGTGCAAAACAGCCCAGGTGAGTGGTCAGGAAATTGATTTAAGCACCCCGCCCTTCCCAAACAACCCAAGATTTTCTGAAGAAGAATAACAAATATCCCTGGGTTTTGATAAATGGATTTGGGTTATTTTATTGAGATCTGTATTGTGAACAGCAGCAGCAATCCAGAAGTAGGGGGAGAAGGTGAGGGTGAGGTCAAGATGATAATGTGGCTGCTGTCCTCATTGAACTGAAATGGAATATAATCTAATTCAGCATACACCTTCGAATCAATGAGAACAGAGAACTCCCTGCAGTTAAAAGGAAAATGTAGGGAAAATGTTCCCAATGGTGAAAGCAGATGGGAATAGCTTCCCAAACCACAAAAATTGAAGCATTGAGAACTGCCCTGGACAAAGCAAGAGGAAAATTATTGGCAGGAGACATAGAAAGGGGATGCACTATGGGTTCATCCCTGCTCCCAGTGAAGTCAATGAGCAAATCTCCCTACAGGGGCAGGAGCAGGCCCTTGATGACCTGGTTTTGCTCATATCTATTTTCTGTGGGCCACATGCTGAATGGTTCTGAGCAACTGAGACTCCCATTGGCTTCTCTGGGTGTTGCAGGTGCACAGCCCATCTCAGGATTTGGCCCTATAAATCTGCGCTGACAGATCCAGCTTGCTAAGTGTATGTATTTTATTATCCACGAGTTATGAGAATTGTTTCACTTCTAGATCATTTCAGTTCACTAGTAGTAAAAGCACAAGCAAACGGAAACCACCAGGCTACGTCCTGCATGTGTGTGTGAATCAGGAGCTCTTGATCGGTACGGTGGGATAGCACGAGAACGGTTCAAGCTACATAGACAAAAATATGTCTTTCAACTTCCATTTTAATTTCATCTGCCTTTTCGAATGTCACAGCACTGTAGCTTTTTTACATTCTTAATCTCAGCAACTGTCATTTAGATGTTAAATCATAGGAACAAAAAGGGCTCTGGTTAAAAAGGAAAATTAACTCAGCAACTAATTTTTCTTTCTTTCTTTCTTTCTTTCTTTCTTTCTTTCTTTCTTTCTTTCTTTCTTTCTTTCTTTCTTTCTTTCTTTCTTTCTTTCTTTCTTTCTTTCTTTCCCATGAACAACAACAAAATCCCAGTTCCTGCAGTCCTCTCTCTCACAGACTGTCACATACTTAACTCAAAAATGGCTGAATGGATTTTGCTCCAGCCTTGTAAAATCATCCTTTCTTTTTGCACTCAGTGCAAGCATGTCATGCTAGGAGTGAACAGAAAGAGAGGTGCATGGAAGTGCCTCTCCAGCCTGATTTTTGCAATCAATCCCCTGCATGTTTGTCAGCCCCACTGACTGTACCCATTTGCCCTTGGAATACAGTGTGGTATCTTTCTTGGAGTGGCAGAGGGGGGAGTTCACTGGCTGCAGCATGGCCCCACACAGGAGCAGGGGCTCCACTTGCATGGATTCAATTACAGGATTGGGTCTAACCCTCTGTGGCACTGAGTATCTCTGCAAAGGACCGAACAACTGTTCAAAGACTCAGTTCTGCTCCTATTGAAATCAGTTGCAAAACTCCCATTGAAATCAATGGGCATAATCCACCCCATTGTCAATGGGGGTAGAGGGCGTTCAGCACCTTATGCAGATGGGCTTTTAAATCCCTCTAGGAACGGTTTGTACAAAACTTGCAACTTTTGCTGAATTAAGGAGGCTGATCAGTTTTAAACTTCTCCTCCCCTGTTTTAAAAATGGATTTTTTTAAAAAAGGCATTTTTCTAATTGAGAAAAATCAAACGTAATGAAATGGCATGAAATCAATTGCTTCAATTTGACCAGGACGTTTTAAATGAAAGAGCAGAATGTGATGTCTTGTTTGCAGGTTGCTGTAAATATTTCAATCACTCCCTAATTTGTGGTCAAAGGGACGGAAGGCTGGAGTTTTGGGATACTAATCAAAGATCATTCAGGCTCTTTGTTTCCTCCTGTTTGTGCTGGTCTGGAATCTTTGGGACTTTACCGAAAAATGTAAATATATATTTATAGCTGAATATTTATGAAGAGTTAGCTAGTGACAGACCAGGCTGGCCCTGCGGGCCCAAAAGATTTAATGTAAATTCCAGTCAACCATGAAAACCCACTAGAATTGAACTGTATTTCAGCATGGTGGATAAAGCACATCAAAGAGCAGAATTTCTATAAGATAATTACACACAATGTAACTCTAATCACAGAAAGATTGTGGATATTGCTGATAAAGCATAATAAATCTTTTATGACTATGGTTTGTTCTTCTGAATCAGCTTTCTGTTCTGTTACACGAAACCCCAGCTTCTCGCCTTCATTTATATATTTTCAATGTATTGACTAGCAATTTACTCAGAGGTTTCATGGGGGACTTGGGGTATTTGTTTCCCTGTCAAAGTGCGGTGGGACCAGCAACAAAAATTAATACCGTACGCCTGGTGAGTTTAAGAAAATAAATAGCCAAACAGCTGGAAATCTGCCTTTTTGTCATTTTAAAAAGAAATTGCGACAGTTTCACTATTACCAATCCCACGGTTTCAAAAATCAGGAACCAGGCCCCCTCTTGATCCTCCCCCCTCCCAAATTACAAGATTGGCTTAAAACCATGAGATTTAAAAAAATAATAATACATTTGTTTTTGCCATCTAGGTTTTGAGCCTTCATGGTGCACGCCAGTAAAATTCTCAAGCTTTTCTTCACAAACGTTATGGCTAGAAACGTTCATTTAGAATAAAAAGTAAGCTGTGATTCTCATCCTCCCATGACTCGAGGAGCTGAGGCTTTATGAAGAACATCAAGTATCAGGCGTCTGGTGGCACCTTAACGACTAACAGATTTATTTGGGCACAAGCTTTCGTGGGTAAAAAACCGGACTCCTTGTTGTTTTTGTGGATACAGACTAACACGGCTACCCCCGGTGCTTGACACCAAGTATCAGGAGATTCCTGCTAAAATTGTGAGAGAGGGTGTGTCTGGCAGCATTAAAGGTGAAATGCAGCGGCTGTTCCTAGCAGTATAAATTAGCAAAGGAACGGTTATTAAATACGGGCTCAATTGTGAGCTGGCCTAGGCAGCTGTAAAGGGGAGTAAGGGAGCAGAACTCACCCCTTTACGCCCTTGCATGCGTCACCTTTATTGAAGGGAGCAATGTGGCTTGAGGAGACCAGTTTTCCTCCGGGCACTAGTTCCCTCCCATGCATGTGGGTGGGTGGACGGGCAAGGCTGGGGAGTTGTCAGAGCTCTGGTTTCATGCCTATAACAATGGGTCAGCACAACTGAGTCACTGTGGAGGGGAAGTAATCTACACCAGGGATAGGGCCTGCCTGATGCCGATTATTCCCACTCTGGAGCAAGGGGGAAACTGGAAACTTGATTGTAAGGGACTCTGATTATTGGTCTACTATCAGAGCTTTCTTCTGGATCTCCTTTGTGCACACCCTTGTGTAGGGTCAGGCACCACTGGGCTCCTACAACGGCATTTACAGATGGTCTTTTGCATGTATAGTTTATTAATCAAGAAGCTCAAGGTTTGCCTTCTTCACAGGAGCTTTGTCCTTCATTTGTCTTTTTGGCATATGGGCAGCAGAAGGGCTTTGCTTTTACCGGTGTGAAAGAACCTTACATATGGTTTAATTACGGTAAATTAACAACAAAGAAAAGTGTTTGCAGAAAGCCAGCCGAATAGCATTCCTGGGCTCGCTGGAATAACACAGCATTTCAAATCAGCCTAGAAGTTACATGCTTGCGATGGGCATAGTTTAATTTAGGCCCTGTTCAGGTAGAAGACAACCGTGCCTGGCATGTTCAGCTTTAGTGACCATCTATCTCTGGTACTTATAGGTAAAGCTGGTCAGGAAACGGTTTTTCCCAGTTCATGAATAGTTTCAAGAGTTTGAAAATTTGGTCTGTCCTGACTCGGGCCAAAAATCTCGAAAACTTTCATGAAAGAAATAAACTCAAAGTTTTCATTCTGGGTCAATCGAAAGGTTTCCTTTGGACAGTTTTCAGGTTTCAGCCTTTTTTTCCCTGTTGACCCTTTTCTCATTTTGAACCAGCAAATGAGAACTTTTTGTTTAAAAAATGTCGAAATGAAACCTTATGACAATTCCAAAAGTTCCCCCCCCCCAATGTTTTTTTGGAGTTGGGAGATGCATTGAAACCGACCCTGTTTCATGAACAGTTCCAATGAATAAGCATTTGTCAATGAAAAAAAATGTTTTGTCAAAACAATTCCAGACCTGATCTAGTGACAGTGGTCCCCTCTAGCATAGTGACTAAATACCTCAGTCTTTAACGTATGTAGCCTCACAGCCCCCCTCTGTGAGGTAGTGGAGTCCATTTTACAGATGCAGAAATGAGGCACAAAGAGACTCGTGCTAGGTCACACAGGATGGCTATGATAGAGCTGGGAACTGAGCTCAGCTCTTCAGAGTCCCAGCCTAGCATGCTAACTGCTAGACCAGTCTTTTTTTCTTTATTAAAACCAGCAGGGAAACAGATATAAACAGCCTTGCTCAGCTGCATGGCGACATTCCAGTCAAAGCAAGATAGACAGGAAAAAAAAAAAATTCTGCAGTGATGCGTTGGCAATCAATACCATCACCAGAAGCATAACTAAAACATACCCAGCATTCAAACTTTGTGTAAATTACTGTCGTGACAGAACCAAAATAAAAAAATAAATTCCAACCCAAATTTGTAAAGGAATATTTGTGCATGCACGAGCCCCTGTCATTTGGGAACACATGTGTTGGTGGTGCAAAATCCTGTGATGGTTGTGTGCGTGTAACAGGGTTGGCTGACTCCTGAGTGCCCCCTCATGGTCAGGGGTGCTTCTGTTTTCCCCTTCTTCAGGGCTCCTTAAACAAACTCCACACAGTCTTTCTCCTCCAATCACAGCCCTTCTTGGGGGGCTGCATTTTTTTTATGAACACAAAGTTCCAACCTCCCCCCCCCCAACCCTCCCACAAAAAAGCATCTTCCACCCAGCCTTAAGCTGGGCACAGGCCTGCTCCCAATTGTACAGTCCATTCCTGCTCTCTGAGCAGCTGGAGAAGATGCAAGGCCCAGCCTGCCTTCTTTGCCTTCTCCCAAAGGAAAAAACGAACTTTCAGGTGGCTCTGTTACCCAGGCCCAACTCCCTCCCTGGGGACCACGGCAGGAGACCCTCTCTCCCTGCAGCTTCATTCTTCAGTTCCCTTTCTAGCTCTGCCCCCCTGAAACTCCCTCTGATCAGTTGTAGCCCCACCCCCTTTATTGACTCACCTGGGAGCACCTAGTCCTGGCACGGAGGAGCTGGACCAGGCCAGCCATCCTGTGACAGTGCAGATGGGCATTTACTTGGAATTACCTGCTTAACAAATGGTGCCCCGGCAAATTTTACAGGTGCTTTTAAGGGGGCGCTTTAAAAATGTGTGTTCTGTGTTGGCAGTGAAAGGGACTAGATGACTTCACAGATGTTTCTGATTTCTAGATCTATGCTAATTTCAGATCATCCACTTATACTCTGGGTGGCTTCCTCTCTGGCTTTTGGCTAAGATCAAGTGGAGTGAGTCGAATGTGGGATGATACATATGATCTGTCAGGTGGCCAGCTCCTCTTTTCTGTATCTGGCTACTGTGCTCCTATGAGTCTATTGAAAAGTATACAAAGGCGGACATAGTATATTTGGGGTTTACCACACCCCCTTGTAAGCATACCAATATTCATCCTTATTCATATTAACTAAATCCACCCCTAGGTATTACCTAATGGAAAGTTCTTTGTACAAGCCAGCTAGATATGAAGACATAAAAGGCCACATCAGGACAATGGAGGGCTGCAGAGGTTGGTCGTCTTGTCCATGATTTACATCAGGCCTTTGAAAGCGTGCCCCTTCTTTCCCCCCGCTAGAGTCTGAAGCAAATAAACAACGTTCCTGGGGAAAGGATCTGCGGCGTTCAAACATCCTGCTGAACTTTAATGTTCTGTACATTGTTAGGAAATGACTACAAAAAACCCTTGGAACAGCAAAGGAAGAAAATTAGCTCGAGGCAAAGTGATATTCCCCCATTCAAATATATTTATGTAATATTAAGATGGCAAAGAAATCTCATTTGTTCCAAGAAGGTATAAAACCCATGCTTTTCTGATCAGAAGGGGCTTGGGAGCTCTTGCTTTCAAATTAAAAGCATGAGTGAAAAAAAGGGTCCTGTATTAGAGCATTTTATGCTACTCTAGGAGAATAACTAGTGCAATTGCACTTAAAAAGAAAAAAAACCCTTTTGTTAGCTCAATGTGTATCACAGCAGTAACTTTTAGGGCAAATGCTTCAAAACGTGGCCTCTGATTTTGCAGGCACAATTCTGCAAGCAGTGTTTTGGCGTGCACAAAGGATCATATATGGAGAACTGAACATTCAAATTTGGGCCTGAGCTGACCACTGATTTGCATGCTAGCTAGGTGATTTGGATGCATAAAGGCTGATGCTTCCTAGAATATTTGAGCCTTATTTCTGTGAGGATGGTACTTACCCAAAGTGATGCTATAGGGCAGGGCTGGTAGCACTGCTTGTCATTAAAGTTGTCCAACTCTTCCCATGATAAGATAAAATCCCTGCTCATTTTAGGGTGTTTCTGAGCTGTTTTGCTTGTATGTAGCTCTCTGAGCTAGATTCTCAGCTGGTGTAAGCGGGCACAGCTCTGTTGACTGGGTTGGAGGCACACTGATTTATGCTAGTTGAGAATCTGGTCCTCTATTTCCAGCAATGTGTGCATCACTGAGAAGATGAGCATTCTGAATGCAACAAGGATGAACAGCAGAAATAATACTATATATGCAGTACCATTAGAAATGGTACATGCTGATGCCTGCACATGCAAACATCCAAAACTTCTGATCATTTGTTCTTTTTCTTCCAATTCACCTCAATTGTTATGGGTTATTATTTCAGGACCGTATTACCACTATTCACTCATCTTCCATTCTATCTACCTGCGTCTGCTACCATCAGTCACCACTGCCTCTGCGCTCTGCGCAATTGAGATCTGTCACACCTGAGCCCATCGCTGTAGTTAAAGGCAACCTTCTGTGTTCTGGGTCATCGGGAGCCATGAATGAAGGTGCGTTTGCAGCATTTGAGTAAATATTGCCGCTTCATTATATGGACTCATTATATTTGCTCACTTTGTAAATTTGAATGGACTCGAGGAGATAACAGGATGAAGTTGACACTTTCCTGGGCTGGAGTAATTTTTTCGAACATCTTTTTCTTTTGCATTTTATTGTTCACTCCCGAAGGGATAATTGGAGGCATTATCTATTAGAACCTGGAGAGTGCTATTAAATAATACTCTAAATTAGATTACTACTTGGATGAGATATTAATTATAACAGCATCAACAGGGCATTTAAAGACCATGAGCCAAGCAGACAGAAGGTGTAATCAGTGTAGCTCCTATTTCCACTAGCTGAGGGTTTGTCCTCCTGGGTGCACGTTGTGTTGATGGCACATACATGTGCATTGTATGGAATGAAATTGCTTAAAGATATGTTTTAAAGAAAGCTCCTGGTCAGCTTGCCATTAACTGCTAGAGAGTGGTAGGGAACGTCATTCTGGGTCTTTAATTCAACATTTCATGGTGTATTAACCATCTGCAATAGTAGGATAAAGCATTACAAATACTAGTTTGAAGTCCCCTAATAAACCTGCCTCCAGGGAAAGTAGCCTCAGTTGGAGCTGCCAAAAAAAAAAAAAAAAAAAAAATCCCCTGCACACAAGTGCTGTCAGAGTGCAAAAACCTCATTGCGTTTCAGGGCACTGCATACCAGCGGAGATGTAGTTCCATGTCTCTTTCCCAGTCCGTTCTTCCCCAGTGGGAGCTGCTGGAGGTTCACTCTGTGATCTGATCGGAAAACTCAGCTGGTCTTGCACTGAGGGCAGCTGTGCTGGGAGGGGGAGGGAATGACAGCAAATGGGATTGCACTAATGCACGTGATAATGAAGTTCGTGTAGCTGAACTTACTGCTCCCTGGGATCCAGTCAAAGCTTGGATTGTTCCGTAAGTAGTATTTGCTCAGAATGTACACAGTGCTCAGTGTGGATTTAGTTTTCCCTGAGAAATCAGCAGAAATCTCATATCTCTGCCTAGGTCGGCTTGTCCATCTCTTTTGATGGCTTCTTTTATCACTAAGCAGCCCTGTGAAGAATGAGCACCCTGAAAGGTGGGGCTTTCTTTCTTGCCGATAGTGGTCAAGGCCCTCCCCACTGATCTTGCATTAATATAGTTGGGGTTATGTGGCCATGGGCTGATTGCATTTGCAAGTGTTCATCGTTCAGGGGCCAGACAAGGTGAATAAGCAAACTACATTTTATTCAGTTTGACAGAGGGAGGAGCAGAATGGAAATGATTTTTCTGTCCGTTTGTCACTGACCTATATTAATGCGGTTCCTGGGGTTGAGAAACGCCGAGGAGCAGATGTCCGCATTGATAGGCTCTTCTCTGTCAAAGCAAGCCTGAATCAAAGCCGTATATCCAAACGCCTCTGAACTTTGGGGAAAAAATCTCATCCAACTCTTTGGTTTCAGGACTTTATGGCTGAGGCCCATATCTCATTGATCAACTGTAATTCATAAATCTCTTCTGAGTAGTAATATTAAAGTAGTGCCTAGAGGCCCCAATCAAACTCAGGGAGCCATGGTACTAGGTATTGTATAAAGAGAAAGGGCCTGTTTGAAGGGCTTACAATTAAAGTAGATAAGACAGACAAAAGGGGAAACGGAGGCAAGGAGAGGAGAAAGTGACTTGAGCAAGGTCACACAGCAAGGCAGAAGCAGAACCTACATCTCCTGAGTCGCAGTCCAGTGTGCTGTCCTACCGGACGGTTGTCTGTGTGTCCGTCTTAGCACCGACTGTGTCACCAAGCCCCACTTCTCCACTGTGAAGCCACAATGGCCCCACTCGCGGATGAGATCTTTGTAGGGCAGTGGAGGGGAAAGAAGGGAAGGGGAAGATAGTTTCCCCAGAGATAGCTCATGGGATGGGCAGACTGAGTGACGGGGACACATAAGAGGAAGCCACGGTCCATGTCGTCTGCCCTTAACGAGGGACAGGTTGCAAGAAACGACGAGTGCCAAAATGGTGACTGTTCCTAGACAAACCCCTATGGATACGTCTACACAGCAGCTGGGAGATGTAAGCTTGCGTGTACATCTAACCCCATAGCTTGTTCATTAGCTATTTCCATTGGTGAGCAGTGACTCACACAAGCCATCCAACTGGGTTCAGTTGTGTGGGTCACCATTTGCCAGTCTGAATCAGGACCACAAGTCCTGAATAAGGTGCCACAAGTACGCCTGTTCTTTTTTCTGAATCAGGAGTTTGCAATCTGGGCCCTGCAGGAATTGCCCGGGTTACACAATGGATCAGGGTGGTGGGGACAGAACCCAGGCTACTGTGATGCCCAGCTCCCTGCTTTAACCATCAGAGAATGCTGCCTGGCTTGCATAACACACATACTTCGTGGTGTGGAAAAACGTGTGTTTCAGTGTCAACTTAATACTCGAGTTGTGTGTGGCAACAACTGTAGCCAAAACGAAGAGGAAGAGGAAGTTGTGAGTGCTGGGAAAGAGGAAAAAGTAGTTGCAGAATAGCCAGGAAGGTTGGGCCACATGAGAGAGAGGCAGAAAGTGAGCATGATAATTGGCAGAGCCTGGTAGGCAGGGCCACCGATGCAAATAGTAGGAGCTGAGACAGAGGATACCACAACAATAGTCCTGTTGCTTCATTCGCCATATCACTCTACTCTTATTTCACGTTCTGATCCAGGCTGTCTATTTTCACCTCCTTTTGCTGTAAAGTTGCCTATTAATGTTGACAATGCCGATGACTGGGGGATGTGGCATTAGTACTGACAAATGCTGGTAATTTGCAAGCAATGTTTTTCCTCTAGCTCCAATGGGAAATCACCTAACCTTTGCCAATAACTTTCAACATAACTCATAAAACCTCATCTTCCATCATTATGAGGAGGAGCATTTCTGAAAATTGTAAGCCTCTTCCTGAATCTATCCATGCTAGACTATACAGAGGATGTGATATTAATCAGTATGTGAGGCCCAATGTAGTATGAAAGATTCTCTTACAAGATATTTTTACCATATGCTCTCTGATATTATGCTTATTGATTATGCTTTTAGAGCTCTCCTCTCTCCCCACCGTTTTCTAGACATGTTGCATCATTTGACTTTTTATGTGTGGTTTTTTTATACTGGGTTTTTTTTACCATAATGCATTTTAAATTATGTGTGCTGAGCATTTGTGTATGTGCATTCTTAACAACAATATTAATTTAATAATCATAATGGGCTGGCGTAATTACAAGCAGTGGGTGAAAAATCAGCATTGCTCCATTGACGTTGAAGGATTTGATGCTGGATCTGTTTGCTTGAAACATAAGGGCCAGATTTTCAGCTCCCAGCAGCTCCCATGGAGAATAACGGGGGCTGCTGGACACTGATGTCTTTTGAAAACCTAGCCTTAACTGTTCAGCAGAGAAAAAGACACACACACGCACACACACACACACACACACACACACACAGAGCAGAGAGAGAACAACACCACTGTTTGGAAGCATATTGGAACCTCTGATATTCAAACACAGCCTCATATCTCTCTTATTTTGCAGAAGCTGTAGCAAAGCAATGCTGATAGCAACGGCCTTTAAACTGAAATTAAAATGTAATGGGGGTGGGAGGTAGCGCCAAGCCAATGTGGACCATCTGAGCTGTTGCAATGCTAGAATTCATCAGCGCCGATGAAAGTGGAAGGCGGCTGTTGTGTTATTGATGCCGGGGGGTGGGGGGAAGGAGAGATTATTGCATTACGGACATACAGTAGGTGGAGAAAGATTACCGTGTGAGCGCTGGTACAAGAAGTGAGATTATCCGAATGCAATAAGCCATTGTTACAGCAATGACATTTTCCCCTCACCCACCCTCCACTGCATAACATTAAAGGTCAGTATTAGCCAGCCAGATGGCTGGAGGTGGGTTGGTGATGAGGGGCTGCTTTCCAGGGTCATTTTCTGGAATGGTGATTGTGCTCAGAAAAATATTTTGGTTTTCCGACTGGGATTTCATCTTAATGCTGCAGGAGGGAGAGATGGAATTTGGGTTAGAAGACTGCCCTTCTCACATGCATCCACACTCTTCTGCATTACAGCTCAGAGAAGGCGGGGGCCCTCAGGTTATTAGCATAGCCGCATCTCAGGCACAGAAATCATTATGGGATTAAAACCACTGGATTTTGTCTTTATTTTATAAACAACTTCTGTTGAACAATTTTCTGATGTGCTCCTTATGCTATAGAGGCACAGTGAGCTCTCTGGGGCAGGACTGTCCTTTTATGATATGAGGTTATGTGCAGTACCTGTTTACAACCAGGCTCTGGTTCTTGACCAAATGCATGTGGGTGTGTCAGTTTCACCTGCCTGTTTTCAGAGGTAACCTGCCTCCTCCAAAGACAATGCCATTTACGTCCGTTCTCAACGTGGCCCCATGATTTTTACTAACCCATGTTCTGTCTCCTTCTGCATTTGTTTAACTGTTGTCAAAGCAGACTCAGTAATGCTAATCTTAATTGAATAAAACCATGACCCCACTTCAGAAAAAGTATCTGACAATGTAAACTGACCCCCCTAGAAAATGAATCAAACAGTGTTCATGGGCTTCATGCTCAGCTCATTGAACTCTGTGGACTCCGGTGAATTTGGATCAGGCCCCAGGTGTTCAGCTCATATCCTCTTGGATTTAATTGGGTTGCAGGGGTGACTTCTGATCCCTGATCCCAGGGGATGAGGCCACAGGGAGGTGGCCCGTCTTCAGCAATCTCATCTGTCTGTAGTCTCAGGCTGGGAGAGAAGAATGGCTGCTTAATCAGATGCACAATCTGAAAATGTCACATTATTATTTATGAAGTGTTTAATAATCACACCGCAATCATCGAATGCACTGGGGTGGAAAGTGAAAATACATTTTTTAAAAACCAGTATATTTGAATTTGGCTACTCAGTGAAAAAAAAATAAAGTAAACACTTTCTTTTAATTTGAAGAATGTAGGCCATTCCAGTGTTGCAATGATGCCTAATTTATGTCTGGCATCAGAAGTAATAGACAAGCCGGACAATTTCTCTTTCTGCAGCTATTGACAGATCTTCTCCCTTTTTACTGTCTAAACGCATAGCTCACTTTTTTGTCGTTGTGATACTACACAAAGCTTGTTTAGTCCTACATGCAGCAGCATAGCCATTAGATTATCTCTGAAGAGTGACACATCTCTAAAATTCACCCTGGAAATATCTGAATAAATATTCCATGAAATATAAGAGCAATAGTTCACCTGGAATATTGAGCTTCTGTACAAAGCAGGGTCTTAGTTGTCCAAATGATGTCTGCAAATGGGACACTGCATTTTGATAATCTGGGCCTGAGAACTGGACTGGCACAGAGACTGGAGTAACCACTTCCATAGTATGTGTTTTTCTCAGGAAAACAAGGTTGAGTCTCATTAGGAATGTGAGATGGGCCACTGTACCTAGTAGGGGATAAAAAGAGGAATCCAGTCTGTAGTGCTTTCAGACATACAGCTGGAAAAAAAGACAGCAGTATAATTTTCATTTATTGTGAGTGTGTGTATTGGGTTTGTGTGTATGTGTGTGTGTGCTGGGTGGATATTTAATCTAATTTAATCTCTCTCTTGTTCTCGCTCCTTCTCTTTGTTCCCAAGGAAGCATACTGAAGGAGAGTGTGTGGTGTCTACTTAAGCTTGCAAAATTATTCTCTCTCACAGTTTTATTGTTCCTTCTTTGGCAAACTGGCATTTTCCTCCCTATGTGTTTAATGGATAGGAGATTCAAATGCATATATTTGAAAATCATGATTTTTATTCGGAGGTGGGCCCCCGGAGCAGCTGAGCACCTCCAATTGTCAGTGAAGAGAATGGGAGATGAGTGCACACTGCATCGCGCAGGACTGGGTCTTTTGCTCCTTCCTTCTTTATCCGTCAGTAGCATTAGCTATCCGATAGCACCGGCCTGGGGATCTGGCTTTGCTAGTTGGTTTGTGCTGCTCCCTCTGTTGGCTGCCTGACTCTGCAGTGGGGGAGAAAAAAATAAGTTAAATACATGTTGGTTGTGCACAAGCAGCGTCTCTTTATTTCTAATTCATCAGCAAGGGGGTGGACGATTTTGGAGGACAGTACCACAAATGGGCCTGATCCTGCAAGGTGCTGAGCACCTCTTGAGACATGTTGCGTGGCCTCCGCACCCACTGATGTTAGGGAGTCGTGGATGCATCTTACAGGGCTGGGCCATGACTTGGTAAGAGAGGGGCCCGATTCTCAGTTCCCCTGTCCCGGACAGTGCTTGGGATGGGGACGAAATGTGTGTGTCTGTGCTGGGGATCAGCTATAAGTCACTTTAGACTCATGCATTTTGGGGGCCACAAAGGGGCCTGCCCAGCCCTCAGGGTAGGTTATAGGAGCTTCAGAGGTGCTCTAACTTACACTCTTTCTCACCGCCCCCTGTGGGTCCTGGGAAGCACAGAATAGCATTTAGTGCATCCTGACATGCCCTTGTTCTGTCCTCTGCACAGGGGGCTGGAGGAGAGATGGGGTAGAGCCCTTACACCAGCTTTACATTGGCTGGGGAGGCTCATTGCACAGGGTTATTCTTAGGGGGCCATTTAGACCCTCTTGAAGACACCTTTGACCTGCCAGCAAGGTATAAAGGGGCATTCGTGTAACAGAGAATCAGGCCTACGATAATGGGGCAGATTAACTGGTACACTCTGCAGGCTTTATCCTGTTCTGGCAATGCAGAGTAACCAGAGCGTATTAGGAAGTTGGGAAGTTGAAGCTTTTTCATTTTCTTTTGGATCAGCTGAAAACTGCGGCCGTTTAGAACATCGGCGGTGTTTGAGCTGATACTGACCTTTCACTAATACTCCTTTTTTGTTGTTGTATGAGGTATATTTCTAATCTCTAGTTACAGCTACATGCACACACATCCTTCTAAGCACTTATTTACCGGCAGTGAAAGTGTCCCTAGTTTAAGGGTGAAGGCAACAACTGCCGAGCCATTGTTTTTAGATGTCCATCACCATTTCATATTTCTCCACTGTGCTGGGGAAAAGAGTAACTTCAAAATCTTTCCATTAGCAGCAGAGAGCCATCAGCGAACCCTGAGAATTGGGAGATGCAGTGCTAAATTAGGGATAGGTCATGTGACTGTAATACGGCTAGAATGTGTCTGGCAAAGTTGTCTAGTTGTTGGAGCACGCCGGTCTGGGCTTTCCAGATTTCTAATTCTACCTTATCAACTTCCTTGATGCTTAGCTTTAGCCAAGTCACTTTGGGGTCCATTTTCTGCCAGACCTCTACCCATAATGACGTGCACACACATATATATGGCTACACTCCTGCTAAAACACGTATGGGCCTGATTCTCCACTTTGACCGACTGTAATCCTTAACACCTCTGCAAGTGATTTAGTACCGTTTTACACCTACTCTTCACCCGCTCTGCCTGGGTGTAAGAGACAACACAAGGTGCATGGAGAAGCAGGCCCATATAGGTACTGTATATATTTTGTATATCTTCCTACGTGTGATCTCTGCAGATTAATGTAGTGCAATCAACGCAGTTTAATATGTTACTACTAAATACGTTAATTATATTATTCCTTGCCAACACCGCAATCACTAGATTTTTATGTTTTGATGCCGAATCTAGTAAAACTTTAAATTATGGTAATTAAATAATTAGCCGTAATATGTGACAAGCTAACAAAAAGATTGCTGTGTTTTATTATTTAGCCATGACATGGCTGGTTCTGTTTTTACTAGGCAGCCAGTGTTTGCAAGGTAATGTGTAATCAGCAATATAATCTTACTCCAGAGGTAGAGATGCCACCAGGAATCAAGCTTGACCCAAAGTACTCCTGTATCTTTATCTTTAACTTCCCCTTCTTCCTTAGGAATGATTTCTCCTCTTTTCCAAAGACTACAGTCGCTAATGGCTTTCTCTGCCCCCACACCACCTTAACCTAACGCCCCAGTGCTCTTGTTTAGGCTTTTATCTTTGATTCAAGGCTTTGGTTTCCCGCAGGTTGTGAGTTCAATCCTTGAGCGGGCCATTTAGGGATCTGGGGCAAAAATCTGTCTGGGGATTGGTCCTGCTTTGAGCAGGGGGTTGGACTAGATGACCTCCTGAGGTCCCTTCCAACCCTGATATTCTATGATTCTATGTCTTTAAAACAAACAAACAAACAACTGCATAACTGCATAGCATATCCCCGTGACAACTAAAACAAACAAACAAACAATCCCATTTCTGCTGGAGGAACTTCTGGAGGGAAACAATGGGTTTGGTGATGTTTAAAAATGCAACAGCAACAACCAGAAATCTAGGAAACTGGACAGCATTGCACGAGAAATAGATTTGTCACTGTAGTGTCTTGGAATGCTCAGAAATGAAATATCAATTTAGATGCAGAGGCAAGTTTACAATCAGAAAGCCTGCGCTCTCTCTCTGCATCCCGCCCCTCAAGCCCCCGGTAGATACATGATTTGCTTAGGAAATCTTTGATTTTAGCAGTTGTTGTCCTCTAGATCTTACAGCTATTTTGGGGCACATTTAGATTTTTAGAGTAATGCAGAAACAGTAACAGTATTGGGGATTGCAAGGTCAGGAATCAATGCTTCCCCCCCGCGCTGTTTTCTTCTCCCTGTTTCCAGGTTTCATGCCGATAGGAAAGGCTGATGCTGTGCATTATTGAGGAATAAATTAGTTAGGTAAAAAAGGAGAAAAATCTCAGTTTTCTAAGTGGTGGAGCAATCCCATTGACGTCAGTGGCATTACGCTGCCTTCACAAATGCTGAGACCAGAATTTGGCACTGGGAATCATTGCTAGAGCCAAGATAAGAATACAGCCGCTCTGGGCTACCAGTCTTGTTACTAAGACCACTAGACCGCACCACTCCTTTGATAATTGGACAATGCCTCAGGGACTCAGTCCAACTCGGCTTTATTCTGTGCTGTCCCTTTTACTTAGCAAAGCTTCCTGTGCATGGAACACATACCAGTTTACAATCCTCCTCGCAGGTGGACGTAGCTAAATGATCCTGAGCCGTGCAGTTCTCAGAGTCTTAGCGGCCAGCAAGGCCTTTCCGCAAACTCACTGCCCTGTTATTACTCCGGGTTCCTTACTGTCCCAGCACCGTCTGGCCTTATCCTGCCACGCTGTTAATGAGCTCTACTGAGTACAATCACGTGGGGCCCCATTTTCCTGCTATCTCATGGGTGAAATTCCCCGCTCTCCAGGGGGCCAGCACAAGTCTCACTTAACCCACCAAAATAGGGAATTAAATGGTGCGTATGCCTGGTATGAGCTCTCTGCACAGGGGTGGATTTTTCTCAATATAAGTAGCTCCCATTGGGATCAGTAGAAGCTACCTGCATTCTGTGGAAGGATAAGACCCCTGGAATGCATCAGGATCTTTACCTTCAGAATGACATTCCCACTCCCCCCAGCAGACACCAGGTTCTTTGTTTCCAGCCGATTTTTGAGATATTGAGAACAGCAGTGATATGTCTGACAGACCCGGGGTGTGTGAGGAGAGGCGTCAAGATTTTCCTATAAATATGATTCTAATCACACAAAAGCGTAAACCCCTTTGGAGAGATTCAGGTGACTTTCACACACATCCGTAGGGGTCTGACTTTTTTTTTTGCTTCATTTTTACATCACTGCAATTTCTGACAGACGAGCCACATCTCCGGGCAAGCACTGTACGCTCAGTCCCAATAAACACACTCAATGGATCCAAATTTACAATACATCACATTAAGATAGCTGCTTACAAACTAACTACTAATCCTCAGGCCAGCCAGGGAAGTAAAACATTATCATCCCTATTTCAAATATGGGGAAACCGAAGCAAACTGCGTCAGGTTAACCCCTGCTGTCCAATAACATCACTGACTTCAATGGAGTTACAGCAGGGCTTAGTTTGGCCAGGGGAGATTACGATTTAAATTTTTAAAAGGCAGCCTCCAATTTGCATGTGCTCATCCCTGTGCCTGCATTTTGTAGGTGCAGATGTAAAACTGACAGACCCTGGTTGTTAGTGGGCGGGATTGAATCTGGGACCTCGGGAGCTAAATGCATGAGCCTCTACTGCATGAGCTAAAAGCCACGTGGCCATTAGCTACGACTGTAGCAAACTTATTAATCTCTAAGTGGTTTTGGTGCCATTAGTGGGGACAGAACAACACACCCAGGAGATGTGTGGGATACACAAACACCTGTGCATGCCTCCCTTTAAATAGTCTATGACCTGCATGCACCCCAATGTTGGAATGTAAAGCTGCAAAACCCATTGTCCCCATTATTATTAGACTGCTTGTAATGTATTATACATTACAAGCAGTGTGCATTATATGTATACATCTTCAATCCTGGGTCACTGAGATGCCCCTAAGAATACAAAGTTCTGCTAGATTCCCATGGGCAGGTCCATAAAGTCACCCATCCTCACCTCTTGGATTGGATTAGTCCAAGAGAAGAGAGATGGGGGGTGGCAGTCCTGCAAAATAAAAAGGAAAAAATATTTTTAAAAGATACCTATTGTTCAGCGCAGACTTTTACAGAGACAAATACTTGATTATGGCTGGACTGATTCTCATTTCACAGCTTCACTAGTGTCAGTCCTAATAATGCTACTGGAGTCAATGAATTACCACTGTTCTGAAGCCATTGTGGTACTCCCTAACCATTTGATGGGGCTGGTTCTTCCAGTGTAGGATACAGGTTTTATTGTCATCAATTGAGTTACTCAGGAGGACTTATATCAATGTAATTGAGATCAGAATCTGGTCCCCAGTCAGCCCATTTTAAGACATTTTACTGTCAGCGCTGCCTTAACCAATGGGATATGGCTCTTTATGTGTGTAGCTTCATTTCACACCAACTGGAGTTTTGTGCATAAATCCCCCACCACAGATCGGGAAATCAGCGCCAATATGTGCTAGCACAATATGGTATGTGTCTGTATATAGTAGTGTTTTATAGGCTTGCGGAAAGATGCCATGTACTTAGTAGCAGGTGAATGGAAAGAAGAGAGAGTCGTAATCAGGTTGTTGATGATTGGCAGTGCGGATTCATGTGTCAGGAAAACAAAGCATCACACTATATAGAAATCTGGCCACCTTTCAAACATATTCATCAATATATGTAAACCAGGAGGAAGAGTTATTTCACATTTGGAGAGCATGACACAGATTTCGGCACCAGCCCCTGATGAAAGATGCAACCTTCTGAACCAAGCCTTTTTTGAATACATCATCTAACTTATCTCCCAGTGCAGCTGTCTTCTGTGATTCCAAATGTCACTAAGTTTTGGGAGATTTCTGAAAGGAAATGTGCTCTGTATTCCTTCGGCTGCTTTTATTAATTAAACCTGAGAGGGAACAAGTGGATACAAATGGTTTCATTTGGCATGCGGGACACATTGATTTTGGTGTCTTATCCTGAGTGTCTTATTAGCAGAACCAGGGCTGGATAGCGTTTTTATTCAGCAGGTCTGAATGTTAAGGGAAGCTGGCTGTGTTACCCATGAATCCTGCAGTCCATGTGAAGATATAACTGCTAGTAAAGTCAATGGGTGTTCTGTGTAGTCAATGATTTCAGGATTGGGCTCTGAAGAGGACACGGGCATTGAAAAGTGGCTTAATGTGACAGCACAGTTAACTTCTATTCTGTGAATTCTTTGCTCTCTCTGCATCACCGAGTGTCATGCAATATAACTGATAGGGGCTTTGGATGGTAAAGCAGTGGGTTCACCGCACTGTCCTTCTTTTTCTAAAGACAGGGGTTCAGATTCTAGTTATGAGCAAAATGCTAACCCCAACTGTGTCTTCAGTTCAGAGTCCTTTATACACCTGAGCTATGTGAATAAAGACACGAATGCAGGTCTTAACACTCCTTTCCCCTGACCCCTCAGCGCTAGTCACATGTCTGCATCCCTCCCTCTGACTCCACCCCGTTCAATTTCCTGGGTCAGAACCCTCGCCTGTGGTTTTGGTTCTGGGTTCGGATCCAGAACTGGAAGGAGCCTCTTTTCTAGCTCTGCTTTGGACGCGGCTAAAATCCCATGGTGATGAAGATGGCAGAAATGCTCCAAAATTTCTTGGGCTAAATCTTGTGGAAGAGCTTGTGAATTTTTGGTGCTATCAAATCTGAACCTGAATCAAACTCTAACCTAAACCTGGTTTGGCCTCAAATCCACACAGTCCTAGCTAGGGTGACTAGACAGCAAGTGTGAAAAATCGGGACAGGGGGTGGGAGGTAATAGGAGCCTATATAAGAACAAGACCCCAAAATCAGGACTGTCCCTATAAAATCAGGACATCTGGCCACCCAAGTCCTAGCCTAACCTTAGTGCAGATCTAGATCTGAATGCAGCCTCCTTAGACACGAGAGAAATCAAGGTGAACGGTGAGGACTGTTTTGGACTATGTAACATGCAAAGGAGGGAAGGGGCGGAGAACTCCTTGACATATAGGGCCTCACAGACATCAAGTGAGAAAGATGACTGAAGACTCAGGGCCAAATTACTACTGTAAGTAGGTGCAACGCCAGTCAGCCAGCTCTGCATTTAGCCTCAGTTGTTGTATCATAGCACAGGTAGGAGGGATAGCTCAGGGGTTTGAGTATTGGCCTACTAAATCCAAGGTTGTGAATTCAATCCTTGAGGCCGATTTAGAGATCTAAGGCAAAAATCTGTCTGGGGATTAGTCCTGCTTTGAGCAGGGGGTTGGACTAGATGATCTTAGGTCCCTGATGTTCTATGATTCTATGGGTGCTTTGAAGTGGGGCATAGATTGAGGATGGAAGTGCAATAGTAAAATGATAGGCAAAATGTCTATAATTTACATTTTATGTTAAACCAGTTATAAAACAAGTCGATAGTTTGGGAAATCGAGGCTGAGATTTTCAAAGCATTGTTAGGGGTTAAGGGTGCCCAGTTCCCATTAGTTTGAGAATTGGAAGTTTAATACATATAGGCAGCTTTGAAAACTCAACCTGAATGTCTAAAAGATTGGCAAATACACTTAATGTTTTTACTGCACTGACAGGTACTGTAACCAGGGCTGCATTAGGAGAGCCAGAGGTTCACATGCATGTAATCTGTAATCCAGAGGTGACCTCTTGGCCAATGAACGAGACACCTGCACGCCGGGAGAAATACCCGCCTTCAGGGGAAGAAAACATAGCTCAGGTTGAGAGATTCAGGCTTTGTTACCAGAGCCCATCCATTTTCTGGTCTACATTTTATGTTCAAGGAGCCAGGGCTTGTCAGGGCTGAGCCCTGGCACCTCTGGGCTTGCCATGTCAGTTATCAAAGTAAAAAAATGGCTTGCACCCCGGCACCTAATTGCTTGAGCCCCGGTACCTCTCGCATTACAAATGAAGCACTAAAAGAACCCAAAAAGCAGAGAGAGAAAAATCAGCCTGCTCCCAAGGCAGCAAGACACAACTCGCGCCCCCCCGTCCAGCTTTAAACTGGTTCTTTCCACACTTATTGATTGCCCACTTTTCTACAAAGCCTCTAGCCTGCCAGCTGGACTGGGGACCCCCCCCTTAAAGGGGCAGCTTGCAATTCCAACACAGTCCTCAATACACCACATATTTTTGCAGGAAGCACGACAGGGTGTAGGAGAACAAACAAAGAGTTGCACAAATGCTCAGGGAAAGGACTGTATTTGGCCGTTTGGGAAACAGAGGCGAGCCTGCCTTGGGAAGGGAGGGCTCCACACACACACACACAGGAGAGCTGGGTTGAACCTCCAAGCTAAGGAGTGGTCTCCATCCTTTCCTGCTTTTACTTTGCCTTATTTTGCTTGCTCCTTATAAACACTGTCTCCCTGAGAACAGACCTGGCTGGCTGCATCTCTGTTTTCTTCCACTGAGTCATCCCACCAGTTTACAGGTGTATTGAAAAGATACATTCTCAGGTGTGTTTTACACCCACTGCACTCACAATAACATACCCCTCTTACACCTGCCAGAAAGCATACCCATTGCACCCACCATAACTCGCATTAGCAGATGCAAACCAGCACAATAGCGCCAGTAAATTATGCACCCAATTACCCATTGTGTAATTGCAAAGGCCCGTTTGCACACACAAATTTCATCTCCAGACACAATGGAAGCCTGCACTTTGTGCAGACTTTGCATCCTCCTTTGAAAATGCATGCCATTGCATATGGCTGGGTGGATATGGCTGCATAATACTGTCCCTTGTATTAACACTTTGCTACAGCCCAATTAACAAATGCTGGAGAATCCCGGAGGCATTCTAGCCCCTTTTATTTAGGATGCTAAATGCTGTAGGAACATGTTTAGCTTTAACATGAGGCTGTTTTTAATTATGGTGCTCAACTAATTAGTCATTTTTCTTTATTTATAATTTTTTGAAAGCATGAATCATTGAGGTCATAGCCAAAAGCTTTGCTGCCGACAGATGATTCATGGAACAGAATCCTCTTGTGATTTAAACTGCCGATAACTTTGGGAACCAGAAAGCAAAGGTAATTTTCAGAATGCTCCAACCTCTTGAACTGGGGCCGTGTATCGATAAATTACCCAATCTCTCCATTCTCCTCCCCTACGGTAGTTTCAGCACCAGGGCTTTACGATTAATGTAGGAAGACGGACTAGGTAATATTAAGTGTGTAGGAATGTTTCCCTGAGACAAAGGCCTATCAAGGGGAATTTCATGGGACATGATGGAATTCAGGGGGAAAAAAATAGATTCATAAAAGGGCCTGAGCGCTGGCTGATTTGCATGCGAGGGGTTGGATGCACCTGAATGCTCTTTACATTCCAGGGAATGCTTCAGAGTTAACACCTCCATTTTTCTTGAAGCTTTTATTTGGATAGTTTCCTAGCTAAGGGCCCACTCCTGCTCCCATTGAAGTCAATGCAACATTTCTGCCTCCCTGTCTTAGGTACTGAGATGGCCCCTATTACCATACTATACTATACAGCCTCACCGTGGATAATGTATTTAGCCTCACAGCACCCCATGAGGCAGGATAGCGTTGTTATCCCCCTTTTACAGATAGGGACCAAAGGCCCAGATCCTCAAAGGCATTTAGGTGCCTAACTCCCATTGAAATCAATGGGAATTAGGCGCTTAAATACCTTTGAGGATCTGGGACAGAGAGACTAAGTGCTTTGCCCAAGGTCACAAAGGAAGTCTGTGGCAGAGCCATAGGTGCTGGAACTAGGCATACGGCAGCAGAACCCCCTGGTTTGAAGTGGTTTCCCTCATATACAGGGTTTACAGTTTGGTTCAATGGCTCTCAGCACCCCCATTATACACATTGTTCCAGCCCCGCCCCGGGCAGAGCATGGATTTGAATCCAGGTCTCCCAAGTCCTAAGCCAGTGCCTCAACCAGCGGACCATCCTTGCTTTTAACTTCAGTGGTGCGGACTCAAGCCTAAGAGCAGAAATCAGCTATAACTAGGGCATGATCCTGAAGTTGGAGGGGCCACATTCTGGGCGGTCATGAGGAAGTCTGGGATATGGGTGGTTGGACTTGGGCCTGCAGATGCTGGAGCCCCAGGCTGGGAGACAGGTTCAACAATTCCTAACCTGGGGTTACAAATGAGTGTAGACGCTCAAGCCCTAGGTTAACAAACCCACGGTCTGCTAGCTTGAGTTCTGCTAACCCGGAGCTTACATTACACCAGGGGTGGGCAAACTTTTTGGCCCAAGGGCCACATCGGTGTTGCAAAACTGTATGGAGGGCTGGGTAGGGAAGGCTGTGCCTCCCCAAATAGCCTGGCCCCTGCCCCCTCCCACTTCCCGCCCCCTGACTGCCCCCCTCAGAACCCCCGACCCATCCAACCCCCTCTGCTCCTTGTCTCCTGACCGCCCCCTCCTGGGACCCTCACCCCTAACTGCCCTCTGGGACCCCACTCCCTTTCCAACCCCCCCTGCTCCCTGTCCCCTGACTGTCCCGACCCCTATCCACACCCCTGCCCCCAGACAGGCCCCCCCCGGGACTGCCATGCCTATCCCCCCCCATTCCCTGTCCCCTGATAGCCCCCCCAAACCTCCGCCCCATCCAACCTCCCCCTGCTCCCTGTCCCCTGCCTGCCCCGACCTCTATCCACACCCCTTCCCCCTGGCAGCCCCCCCGGGACTCCCATGCCTATCAAACCACCTCCTGCTCCCCATCCCCTGACTGCCCCCAGATCCCCTTGCCCCATATTCAACCCCCCCGCTCCCTGCCCCCTTACCATGCTGCTCAGAGCAGCAGGAGCTCGCAGCCCCGCCGTCCGGCTGGATCCAGCCACGCCGCCCGCACTGCCCGGCAGGAGCGGCGGGCCAGAGCGCTGGCGGCACGGCAAGCTGAAGCTGTGGGGGAGGGAGGACAGCGGTGGAGGGGCTGGGGGCTAGCCTCCCCGTCCGGGAGCTCATGGGCTGGGGAGGACGGTCCTGCGGTCCGGATGTGGCCCGCGGGCCGTCGTTTGCCCACCTCTGCATTGCAGTGTAGGCATACCCTAAGTGGCTGCTGTCTTCACACCTGGCGAGCAAGCATATGTAGTCAGTAGGTGCACACCAGGGCTTCACACTCCGCTGCACACTGCAGGAGCAAGCCACTGAGTAGAGTTCAGATACTACAAGGTGCAGAGTACCTTTTACTTCAATTGGTGCAGCATCTGCCACCTTTACTCCCATTCCTTTCAAGGAATCCCGTTGATTTCAGAGGTATCACTCAGCATGAGCAAGGGCAGCAGAAGCTAGTCCAGGAGGCAGGATCAGTCCTTAGGTTTGTAGTTTTCAGGGGGATGAGATGCCTGAGCCGGAAGATACCTGGTACATTCTAGCTCATGCATTGGGCCAGCTTCTGAGCTGGTGTTACTAGCTCTATTGGCTTCAGTGGAACTTGGCCAGTTTGCACCAGTGCAGACTCTGGTGCAAAAATGACAAAACGGTTTTCAAAACAATGACTAGGAATAATTCACCCTAATGCGTAAGCAAAGGGACTGAAAGGGATCTGACCTGGGTGCGCGAAAGCAGGTTGGAATCTATAACCCAGCTTAGACTCCAGCTGTTCCCTGTAATTAAAGAGATTCTGTTTGGTAATGGGGGCAGCCTTGCTGTATGGGCCTCAGCGTGTTAAACAGTGGACAATGCTGGCAGTAAGATGTATAAGAGTGCTCTGGTCTGGGGGAAGCAGTGCGCCTTCTCTTAGGCTAGGTCTACACTACAGGAGGGGGTTGACCTAAGATATGCAACTTCAGCTACGTGAATAGCGTAGCTGAAGTTGCGTATTTTAGGTCGACTTACCTGGCTGTGAGGACAGCGGCGAGTCGACCACTGCCGCGCCGCCGTCGACTCCGCTTCCGCCTCTTGCCGCGGTGGATTTCCGGAGTCGACGGCAGAGCGATCAGGGATCGATTTTATCGCGTCTTCACTAGACGCGATAAGTCGATCCCCAATAGATCGATTGCTACCCGCCGATCCGGCGGGTAGTGAAGACGTGCCCTTAGTATACAGCAGCACTTCCCATGAGCTCCACCGCACTTGAGATCTGACATCCTCTGAAATCTGTCATGCTGTTTAAACAGGGCAATGTTTATTAAAAGGCTTAAGAGAAACAGATGCCTGAGTCTTTCCATTGCCGAATATAAAACTAATTAGCAGCTACCTTCCAGGTTAAGAATTATCTGCATTCCACATGGCATGCTTTTTGTCTGAGACGGATTCTTACCTTGCACCTGCTAATTCTCCCCCAGCCCAGCCCTCCACTAATTATTCAAAGGTCATTTGGCAATTTCACCATCAGCCTTGTTTTTCAGGAGGTTAGAATTTGGATATTTAAGAAAGAAACACAAACCACCAAGGTCACACAGGAAGTCTGGGCCTGAAATTTGGCACCCTCCTAACATTCATTATCACCACTAGGAGTTAAGCAGTACCGTTGGGGGCCTCTGGCGAGCAGGCCTATGTGTAGGTATTCTGGCTGCTGTGTTTGTTTTATACTGACGCAGCCTTAATCGCACAGGGATTACACACGTGCGGGTGGAATATGGTACATGGCCCGTTTGGAGTTATTGTTATAAATAGTCAATTCCCACTGATGTGATACACAAAACAACAGAATGAACCTGCCAGGGGCTTGCATGCCAATCATTTGCAGATTAAAACTTCTGCAATGTGCATTAACACAATAGGTCGTCTCCTGTCCGGAATGGGCCTCTGGAACTATTGTGTCGATAATCTGGGGATTAGAGACTTTAATAGAAAGCATTGACATGACAGGTCCTAGCAGCTCTGAAAAAAAAATCTGTTACTCTCTATGGGCCTAATCCTGTGTAAAATGAGCATCCTAAACTCCCGTTGATGTCAATGGGAATTCAGGGGCTTCTGAGCATCTCGTTGGAGGTGCTGAGTGTCTCCTACGACTGGACCCAGATGTATCAACAATCTGCTGATTGTATGTGTGTCCTACATAGCAAACTTCCAATGGGATTTTCTGTCTTTATTAAGCCTTTTTTAAAACCATCATTAAAAATGTCCCAACAAAGCCAATGCATATATTAGATCATAGTGATTGAATAAGCCTGAATGAGGTCCTGAAAAGCAAGGAGAAATGCAACGAAAGTCTCTCCCCCATCCTTAGCTGCACCCGCAGCAGGTCCCCAAACACGTACTGTGTGCAGTATTCTGGTGGGAGCTCAGTCCACTGCAATGTCAAAGGGAAACAGCCCGAGTTGAAGTTCTAGCTCTGCCTTCTGAGTGCTTTGGTGCCGTCCAGTCAGGCTGTTAGAGACGGGTCTTATCCCCCCAGGCTGTGCTGAGGAAGTGCCCATTCACATTAATTACATTTGGATTTTGTATGAATACGAAGTTGCGGCAATTCTAAACAGCTTGTCAATATTTTAAGTGCCTTTCATGAGCCTGAGTCTAATTAATTAAAGGGTTATGAAAAGCCGTTAGGTTTTGATAGGGATCACCTTCCCTCCAGTCCCATGTCTGTGCAGAAACCAGAGAGAGGTTACAAAGGCTCAGGTTGAAATTTAGAACTGCAGCGAAGAAGAGAATACTCAGATCCCACATGGATTGGGGAAATTAGGACATTTGGTGCCAGATTGTCTGACTAATTAGATTTCTATCAACTCCTAAGAGACTGGCTGATGCAGTATTTTAATTTAAAGCAGCCGCAGCTCTTTTCCTTCCCCTTGTGTCTTTTATCAAATTACCCATGTTTGTTTTAACATGTAACCATTTTGGTTTTATGCTGCACCTTTACAAGGTCTAAACTGTCCTGTTCTGGGTTTCACAGCACAGGCTTATCTCAAAACTGTCAACTTCTTCTGTCTTTAGGATGGGTTTTCCCCATAAGGGGTGGACCTGTTATTGCTTGGCAGACAGTCAACAAAGAAAATGCAGAGGGCAGCAAGAGTGTAGAGAGGCAGTGTAGGGGTTTCATAATGGCCAGTGGGAGCAGAATGGCAACCGTTGTGAGATTTCGTCTATCTGGGTCTGAAATCTCATGAGGCCACTGTTCTTGTGAGATTTTTTACTGCATCCAAACTGGAGCTGGAAAATAGATGCCTTTTTGGTTTGGGATCCCACCTGGAACTAAAACCACAGAGCTAGGCCTAGATCCTAGGAGCTGAGGCCAGTCCCTTGGAATCAAAGTTCAGTTCTAGCACATCTCTAATATGTAGAGGGCCACACTAAGTTCACTAAAAACGCGCCTACTAGAGGCCTTAGCCTATCTGTGTGAATAAGATATGCATGATAGGGCCCTAAATTTGTCAAAAAAACCCTACAAATCGTCCCAACAGCTGGGCACACAGACATGCGTGCTATTACTTAATCTGCATGCACAAAGGTGCCATGCAAATAAGTGCACTTGCAAATTTAGCAGGTGGAATTTTGGAGGCAATTTGACGATTCGATTCAAAGATCATATAATGCAGAACAAGTCTACTCACTTGCTGAGGTTAAGTTTAGTTGCGTGCCAAATTGTTAAGGGAATACACTTTTGGGGGAATTTGCCTTTTTTCCATCAGATGACAGATATGGATTCAGATAGCTGGTGATAATGTCTAAGATCAATTACACTGGTCTACAATTTTTGAGAAGTCGTCTGCTTCAGAGATAAAATGTGCTATTTATTATGTATTTTGATGTGCTGAATTCAAATATGACAATTAAAACAACTGATTGGCTACTGTTTCTAAGATATTTAAGTTTTTACATTTTATGTCTATGTATATTGTGTAGATAGTAGAGTTTTAATCATAAATTGTAAACCTAGGTCTTTTCATGTGTTTATGGTTGCTTTACATGATAATATTTCACCTGTCCTGTTTATGTAACATTTTAAAAATCAACAAAAGGGTTATATAAATAAAATTTATTATGAAACAAAAGGCAAAAAACTATTATGTACATAGTTTAGTCCTATTCAGTGTCTACTCGGCACTTCTTGGCTTGTCTCTTGTATTCATTAAATGGAGCATCTCTTGTCACTGTCCAGCAATAGTCTGCAAGCATTGATGGGCTCCATTTGCCCTGATAGTGTTTCTCCATTGTTGCAATGTCCTGGTGAAATCGCTCGCCATGCTCGTCGCTCACTGCTCCGCAGTTCGGTGGAAAAAAATCTAGATGAGAGTGCAAAAAATGTATCTTTAGTGACATGTTGCACAAGTGTTGCAGCATATGTGTGGGGCCCACCTCTTGTCCTGATCGCCAATTTTGCAGCCAAAATAAAAGTGATAGGCTTTCTTAACCATAGTGGTTATACTGCGCTTTTGTGATGCAAAAGTCACTTCACCACAAACATAGCAGAAGTTATCTGCACTGTTCACACAAGTACGAGGCATCTCTGCTCACTTTGGCTAAACAGAAATGTGTCCCTTTGCAAAATCAAACACTGACAAATAAGAGAGCACGACACTGTATGATTTCTAGAGCTGATATAGGGCAATTTGTTCAGCAGAGTGATGTAAGCTTCATTATGATTGCATCATCCATGACTTCTAGGAATAACAAGATGCAATTCATATCATGTATGACGCAATACCAGCTTTAGATTGCATCATTCATTGTTTTGCCTAAAAAGCAAGTACTATCCAAACCCAGTCATAGATTTTTTCATAGATCCAGTCAAAGATGTATTTTAGTCATTTCTGGTTTAAATTGAGATCCCTTCCCTTTATAACTCACTTATCCTCCGCCATTCCCAAGTCAAGGGTTGTATATACTGACCCAATAGCATATCTTGAAAACTAGAGCCAATCAACAATTTTATGCATCATTTTCGTTCTCAGTGACCCAGAATTAGTAAAGTTTGACTACATTTATTTCAGAAGCATTTTGGCTGTAGAGCAGTGTTATATACACAGGTGGTTTACCCGATTTGATGAGGTTGTCTATGATTGTAATTGTATATTGTTATATATTTAATGTTACATCTTGTTCGTTTCTTAGCTGATATTTGTATATTATTTGTGTGTGTTTTATGTACGATGTGTGTGTGTGTGTGTGTGTGTGTGTGTGATCAATGACAAGGCTCAGAATTGGTGTGGAGCCTTGCACAAATCGATTCTGAATTAGGGACTTGCCAGGTCCCTGGTTAGCAGACACCACAGTTTAGTGTTAATTGCCCTAAAATTAGTTAGCATCATTGAAATAGAGTGAATGGAATTTTTAAAGCCATTTCTTTCTTGGAACCAGGAGACTGCAAAAATTCACTTGCCTTATTTAATGAAAAATTATGATACTATTATTGCTGTTTTATATGATGGATACATAATTAACAGAGTCCGTTGAATCACTCTTTCCCTGCCCCCACCCCCATTTTGCTGTCCTGCTTCTTTCGGATTATTTTTTCAGAAAAAGATAATGGAATTATATTACATCTTTTGCTCCAATGAAACTGAAAACTATTATTCCTCTCAATAACTGGACCCAACAATGTCGACCATTTCAGTGAATATTAAACACAAAAAGTACATTTCAGACATACTATGAGTCTGCCACTATGCCTTTAACTCATTGCTTTGTGAAAAGGAGTAGAGCCGCAGAGTGAGTTAAAATGAAGCAACAGCCTCTAAAGGCTTTGAATTTCCTAGTTTTCGTTGATTGAAATCAGACCTTTAACATTATTGAAACAGTTTCATTTAACTTCATTTCTATTTTGTTATGCGTTTATGGAAGGTTATACAATGCTTATTTACCTCTGATAAGCCTCCACCTCCCAAGATGCTGATAGTGATTTGACCACATGGTAGCTTAATTGGATGCTGCCAGAGAAGGCAATGGGAGTCTTGCCTAAATAAGGATCACCAGATTTAGCCCTAGAGGGTTTTGACAGGGTCCATATGTTAAAGAGGGACAGATGCTAATTATTAGTATTATTATTTGAATAGTGCTAGCACCGAGGAGCCCCAGCCATGGACTGGGACCCATTGTGCTAGGTGCGGTACAAACACAGAACAAAAAGATGGTCCCTGCCCCAAAGTGATCAGATTTTCAAAAATGTTCAGTACATTGGGAAGAGAGAGCTTTTGAAAAATCTAGCCTTGATTTTCAAAAAAGGGAGCTTGGAGTTCTGAGCTTTTTTGAAAATTGGGCCCTTATTGAGGTTCCAAACTGGGAGCCGAACTCTTTTAAAAATCTAATGCTGGGAGCCAAATTTCCTTAACATGACTTTTTAAAATTGCCCCCACCTTTTTGCACCTGCATTTCTTCACCTGTAAAATTTTGGTGCATATAAAAAAAACCTTAGGATGCTGCGTGCAAATCATACAGGCAGATGAACTGCCCAGTTTCCGTCTGCAAATGTAGTTTGTGCATCCAAATCAGAGCTTTAGTCTGCATGCAAACGCTATCTGTGAAATACAATCTGGGCAGGCACAAAATCATGGGTGCTATTGCAGAAGTTGCTTTTGAAAGTGTTGTCCATGGTAGATGAGTCATTCATATTATTTTGGGGTACAATAGTTGCAATATAGAAATAATCTGAAAAGGTTAAAGGAGATAGGTGCCTGGATATTCGAGTGATGAGGGTTGTATAAATGCCTAGGTCGAGCTTGAAGATGGTTATGAAGTGGTAATGGGCTGCTATGTCACAATAAGAATATATGGTAGACTGAAGATGCTTATGAGCATACGGAGACCAATTACAGCAAGTGTTTTCAGTGAAGAAGTCAGATATTTGAACTGGCGTTTCAGCCACTTTTAATGTTTTTTAAGTGAATTCAGTGCTCACAAAAGATATTTCACTGACAGCCTTTAAGGATATTGTCCCCCTCTACAGGCAGTGGCAGTTAAAATATCCATATTCCACCTTCCACACATATTTCAAGCTTGGCCTGGAGGGAATCACCTCTGTTTGTATAGGAGGGCAGGTCAGTCTCTATGTCTATTCAGTCTTTAGTGTCTCTGCTGAGCCTAATTTCTTATTAGCAGATGCCCTGGATCCACAGATTCCCCGCAAGAATTCAGGGAAACTGCAGCCTAAGTCTCTCTCTCTCCCTCACTCTCTCTCTTATTGCCTGTCCCCTCTGTACAGCTGCAAACAGCTGCATCGAAAGCTTTCTGTGGAGAACTGCACAGTTCCATGGGAGGGGGTGGTTTGCTCCTTTAATTGCTCCTTGTTACTTAATCTTCTATTCCTTGCCAGCTGAATGCTGTGAGAACCCAACCCTGTCAAAACATGTGAGCCTTTTAGCATCAGAGTAATGGAACTGATGTAAGCAGTCTTAGAACCCTACCTGTTGCAATAGATCCAGACTAGATTTACAATTAAGTTTTGCATTACTGCTAACCATATAGCCATGCTGTGACTGATAAGGAGTATTTCTAATATTCCCTGAATAGAGAAGGTGCCATGATAGAAAGAGCCAGATTCTTTGAAATCAGAGGTCCAAATCCTGGCAGTGTCAACCCAGCCCTACATCCATCCAAGAATATGAAATCGTATTCCGTGTAGCCGACGTTTGAGTCTTGCTGAATATATCATGTGCAGAGCTTAAACCTCAAGGTGTTTTTCAGTTAAGGGTTTGTCCTAATGTCCTTAACCAACTTATCCCTTTCCCTGCCACTGTTATAGTGTTCTTTCTGCTGCCCTCACCCCAGAGATGGCTGCATTTCAGTGGAGTTTATGTTTGGGTGCATGTGTAACACACATTACATGAGGGGTGTGTGCATATGGATGTGTCCCCCTGTTCCCTCAGAAGCGAACCAGGACATGCTTATCTATCTTAGATACTTCTGTGGCCCTTCTTATGGTTTCATAGGCTGACGTATTTAACCTCACAATATCCCTGTGAGGTTGGGTAGGGCCATTAACCCTATTTTACAGGTGGGAACCTGAAGCACTGAGAGTCTAAGTGAGTTAACCAAGGTCACACAGGGAGTCTATGGCGAAGAACCTTCTTCCTCCTCCAGTTGCAGCGTTAGTCGAGATTGTCCCATGCTGCAGACCCCAGATCTGCCTTTCCAACTGCCCTGGAGTTAGGAGGACCCAGATCAGTAGTTTTGGGTTCAGCCACTTCTCTCATTTTAATCATGCTTTTCAGTTAGGGGAGATATTTGAAAGTTGTTATCTGGCATTTTCTTCTACAAGATGCAAACGTGCATCAGCAAATAGGGAAATATGATCGTAGGAATTGCCAGACTGGCTCGGACCACTGGTTCATTTAGTCCACTATCCTATCACCAACAGTGGCCAGTACCATCTGATCCAGATCAAGAAACACTGTCCTAGGCAGTTCTGAGATAAACTGCTCCCTGGGAAAGTTTCTGCCTAACCCCAACTAGTTTTTCATATGTGTTACTGGTTGTAAGCTTTAATCTATAGAAAATGACTGTTATTGCTGATAAGTGACCCCCAGTCAAGCAGATTTCAAAAGCCAACAAATCTGCAGTCGAATTGTCTAGGAACATAAGAATGGCCGTACTGGGTCAGACCAAAGGTCCATCTAGCCCAGTATCCTGTCTTCCAACAGTGGCCAATGCCAGGTGCTCCAGAGGGAGTGAACCTAACAGGTAATGATCAAGTGATCATTGATCATGCAATGCCATCCTATGCAAAACTAGGGGTCTATCCTATTCTATTGCTATCCCAGCTCATGCCGATCAGAGGTAAGATTTGTTTTGAACTTAGGTGCCTTTGACAATGTTACCCCATTTCTGGGCTTTTGATAGCTATACTGGATCTGTGACCTGCTTTAGAGTAAAGAATAAACCATTGCAATAGCTTTTTAAATGCATTTCCAAAAGCAAAGAAGATAAATAGATGAAGCGATTACAACTGCCCCCCTCTGCTTTCCCTCTGGCATAATGAAGTGACTGTAGGTCCCTGTTACCTTGTGCCCGCATGACTCAGGCAGGAAGCTTCCATCAGCAATTTCCAGTCCACAAGCCCCTCTGACCAGCTACCTCCAGCCAACATGTATCACTTCCTTGTGAAGTGAAGGGGAATCTATTTTGTTTGTAATAAAGCTGATTATCATAGATAAATGTATCTAATTAGTCTCATTTGCTGACACACAAGCCTTTAATTGCAAGTTGAATAATTAGACATATCTGCATATGCAAATGCATAGGGTTACACTATGTCAGTCTTTAACATGATTTCTCCAGAGACAAATAACTCTATATTTCAGGAGAGAATATGCTATATTAATTTACATAGACAAATAACTTTATTTAGCATGAGTCACTCTCATGTTTGGTTACATAAAGCAATACGCAAAGAAATCGAAGAGATTTTATGTAGAATGAAACAGCTGGAAGATACTAATTTATGAGGGGGAAATCCTTGCAAACCTTAATGTTTTTCTGTGCAGTCAATGAGTGATGACAGCAGTTAGCGTTTCCCATAATAAAAATCTCATTGCTGGGATGAGACAAAATTGTCACGCTTACTGTTGGATGGGTCACATCTACCTAACCGGGGATAATAGATTGTGACTTGTAATGCATAACCGTCCTCTCTGCACAGAAGCACTGCAGTAGGAAGGCACTGTACCTTTTCGATTTCTACTACAGAGCATGTCCTATAACACAAACCATTTTTTCTCCCTTCTTTCTTACTGGCATTTCTGCATCCGTCCCGCCCCCCATGGTGGATTATATGACGTTATGCTTAAACTGTTTGGCCTGTTGTTTGCTAACCAGATGGCCACTGCAGCACTAGCAATGGTCTGCAATTTTGGACCAGGTGCATGCTGGGATATGTGTCCCTCCTCCATCTGGATGCGAAGTGCATACTAATCAGGCAGCAAGATGTTTTTTTTCTTATTTCTAGTAATCCCAACTCCGGGCTAGGGAGTCAGGGGAAAGACTTTTAAAGCAGGCAAGCAGGTTTTCTTGTCATGGTTTCGAACTGTGTTAGTCAGACTAGTGCCTCAAGGATTTTGCATGGGTAAAATCTGAGCTCAGCCATCCGGCATTCAGCAAAGCTGCATGACGGAAAAATACAAATAAATCACCTGGAATCAAATGATATTTTGGTGGTGGCAGGCAGTTTCCCTGCGACAAGACATTTTTATGGAGGTGCCTAACATGGGAATGAAAATTTGCTCAAAAGCCAAATTTCTGTCCAAAGAAACAATGCTTAAAAAAAAAAAAAATCCAACCACCACCATCCGCCTTTGCAGCTAGTTGCCTTTTTACACTCGCTATTGGCTCCAATTATCTGTCCCACTGATGCAGGATTGTTTCCCCTTTTTTGCTTTGTTGTACTGTACGAGTCATCTCCAAAAGGCACTTAATTATTTTTGAAGTGAGTCCTGATAGTTGAGCACATGGGTTTACGCTGCTACGGATGCTTAATAGTAGAAATATTGCTCTGAAAGAAGGCTGAAGCAAGCTAATTAGGAAGCCGAAGCCTAGGTGGAATTAATGGGGTTGCTAATTATGTCCCTGGTAAGCCTAGGTTGTAGCAATATAAATAGTGTTATTAATGTCCGCACTGTCACTCTGGCCACGTGACAGCCCTGCTCTCAGAAGCTGTTATCTCTTGGGTGGAGGAGGGGGTTGGCTGGAGACCAACTAGTGCATCCCTGCTCCCTGGGTACCCTGTCTGTTCACTTCATCCCAAGCTTGGCGGCATTTAAAATCAGACTGGGCAACGCTACTGTCGCGAACCAACCGGCCCAGGTAGCAGGGGAGTGGGCTCTAATAGGTCTTTCCCATCTCTAACTTTTATGAGTCTTTGAATTACTGTGGAGCCTTTGCTAGGGTTTATTTGATGGTGATGATTGGGGAAGGGAGGTGGGGGGCTGGGTGATTGGGAATTTGCATTCCTAACCCAGCAGCTGCCATTCCCACTCCCTTCCTTGCACCCTCCCCACCCCATTCTCCTGCAAGGCAATGAGACATTCAGCTGCACCTCTGCAGTCACATCCTTCCCAAAAGCCTTTGCAGCAGCCCCCTTTTCTGTTTCCATGGCAACTGGAATTGTGATGCTGAGTGGAGCTGACACTGTCCCAATGCAACCTTCCCCCCTCCCCCCCCCGCCCGCCTTTGTCATGCCTGCAGCTCTCTAAAGGGGACAGCAGAGGGCAGCACCATCTTAGGGCTACAGAGGGAGAGGCAGCAAGGCGCATCACCCAAATTAGAAACCTTTACCTTGAAATGTAAGGTCTGATCTATTAATGGACTAACATGGATTTATGCATAGCCTGTATGCAGGGAAGCCGTAGAAGGGGCAGGAGCAAGTCTCTTTCTCTGGAAAGCAAGATCTGGGCCTCCTGACACTTTTTGTTGTGGTTGTAATTTTTATTTTGGAATCTTTCCTCCATAGCCCACTTAACCAAACCAGGGAGGAGGACAAGTCCATTTCTCACAGTGCCAGGATCTGCTCCCATTACTGTTGGAAAAACAATCGCAACAACAGACCATTACAGTTAATTTACAATGGCCTTCCTGCAGTCAACTGTACCATGCGTTTAACAATCAGGAAAGGGGTTTGATAGCAAGGAGCAGTGCTTGGTTGGTGTACGAGGCCAAGGCTTCCAGTATCTGCAGTAGAAAGTCTGAGGTGCTTCTTCACAAGTGACAGTCAATTCCTGGAACATTTATTTATTGATTCAGGGGGGCCAGATGCTGCAGCCTGTCACAGGGCATTTCTTAAACTTCTCTATGACAAATCAAATCACATCCAGATTTCATACCTTTAATTTAAACATTAGTTTTGAATTCAACAACAGGAGTGGAGTGTACGTTGTGGTTTTTGTTAGGGCCTGCTTGAAAAAAAATCTTTTAAACAACCCCCCTTGTGCTAAAGGAAATAGTCAAATCCGGTATCAGATCAATTTTAACCTTGCAATGAGCGTGATTTTCTTTTGGTGAGGATCACGGCTGAACGGGATGTTGGGTCCACATCGGATTTTATTTGTTAAATATGAACTTTTTCTAGGAAAACAAACAATCTCCTCCCCACCCCATCCCAACTACTTTCTGCTTATTGAATTTTAATAAAAAGAAGAACAGGAGTACTTGTGGCACCTTAGAGACTAACAAATTTATTAGAGCATAAGCTTTCGTGGACTACAGCCCACTTTAGTCTCTAAGGTGCCACAAGTACTCCTGTTCTTCTTTTTGCGGATACAGACTAACACGGCTGTTACTCTGAAACTTGAATTTTAATGACACCCTTAACGCTAAACAAAATAATGCTTCTTTGACCTGACTATTAAGGGCTTCATGACAGAAGAAAGATGGAGAAAATGACTGCCATAAGGCACCAAAATGTCTCCTCTAATTCCACACAGATCATCGTTTATAAGCATACTGAAATAGTCTCACTGAGATTCTGTGTTTTGTTGCCAAGTTTTAAGATTGTGATAGTGCTAAATATTTCTAGAGTACTAGCAGGCTGGCACTGCATGGGTTAACTAGGTAGGAGGGTGGAATCTGTATTTTAAAAAGTCGTCAAGCTTCTATGAAATCTCAGTGGAGTGGGATTTGGTGAATTGCACCTCTGAAGGGAAATCTGCCCTACATAGAGTCAAGGATTGTTGTGTAACAGCTTTGAGAGGCAGCAGCAGCACTGTGGTATGACAGAAGAGAGGCTCCTCCTCTCTCTGCCTGGCTTTCTGGAGGATGGAGCTACCCCTTCCTGACAAAGTCCTGGAGAATTCAAATCACTAACCGCAGTGGGAACAAATCCCACATTCACTGAGAGTCTCTCCAGGGCCGTGCAGGAAATGTGCCACACACCCAGATCTTGGGCCTTCATCCCCTCTGAGATTTCTACGGGGGAGGCATAGCCAGAAAGCCCTATTTATAGCCCAGAACGGATGTTAATCCTGCTAGATACACTGAAATCCTAACCATTGAAATCATCTAGTTGTTCTCGTGCTCCTATAGAGGTAAGGGCCAGACTCTGTACCCACTGAAGCCAAAAGCAAAGCGCCTTTCAAGGATTTGATCCTTAATGAAATCTCCCATGTTGGGCTCTTCCGTCCCTTGCATTTCCTAGCTGTTTAAATATTCTGGGAAGTGCTGACATGGCATAACATGAGACTCTCTGGCAGCAAGCATGATACTGTAATTCACAAAGGAATCATACTTCATTGAGATGTATAATGCCTATAGATTATTTCTCTCTTCCGTGCTCAGTGTTTGCTAATTTCACTTCAGCCTTCGCTCCCCTTCTTTAAGTGGGTGACAGTGACAGATCGATGGTCCCGCCAGCAGGGCTGCGTATCGTTTCTGACACGTATGCACAGCTATGGGTAATGCTCAGTGTGTGATTTTGCACAGAACCACCAAATCTACAGCCACAGCAAACCCTTTCCTATCAAAGTTGCATCAGTTTCCCTGAAGGAATAGCTAAAGATGAGACTTTTCCCATTGAATTATTAAACATTATTATTGCAGCAGCATCTAGAAGCCTGACCCAGGTCACAGTCCATTGTGCCTGGCAAACAGGTACAAATATGTAGTAAAAGACAGTCCCTGATCAAAGAATTTATAAGCTAAAATAAATTCCACTTTAGCACTTGCACACCAGTAACTGTGCATTTGAGCCATGTACACACACACACACACACACACACACGTGCACACATCATCAGCTGAACGAATTCCATTTTGAATTAGACTGGCTGTTGCATGCCCCTATGTCTACTTTGACATCCCCCGCCATAGGATTCTTATTATTTTCCTTACTCAAGAAATTGCTGTTCATTGCTTGGGTTGTATAAGCTATAGAAACCATCTTCTCTTTATACCTTTTCTTCACACGACTGGGAAGACTTTAGGGAAGCTGTGTTCAAAAGTGGCACCTTTAGCTGAAACCCACTAAAGCAACATGGCCTACACTGAAAATCTCCATGTACTTTCCACAGATTAAATAAGAAAGGCACATTTTCATACGTCTTTCTTTAGGGAATCAGCCCCCCTCCCACGTTATCCTGACACTGTTCAAATCCACCAGGCCTCCCTTTGTGGATCTGAGAGGCTTGCCTGCCTGCCCTGTACACAGAAATATAGCTAGCTAGCTAGAGAAGTATTTTCCCAGCATGGCAAGGCCACAGTGTCTTGTTAAAAATGGGCATGTTGTCCAACCTAGGCAAAGAGAAGGCTCAAACCACACGCTCAGTGAAGCAAGGCTCTTTTTGTTTATCTGTGTTTTGTTTCTTTTAAATGAAGAGTTGATTTCAATGGTCGGTTCCTTTCATAAAAGGCGCAGCATTTTAATGTAGGTCATCCTCATTTGTTCTATAGTGTCTTTGCATCAAGACGACACAGTGCTTTCACAATACAAACAAGTCCAAGGAATAGACTAAACAAATTAGCTATAATGTAATTAAAACAGATGACTGATTAGCATTTCTTTTCCCAGCCTGCTTTAAAATAGCTATCTTGGTGTTTATCTTTTCCTGATTTTTGGCTTCTGTGAATTGCTTAGAAAGATAAAAGGATCTCCTAGCGTGGCTAATGCTATCAGTTTGTCCTCTGCCATTGAAAACCCTCTTCTTTTACACAAGGTCAAATGCAGTTCTCAGTCCCACCAGGGTTAATCTGGCTAAACCCATTGGATTTACTCTAGATTAACCCTGTTGTAACTGACAGGCTATAGAACTACTATGGTATCTCATAGTATTGTATCAGATATCAAGGGCTCCTTGTGAGGAAGCTACATGTTAGGAGTTGAAAGACAACCAAAATAGCAAAATGAATCTTCCTCACTCCTGGCAAGCAATACTGGTTAAAGATAATCAGCTACACCAATGAAAATCCAAAGGGCATCCACTGATTTTGATGGACTCCCTACGGATTTTATAGCTGCAGACTTGAAAACAAAATGTGGGCCACAGATTTTTTTTTCTATTTCCTCTTTTTCAATGGCAACACTCTCTCTCCCCATATGAATTAAAACCTTACCTAATGGATGTAAGGAAAAAGATTCCCACAGACTATAATGTTATATAGCCTGGTATTTACCTCATGTAAATACGGAATCATAATGCCGAACCACCAGAAAAGTTGTCCTTAACAAAATCAAATCCACTCCTTCTTTTCTGACTCCCTGGCTGCTTCTGGGTTCTCATTGTGAAATTCATCAAGGTTCTATTCTATTCTATTCTATTGGTTCTTCTACTATTCTTATGACCATATTATCTGAGCGCTTTCCAGTTGTACATTAAGTAACATAGCTTACATCCGTCATGTGAGGTTTGTTCTTTTGCTCACTGTGTATGGAGTGTTTTGTTTTGGTAGGGTTTTGCTGTGGGGGATTTTTTTCAACCATTCAGACTCTATCCTTGCTGCCTTGGCCAGGATGAAAAATCCATGTAAAAAAAGTCCTATAGGAAACATTTCCCCACCTGCTGAACATTTCCTGGCGGACTTCTCATTGTTTAATATTTCCCCCTGCCCTTCTCTGTGGGGGGCTTTGCCTCCACAGGCCCAAACTGAGACTTGGTATTTGACAACCTAGAACCAGAGAGATCGTCACAGGCAATCAGTAAAAGCTTGGAATCTGACTTAAACATGGAAAAATATCACCCTATGAGGGCATGTTCTCTGCAGGGAGAAGCGAGTGGAAATATACAAGACACCATCACCGCAATCTCCATGCAAAGCGGCCAATATCTCTGGGCACATCAGGCAGCTAGTTAGCCACCTAAGCAGAAATCCCTTTTGTGCCTGATCCTGCACCATTGAGATCAGTGGGCGCTTTATCATTGACTTCAATGGGCACAGCATCAAGCCGTGTGTGTGTGTGTGTATAATAATAATAATAATTGACTTGAGCTGGATGCTGGAAAATATGGACCGTGAAGTCTAGTGCACAGTTCACTCTTTTGACCTGAGCAAGGACTGCAGGATCTGGCCTGCTATCCAATCCAATCCATGTTTCCGCCCCCTCTTCATGTTCTTCACAGGGCTGGTGAGAAAGTTTACGCCACTTCCCTTCTTGTTTACATCTTTATCTGATCTGCCTGAGTCAGAGCGTCAGTGGCGCTGGTATTCTTTAACTTGCATGGGAGTGTAACATCCTTTATGTGATCCAGACTAAAACGCTCGCCTGTCACTGCCTAAAGCCCTCTCTGGCTCCCTCATCAATATTTCAACTTAATAGTCAATTCCTGCCCCCCTTCCTTTTCACAGGCTGGGTCATAAAGAAGGCTGATTTAAAAAAAAGAAAAGAAAAAGAAAGCTAACCCAAAGACGTGTCATTGTACTAAGTGCTTTCAAACCTTCCACGATGTCACTGTGTCACAATTTCAGTTCATTAGGCGGTGCAGGGAAGATTCTGTGACATCAAAGCCCTCCTTTTCCCTATAGAAACGGGAACGGCTCTTTTGATCTCAGCCCCCCATATCTCTCCTCCCCCCCGGATTAATATTTACTTGCACAACTGAAACCTGCAGGGGACCCTGCCCTTGATTCCTCCATACGTTCTCGGGCTGTTTTAGTTGCTTTCCTGACTTTTGGAAGAGGGTGGTATTTTTGTTTTTGTTTCCCTGTTCATTTTGCCCTCTGCATCTCTAACCCAGCAGGAGAAAAAGACCCACCCCCATCCCGAGTCAACCAGTCACTTTGAAGCTTGCCACAATCCAACGTTTTTATTTTTGGGGACCCAGCCAGCTGTTTGTTTGAATCCCTGGCTTATACTGAGTCAAGGAGATAATCTCTCAGGCCCCATGTGCTTAATCTGTTAGCTGCTAATGTTGCATGAGATATCAAAATGGTCCCTTCTCCCATGGGTTGCCAGGGTATTTATAGCTTAAAACAGAGGTTTACAATAGAAACTCGATTTTCAGAGTTGCACAGGGTGTGTTTGTAAAATGACAAAAATTCTCATTGACTTTAATGGGGATGTTGTGATTCTAATTCAATGCAGCAATGTGACAATGGCGTTTGTGTACTAGGAGTATGTCTTCTGATAGGTAGCAACACAGAAACAACGTGGTTTCTAGTTAGATCTTGTTCAGGATCCCTATTGCCTAATACTAAAGCTCAGAGGCTCAGATGCTATTTATATCTAAGGCTCTGAGCTCTGGCATTAGGCAAAAGGATTCCTAAACAAGCTCTGACTGGAAACCGAGTTGTTACTAGAGTTCTGTTACTTTAGAAACCAGTTGTTATAGCTGAACAAGGTAATGGCCTTGCAAATATACTGTATACTCCCTGAGACAAGTACAGATACAGAGTACACAAGTGCAGGTGCAGGCCAAACTTAGCACAGGTGTGGAGCACTGATCTTTCATATGAAGAGAGGCGTGGATCAGGGTCCAGATCTTGAAGCCAATTAGAGCCAATTGATTTGGCTCAGTGAGTGCTAGATACATGACAAAATGGACCAAAAATGAATTCAGTTCAGAAACGTGGCATTTCTTAAGCGATTCTGTAAGAATAATTTCCCCAAAGATGTTTCAAGTGGTTAAGCATTAAAAGGGGGAAAACAATGCTAGAAAATGACGGCAAAGCCTATACCTGCCCATCCTTCATTCAAGCACTGCATAGTTAGGATGTGTCCTGATGTGGATGCTAAATAAAAACATGGGGTTGGCAGGTCAATTTCTTCTATGTTGTTATTGTCTTTAAGTAAATAGACAGCCTCGTGCTGAAGGTCTATTCTATGTCATTCTACGTAGGTTCTTATACCACGGTCCTCACTGCAGTATCTGGAAGGTATTTACAGCTGCCTGTCCTAAAACCACAGGCACTTGTCCAGAGAGGGATAACGAGTGGTGTTTTAAAATGTATTGTTTAGCATGTTTTTAAACACCACTTGCCACCAAGCATGGAGAAAATCAGCGATGTTCAAAATATAGGAGCTCATTGTGGTCAGCTCCACTCCTCAGGAGGGAATCACCGGACATTGCTGTGTTCTGAGCCATTTTTCTACACCCGGCTTGAAAACTTTCTGGCATACAGATTGTTACTAATAATGACACATTATCAGTTCCTCTTTTTTCTCTGCATTTCCCCCCTGCTGTTTCGGGGGTTAAGTGTCCTTGATTTTCTGTGGCTGACAACACCACCTCATATACTATTTATCTTGTCAAAACTCTCTCCCTCTGCCCTAAGCTCCCATTTTGTTCTCATTAATAGCGATTATGAAAAACGGGGCTAAATACTTACTTTCAGATGATTTATCCAAATGTTGAACTGCATAATTGGGGAAGCTAAGACATTATCTCTTCAGATTCTGTCAAGACTCAATTTCTGCATTTGATTTAATTTTTAAACTCATGACCCATAACAGTACATATACTTATTGCTGTGATGGTGGTGTGGCTGAACAATATATCTATCAGTCAGAAAGGGGAAGGTGCATATAATTTATCAGAATTTAAACAGTCAGCCTTTTTTAAAGAACACTTCCTTTCCATGCAGTAATTAACATTAAGCATCAACAGAAAGGAAATTCAATTGGAAAGAAAGCCCTCACAGATGTAAAGAAGATAGTAAATAGCTGGCATCCAACTCTGATTTTACTTTTACTGGCAGAAATGACACATGAACAAATGTGTTGTGTTGTTAGAACATAGAAATTGAATGTATCATTTTAGCAGCCGATCCAAGTCCATTGAAGTTAATGGAAAGGTTACAATTGACTTCAATGGGCTTCGGATCATTTGTAATGCAGTTTTATATTTGCAATGGTGTAGGAGCTGAGGACCCTGACAAAAAAGTTTATAACTGTCTGCTTGCTTAGCATCTACTTGCCTGCATTCTCCTCTGCTTTCCATTTACATTATTAATTGCTTTCCTATAAAGTGTGTCAGTGCACAGTTAGAGAAAAATGGGCTGTCTTTTTTGAGCATATGTGTGTATATACACACTCACGCTCACACACACATACACAGAGTGTGTGTAGCTGTGTGTGTATCACTGGGCATCTGACTTTTTGTGTATCCCTGTCCATCTTTCTAACCCAGCAGTTCACTCTTGCTTTCCTCAAATGACTTTTGCCTTGCTCTGGCTCTGGTCTCCAGCTGAATGCAGTTGCTTATCCTCAGTGAACTGTCTTGATCAGACGTATTTTCAACATACAGCTAAAATCAAGATGAAGAGTCCCATTGACTTCAACAGCAGTTTTGCCTGAGTGAAGATTGTTAGCACTAATCAGTGAGCTAAGTAGTGAAGCTTTTTTTTTAACAAACTATGCCACTGAATCCTTGTCACCAGCAATACCACACTGCTCTCCAAATCAATGCTGACAGAGTGTTGAAATTGTTAATAAAACAAATAATCAAGCTGCTAATATCTGCAAGCACCATTTTGGAAAAAGATAATAGACCAACCATCAGGGAGTACAGTTAATGTATAAAACAATTACTGTAGTCAAATGCTTAAATAAGAGCCATAGTGGTAGCAAATGTGTTACTGTACAGGAAAGTAGTTTACAGTACACATGATATTTCATTTGCAATTTGTAGCAGCACTGAAATCAAACAGAAGAAATTCTAAGATGCAACTTGATCTATCAATCTACTAGTTTTCCCTAGCAGCCTTTTTCCTTAAGCTGAAATATGCCATGTACACACACACAACACAGTTTTTACTTGTTATCCCTGGTTGCAGAAAGTAATATAGTTATTTAAAGCACACCCAATTACAGCTAGCTTGTTCCTGTCAGTAGTTGTCTTTCTTTTAAATACACATGCAGCAATCAGTCAGAAGAGATTTCTTTTATGTAGGCATTTTAAACAAGACTCTCATTGCCATTTCTGATGAGGATCTAACTGTTAATCTTTTATCTTGCAGTCAGCCATATGACTTTGCAATGCTTCTTCCCTGCTTGCGAGATTCCTGCAGTAAACAATAAGACTATATTTTTAACATATCATGCATTTAAGATGGAGGCAATAATTCAGATTCCAGTTTTGCGAGCATTTAGTGGATTTGACCAGCTTTAATTGCTACAAAGTTTTTCCTTTTATTCTGTTATCACCCGATTCTTGCATTCTGCTTTGCAGAAATGGTTAGAATTTTTCATTTTCTGTTTAATCCAAGTTCCTCTGTTGCTTGTGAGGAGGGACACCATAACAAGAACCAAAAACGTGGCAAAAGGAACAATGGTGAAAGGAAAACTGTGGATTTGGATCCACTGTTAAACTAGTTGCAACCAAGTACTGTGATTGTTGTTGAGAAAGTTATATGGGCAAGTTTTCTCTCTAAGAAAGGGTTTTGCCAAATTTTGTCTTAGTTTAACTATGGGGTGGAGACAGAAGCACATCTTTTTCTATTTTTAATTTTGAATGGTCAATTTTTCATTGAAATTTCAAAATTTGGTTCAGCTCTTCTATGCATAATAACTGTCCATTATGGGCTGGATTTTTATTTTCCATACACTTGTGTAAATCAGAAGTCAGTGAAGTTACACCAAATGGGGCATAAACGAGAGGAGACATGGTGGCGCAGTAGCAATGTCTATTGTTAAGGTTGCCTAACATTTTCCAATAGAAACCCTTTGTTTTCCATTGCTTATAACTTTGACAAATGCTAGTCTGAAGTCTGAGCAAAACGGGTGCAGTCATTTCTCAAAACAAGGCTAATGAAAAATAGGCAGCTTTGCTGATGTTAAAAAAAAAGTTCTGGCTTATTTTTGAATAGCTTTGAACTATATATATATAGTTGCACTCTGTATAGGGATACACAGTAGCATACAGTGTTGTTGTCTATGGGTGTTGGATTAAGCTCTTCCTGCAGTATTCCCTTTTAGTACCTATAGGCAATACCTTTAATGCCACAAATACTGAGGTTAACTGCAAATTCTTATTTAGTTATCTAAGCCAAGTGACAAGCTTCTAGGCACCACGGCTGAATATCCACATAGAAAAGCGGCAAGGGGTGAGGGAAGAGGGAGAGAATTTACAGTTGTAGTGAGAAACCCTTATTCACAATGGCCCGCAAGATCAAGAGATCCAGTGATTTGCCCGGGAGAACACAAACAGCCACTGGCTAAACCTTGATTTAAACCAGAAGGGCCCAATCCATTCTCAGTGAAACATCACTGCCTCCAGTTGAATTACATCAGGGATACATTTGGCCCAAGATGTTTAGTTCAATGGCCATTGTTATATGTTGGGTCCATTAGGGCTGCTAACATTAGTGTTTTATTATATCCCTTGTCCTTTTTTTTGTTTAATACTTAGACATTAAAGTGTCAGCATCAATTAGATTAGTTATTATCTGTGCATATGTAAAAGAGGCTTAACTATTAGAAGGAAAAAGGAATTGCTCAGGGCTTGACCTGTTTATGATGTTTGTCAATAAAACCTTAACTCACAAAACAGTTGTCACATTGATTTTTGGTGCTTTTTTATGACATGGCGTCTAAGCAGCAAGTGTCATTGGCCTGTTTTAAATGAGCAGATATAGCTCATTTATTATTATTAATAATAAGATAATGAAGAAAATGATGCCCACAATGGACTGATTTTAAAATAGACAATGAAAGAATATAATTTTATTTATATTTAAACAATATTTGCTGGGCGCCCCATTTCAGAGAAGGAGCCATTCACAAATGTAAATAAGAGACTCAACAATACATATCTTTATTTTACTTAACAGGCTTTTTATTTATTTTCATTGCCATCATGCAGCATCTTAATTATTTGCATCAGTGCTCTGATGTGCCATTTTAACATAAATTAACCCCCCCACACACACACACATTGGTAGTTTGTTAGAGAAATGCCCAAGTTCCCTTTAGCGTGGAAGGTCAATAGGTCATAACTTGTGATTTTGAACCTAAGCCAGACCTAATTTAGGGATAATTTTCTGTTTCTTTAGTTGAACTGTTTCCATGAGATCGTCAGAGAATATAAAACTGATCCACTGCGCACAGCAACTTGGAAAACAAAATATTGTCAGATCTACTATCTAGGCCCCCAGGAATGAGATATGTGAAAATTGCTAAACAATAGCACCCTATATTTAATCTAAAGCTGTCTACAATATTAGATTTTAGATAACTAAAACAAGCAAGGAAAATAATGTTGAGGAAATTAATTATTTTTGTTATTAGAAATCAGCTTTCATTTGCAATGTGCAATATATTTTCTCCTCAAATTCTGTTTCTCAAACTACTATTGACAAAAATACTGATTTGCTTCTCCAGATCTCAAACAACTTCAGCAATATTTGCCTGGGACAAAAGGTTAAGGTTTACATTACAATCTGTAAACACGTGGATTTTTTATTCTCTTGATCTCTAGCAGGTCACAGCTTATATTTAATGGCATCTAAATAGTCCTTTGTAGAGCACATGAAGGCTTGGTTGAAATAATCAGTAACTATATTTCTGATTTGTGTTTAACTTGCTTTAAGGAAACATTTGGTCTTTTCCCCTCTAACAATGAGTTGTTATGTATATAAGGGGCCTGATTCAAAGCCTATTCAAATCATTTTGAAGTCTCCTATTGATTTCAATGGGATTTGGATCAGACCTGTAATAACCACCAATAAATACCCTGTAAATCATGGAAGAAAATGTAGAGCAATACTAGAATGTACCTCGAGCTTTCTGCTTATACAACAGTGCTTTCGCTGGAGAGCGTTCGAAAGGAAACAGTCTGAAGTAGGCCAAAAAAGGGGACGTGGCATGCTGCATGCATCAGTTCATTTTTAACTTAACTGCCTCACCAGCTCCTGGGAGTGATACCCTTGTGCTTCACATCACCAAAACCATCTGCTATAGTTGTGCCTAGAATCGCCGAGTCCTCTGGAGGCAGCAGGGGGGAAAAAGGCAAAGTGAAATTCTGCCATGGAAATAATGATATTAATAACAACAAAATCTTTAACCCATTCAAACCTGGAAAAAGTTTTTGCAATACAAGTCCACTTTGCCTACAGGGCTTCTGACAGGTTGGACCACCCGCCCCTTGAGAAAGCACTGAAGCGAGTTGGTGTGTTGATGTTATCCAGGATTTTAGAGCAAGTAAACTCAAATCAAAAATGCCAATAAAGAAGTTAAATTCAGTGTCAGAATCTAATTATGAGTCACAGCAAGAAATGATCATAGTTGTTTTTAGCAGTAGCGTTATGGACTATGGATGTGTCAGCACTGATAGGAGGTTATGATGGAACTATTTCACACACACACACACACACACACACACACACACACACACACACACACACACACACACACGATTTGCTCAACTCTCTCCATTGTGCGTAAGTAACAAACATTGAGCTATGGAGGTTTTTACATGATGAATCTATTCTCCCAACAGTACTGGGGCATAGCTCCCATTAACGTTAATGGCGGTTACACATGTGCATAGTATGAATGGGATTCACATCTGCATACTGCAGGGAAGCATTGCCCTCTGCAATATCTGGGCAAAGTGTGGTGAGTAAAAGATGAACTAGCAACCTTTAGTTCTGGATTTACTGCCTTTGGTGATCCTAAGCCAATCCTTTAACACTACAGCATTTGAATGTAACTTTGGGGATTAATAAACTATAGAAGTCGAGCCCTTTACTGTCAGGAATATAGTAGATGTTAACAGCACTAAAACTAACATTCATAAAACATGGAGGAAACCACTTCATCTAGCTAAAGACCAGGCTCCAAGTTTAATTCTTTGTAAAATAATGCAGACATTGCTTTGCTGTTCTGCCTGTGAAACAGGATCTCAGGGAGTTAAAATGAAACAAACCTCCTCATGCATTTTATGTCACAACTTTCCGTGTGTGTGTGTGTGTGTGTGTGTGTGTGTGTGTGAGAGAGAGAGAGAGAGAGAGCAAGCCAAGTTCTTTTTTAGCTCTACCCTTTTGAAAACTGCTGGTTAAAGATAAACTAAAATGCCAGAACTGAAATTGCCCACGTTAGCCCCTAAGGCAGCCTGCCCTGTCATCTTTCATTAGACACTGATAGACCAAAAGCCCAAGGCATAGTGAAAGCCGGTTCGTAAGAAAGGGCTTGGAGCCAGGATCTGCATCTCAGTGCTGTAATCTTGCATCTCTGTCCTTTTAGGTTTGAGCTGAGCAATACTTTTTTGGACACGTCTGCTTTCATACTGCAAATTTCAGTCTTAAAATCAATGGTAAATTGTAATACAGCATTCCATAGAGTCTTAAATTGTCATGACAAACGGTTGCATATTTTCAGAGGCATCTGATGGCTTTGTCCTGTGTCAGACCTTAGATCATGGACTAGAGATGCTCAGCGCCAATGGCATGATAAATACGATTGTGAGATGTGTAAGTCTAACATCCTTTATATATTAAAAAACCTTTTAAAAATCAAATAATCTTCCCCCCAGAGGAATGCTGTATGTTCACGCTGATTCTTCAGTTGTTTAGAGGTGGGTGCTCTTGCCTTGCGGCTTTCACTGCATGGGCCATGGGCAAAGTGAAGCTCAGAGATGAAAATATTTTGTCTAAAATCATGTCTGTTCAGAGAGAGCTTTATAAAACCTAAAGGTCAGTGACTTTCCAGCATCCCTTCACTCTGCATTTGAACTGGAGCTGTACTATGGTTCAGAAAATTGTGGCAGCCCCTGATCTAGCTGCTCTAAGATAGGCTGGCTACTTTACTAAAGCAGGGGGGTCAGGAACCTTTTTAAGGGAGTGAAGCAAATCTAATCCACATTGATATGGAGGACATCGGCTTGAGCTGCTTTCGAGGTTGTGCGCCCCCAAGGGCAATCTTCTCGCCCCTGATCAGAGGCATGGGCCGTGGAGGATAGAGGAAGGGAAGAAGCATAAAAGCACTTGGCTTGACTCACACAGAGAAATGGTTTAGATGTAGAAAAAAAAAACAAACATGTAATGTGGGGAAAGGGGCTGATCAAAACAAAGGTTTTATGGAACAGAATGTCAGTTAACCTGGCATTTATATGGCATCCGGTATTAGGATAATTTGCCAGTGGGAAGTTTGGTAAAAATGCAGGCAAATGTACCAGGGCCAACCAAGACCACGGGGCCATTTCACAGTGTGAGAGGGGGGCATTGTGGAATACACCCCCAGGCCAATGTGGAAGCTTTAAAACCGTGCTTGGATTTTCTAACAAGTAGAATTACAGAGTATCTTCCATTTTGTTCAGGTGAATTTACTACTGATGAAAGGTGGTGAGTTGATGGCTGAAGCAACTGAAATCTTCTTTTGATCTACAGAACAAGTCAAGCTCAGGGTCAGGTCTCTGTCTTGTTCTACCATCAAGCCAATGTGCCTTAACCCATTTCTGGGATTCTCTATAGGAGTGAAAACAACAAGGAGTCTGGTGGCACCTTAAAGACTAACAGATTTATTTGGGCATAAGCTTTCGTGAGTAAAAACCTCACTTCTTCGGATGCATGAAGTGAGGTTTTTACTCACGAAAGCTTATGCCCAAATAAATCTGTTAGTCTTTAAGGTGCCACCAGACTCCTTGTTGTTTTTGTAGATACAGACTAACACGGCTACCCCCTGATACTTGACACCATCTATAGGAGTGGAAGAGAGGTAATTTAGTCTCTAGCCATAGACTCAATGAGGCCAGGATTTCATCCACAGATTTTTAAGGCTAGCAGGGCATATTGTTGGCATTTGGCTGGACCTCCTGACTAGCACAGACCACAGAATTTTACCAGGTAATTCCTCCATCAAACCCAATAACTTGTGGCTGAAGGACAACATCGTTTTTAGAAAGAGATCCGATCTTGATTTTTAAGACTTCAAGTGAGGGAGAATGCACCACATCCTTAGGAAAGGTGTTCCAAGAATTAATTATCCTTTCTACTAAAAATGTGTGCCTTGAATTTGTCTAGCTTCAATTTCTGGTTCTTTGGATCTTGTTATACCTAGATTAAAGAGCCCTCTTAGATCAGATAGCTTCTCCCCGTGTAAGCAATATCTGATAGCACGGGGCTCTTTAATCCATCAAACAAAGCCATAACAACATCCAATACCTCTTTAATGTGAATACCAGCAAGGGTGCCAAAGATGATGGCGGGTTTTGTGACACAGACACCCATCCACTAGAAACTGTACCAGAACCACAAATAATTTCAGATAGGTGGCCAAAGACTCACAAGAGGATGACCACATTTGCTCATCTACAATCCTGGGTGGGATTCCAATTGGTGATTTAGCAGGGTAGGGCTCCATATTCCATTACCAATCCCATAGGAGAGGTTCTTTAAAAAATGTGGGTTGTGGTGAGAAAAGTTGGCTCCTTGTTAAGTCTTTAGTTTTCTGTCTCTTTTACTTTAGATTTCAAGGTTTAGTGCACTTTCCTGGATGCTTTTGAATTAACTTATGTGGCTATGTTTACCGCACAAAGCAAACAACATTGCATGGCAAAGCTCAGTGTATTTTCTGTGGGCTGGCCCACTTCATTTCATACATGAGTCGCAACTAGGGTGACCAGACAGCAAATGTGAAAAATCGGGACAGGGGGTGGGGGGTAATAGGAGCCTATATAAGAAAAAGACCCAAAAATCGGGACTGTCCCTATAAAATCAGGACATCTGGTCACCCTAGTCGCAACTGATTGAATACATGAAACGGTAACACAAAGTAAAGAAGACTGGAAAAATATCTTGTTCCAAAAGTTATAGGGCAAGGCCACAGGGATTTCATTTTCGTTGCACTACCACTTCACAAGAGGCATTAATAATGGAGCTACATTTAGCAGAAAACAAGTAAATGCTCCTGACAACTCTGTCTAGGCCCATTTCAGTTCACTGCCAGGTCACCAGTTACACTGCAGTTCTGCATACCTCCAGAACAGGAAGGGAAGATGGAGGGTGCATTTTTGTTTTTGAAAAATTTCTGCAGTATGTGAGTGCCTCAGTGGAAGGATCATTTTTAGTGAGCGTCTCTGTAGGAGCTTAAGAAGAAGAATCAACTTGGCTGTGCTACAACATTTTAACTATGGATTTTATTTCTCTACCTCCCGAAGACCTGCTTCCGCATGCAATGAGAAAAGGCCAAGCTGATCTTTGCTCAGATAGTGCCTCCACCACTTCGCCTTTTCAATTTTTAACACTTTTGCTCTTTTAATTCATGTTTTATGTATTATGGGTGAAATTTCATCTTCCCAGCCTGTTGCCATAGGCTACTCGTCTGGGATAAAGCACAGTTTTAATCTCACATGTAATGACCTAAGTAAAAATCACAGGAATGAAAGTTAATAGCAACAGCCACACTCTGGGTCCTACTCCTACCAAGTCTATGGCTTATCAGTCAAGCTTGATTTCATGGGCCATGCAACTCTATTTGCTGCTTTTATGCCCAGTGTCACTGGAAAAACCTATGGTAGAGCAACACCATTGTCAATTGGTATAGACTGAGCTACGTGTTTTTAAACAACACCAGTGGCAGGACTGTCAAAGAACACGCCGAGCATGTTGTCCATGGCATGAGCTCAACTGATCCTGTAACAAACCAGGAATTACAAAACTATATCTTCCAAGCCGATGGGCTGTCTAGTGGCAAGGGAATCTGGTTGCATTGCCCTGATTGACAACGGGGTTGTGTGTTAATTCTTATTACTACCTCTATAGAACCTAGAAGCACCAATCAGGTGGAGGTCCACTGTGTCAGGTGCCTTATAGAAACATATGACGACATAGTCCTGTCCCAGACAATTTACAATCTAAGCATGAGGTGTAAATCAGGGCATGATTTCCGTAGTTTGTATTCTAGAGGTAGTCACTTAAACTGGGCTAAGTTCACTGGCACAGAAGGTCACACCAGAGCTGAATTTGTCCTACCTATTAGTAGGGATAATAATACTTTCCTTTCATGGATGCTGTGAGGTGCAGTTAGTTGGTGGGTATCCTAGGATGAAAGGTACTATGGGGTCTGACCCTCCTCTCAACCACTATAAATTGGGAGGAGCACCAGAACATCTGCACCACTTCATGGGTCTTGTCTGGCTATTCTTTCCTCAACCTGCTGTATCTGCTCTTCCTTATTCACGTAATGCGAGTAGCAGGACGGCCTAGAGCGCTACTTATACAGCATATGACTGTGCATCTTGTTAAATGAACCCAAGATCTCTGTGCAGTAGGTTAGTACCACTATCTCCAGCTGAGGCACAGAGAGAGAAGTCATGTGCACAACGTTACACAGGAAATCTGTGCATGAGCTAGAAGTTGAATCCAGATCTCCTGGGTCCCATCCTAGTGCTTTATTCACCAAACCAGCCTTCCTCCTCCAAGAAATACATATCTTTTGCTTTGCAGAATTTCACACACAAACGGGAGCAGTTTGTGGTATGAAAATTCACAAATCCAAAAGTTAATTTTATTCACAATTTTGGTGAAATGGGTATTTTAGCACAAAAAAGAAATCTGTTTCCAATGGAAATTAATGCCACCTTTGCTTGAAAAACAGGCCCACTTTAGCTCTTTTCCAATCAGAATGTTTGAAATTTGAAAAATCAGCTGGAAAATGTCCTGATCTTTTTTGAAAAGTGTGCTGACTTTCGTGACATTTTCCATGAAAATGGGTCTGAACATTGACAGTCTGCAACAAGATGCTAAAAAAATATTTGTTGGCACTGGTTCCCAATAATTCTGAGTAATTCAGTAAATCTCAGTAATTCAGATGCGAAAGTCAGGTGGGATGTGCACCTGCATAATTGAAAGTTGAATGTCTTCATCACTGCTTCAGTTTCCACCTCTCTTTCCAGGCAGTTAGTTTTGCTCCAGCCCTGTAGCTTAGCTCAAAGCTTTCTAGCTGCTGGGGCATGAGAGTCCCAGAACAAGAGTGACAACAATCAGTAATGCTACCCAAATGAAGCCCTTCCCCCTGTCTGTAGGAGTTTCCCAGCTCTATGGTAGTATCAGGGCACAAGGGAGCGGCTCATGCCCTTCCTTCTCCAGGTACTAGCCTGGGGACCCTAGCTCTCAGAGCAGCTGCATTCTCTAATCTCAAAACTGCCTTGTTTTTTTAGGGCTACCTGTTGCAATAACCACATATGTCAGCCCTATTTTCTTGCAGTCCTCTGCCAAATTGCTCCTTCTCCTCAGACCTATGTGAAGAGCCCTACAACCCACCATCCAGACCTTCCCCTCAACCCTGCTCTGTACCCTACTAAAGAGAAACGGCTTCTTTTATAGCAGGCCCCTCGTTCAGTCTGCAGCCACATGACCCCACACAGTCAAGTGCTTCCTTTTAGTCATGTGCTCCTGCCAAGGACTACAACTCCCAGAATTCTTGGCTTTAAAGGAGTCAAACCTTGGACCAGGATATGCCTTTAAAGGGGCACTATGCCCCACGGCAAGGGATCACACCATTGAAATCAATGCCATTACACTGGTGTAAAACTGGTGCAAGTGTGATCAGAATCAGGCCCCTTGACTATCAGTAAGCTTGCGTTTTGTTACAAATATTTCACACAGACCCAGTATTGTCAACCCCCCAGTATACAAAACAGCATGAATCAGCTCCCTCCCCGACATGGTTGGCTTAAAAATCGAGGTTTTTTTTTTTTAACATAATACAGTACATGTTCCCTTTATCTGCCTTTTCGTTATTGAGCCTTTGGGGCACATGCAGGTCACAATTTCAAGTTTTCTGCACAAACATGGGGGCCAGAAACACACTTAAAAATAAAATAAATAAACCCTGCGATTCTCATGACACCACAGAATTCCAGGAGCTGGAGTTTTTAGAAAGCCTCAAATATTGTGAGACTCATGATAAAATCATGAGCGCTGGCAACGCTGCACCCCTAGTGAGGCATCCTTCCCGATTAGTGTAGCAGCTTCATTAACATGCATGCTGTAAGCTCATTTGCTCTACTGTTGCTTTGATGTTAATTCCAGTGTTTCGGTGCAATGTGCTGTTGTACTTTCTGGTCCCGGGCTCACATCGCTCTCTTCCACAGCTCACTCCTCCTCTTTGTTTCTTTTTCTATTTGGGCCTGTTCACCAGCCGGCCCCCTGATGTGGTCAATAAGACTTTGTGCCAAGCCTGACTTGCCCTTCTGGCATTCCACGTGTTGGTTCACCTTTCGAAAACCTTGCCGAGTGGAGCTGTGCTGATTATGTTCTTCAACTGATTTACGTTAGGTTTCCTCACTGGTCGGTTTCAGGAATCCTTTTACCTGCGTCTTAAACTGCTTGTACCCCCTTCCTGCATTTGACAGCTCTTTAAGGGGAATTTGCAGCTTCCAGTAACACCGTAGAATGTCTTGCCTGTTCTGGGGCGGAGCTTTCACTCACTGTGTGCTAATTGATTATAATCTAAAATTCTACATATATTTGTATGCGGGCAGGGTAGATGTAATTTAAAAATAAGTATTCTATTTACTGAATGGTGTGCATGTCCTATGGAATAGGCTAGACCTGTGTTTCATACATCACCCCTCATCTCCACCCCAGCCAATGCAGAGAGATCCAGATTGCACCTTTTTGCACCAGCGTGATGCACTGAGATGAAGCCCCTTTTTAGTCCATGACAGTCATGGACTACAGTACCCTGTGCAGGAATGAGAAAATGTGCTTTTGAATCCCCGAGTTCGGGTGCTGGAACCCTGAATAAAGATGCAAATCACATACTGCATGCTGGCAGGGAAACCCTGTTAGTTCTAACCAGGAAATAAAAGCCAACGGATGGTCTCCCTTGAGCAGAAGGAAGTAGGGGCTGGGAAGAGGAGGTCCTGCAAGGAAGCCTTACAAACAGGCAGTTGTGGGGAGAAAGCTTATGCTAAGAATTATGGTTTGTTATTATTTAGGTTACCAAAAAAGCCACACCCTAAGAATGGGCTAGGTTTGGATGATATATTGTGTAGAATAGACTCTGTTCAAAGCAGGGTAGGAACTTATCAACATTGAATTTCATCTGCCATTTTGTTGCCCAGTCACCCAGTTTTGTGAAATCCCTTTGTAGCTCTTTGCAGTCTGCCTGGGATTTAACTATCTTGAGTAGTTTTGTATCAGATGCAAATTCTGCCACCTCACTGTTTACCCCTTTTTCCAGATCATTTATGAATATGTTGAGTAGGACTGGGCCCAATACAGACCCCTGGGGACACCACTATTTACCTCTCTCCATTCTGAAAACTGACCATTTATTCCTATCCTTTGTTTCCTATCTTTTAACAAGATACTGATCCATGAGAGGACCTTCCCTCTTATCCCATGATTACTTACTTTGCTTAAGAGCCTTTGGTGAGGGACCTTGTCAAAGGCTTTCTGAAAATCTAGTACACTATATCCACTGGATCTCCCTTGTCCATATGCTTGTTGATCCCCTCAAAGAATTCTAGTAGATTGGTAAGGCATGATTTCAGACATACACAATGCACATGGCCCATTTCCTGATGCCCACACCATCACAACGAACTGCTTTCTGCCTCCAGCTGATGAAGAAAACACACTACACACAACATGTGCATCTCCCTCACAGTATAGTGCAAAATCTTAATTACAATAATAAGGCTCAGCTCTTATTTAGCACTTTTCATCAGTAGATCTCCGAGAGCTTTAAAAAGGAGATCAGTATAACTAACTGAGGCAAGGAGGGATGAAGTGACTTGCTCAAGGTCACCCAGCCAACTACTAGTGGAGATGGAACCAGAACCTAGGTTTTCAGAGTCCCTGGCCAGTGTACTAGCCTCTAGGCCATACTGCCTCTCCCTGCAATGCATAACGCACTGCACACTTAAATTGTGCACACGGCAGAACTGAAAGTTTGCTAATCCTGAGTTTGTAATTGACCTTTTAGATATATATTTGGAGTTGTAAGTGGTCAGCACCTATGAAAATCTACTGTTATTTAGGAACCTAGTTATGGATTAAGGTGGCTGAAATAAAGGGAAGCAAATGTGAATATTTTGAACTATGTCTTTCTACACGAACCCTTAAAAGAACGGACATTTTAATTAAACTGATTTAATGTCAGAGTCTGGGGGTTTGTTTTCAGGCAGCAAACTCACTGGGAGGCTGCACAATCTTCTTTCATTCTATTGGTGACGGCTTTTACTGTCTGTTTGTGCAATAACCTATTGAACTTTTCCCGACTGTAATTCAATATAGAATAGATACTTGCGGGAGGCTTTTTTGGCAGGGAGCACTGAAGGCCTTGAATCAATTTCAGTTTTTCAGCTGTTTAATGCATTGATACCAGCTGGAAGAAATAAATGAATAAAAGGATCAATGTTACTTTTATTTATCCGGAGCTGAAGCTTCTTGGTCTTCCCTTTGTGACATCGATACCATGCAGCGTGTGCCCATTGTCCCACCTTCACCTAGGAAACACACAGACTCTTACACATTGACAATCTACTTTTTCAGTATTTTTGTTTTGCAAGAGTCTTTAGTCTTTTTATAGAGAGAGAAAAGTTCAGCAGGCCAGACAGAGGACTCACCCTACTCGGGAGAGCCAGCTGGCCATCCTAATGGCTACTGTACAAATACTCTGGCCAGCTCTAGGGCTCTCTGAGATCCTCTTAGCTACAGATGGACCACGGGAGGCCCCAAAACTCAGACCCATTGCACAGAGGGTTGTGTATTGAGGGGACAGGCTGTGGAGAGTTTGTATAGCAATATCATTGCAAACAGCAATATAAGGTGAGCTCTACAGGAGCTCAAAGGAGCCCCGTGAAGGGGTGAAGATGAACCGGTGAGAGTGGCAGTGGAATACCCATCCCTGAATTCTGCAGATCCACAGACCACAAACCCTCCGTGGGCGTGAAGGGAAGTGAGTGGGTTGTCAATGGCCTGTAGTTACAGCTGCAAACTGAATGGCCTAATTAACACTGGGGATGGGGAGGATTATTTACCCCTTCCATCCCCACTCTGTGCTGAAGGCTATTTACCCAAGCTTTGAACAAGGGACAAGAATTCCACCCGCAGGTCAGCAGCTTCCACTGTATTAAGTGTGAAGGGCCTGATTTTAAACGTTATGTGTGTGCTTCAGTAGACAGCTAGTGACACAGCTCTGTTACACCAGTCTAGCAGAGAGTCCGGGTAAGCCCTAGCTCTGCACAATTTACCTTTGTGTCAAAGGATATACACTTCCCTCTGCCTCATCAGCGGGGTAGCCCTCCATTCATGCTCCAGAGGCGTATTGGGGCCTACAGATTATAGGAAGAAAGAGTAGGCCTCATCTCCGCTCTACCGTCAACAGCTGAGCTCGGCTGGGGTGAAATTTACCTCAGCGTGATGGAGGAGGGGCACAAAGGCCTTCATACTGCGGAAACCCCGCACAGGGAATGCCTGCGGGTTGGCAGGCTGTGTGGCCACACAGGGACTCCTGTGCTTCAGGGTGGTTTGAGGCCAGGCATGGGGAGAGGATGTGGACCTGCACATGTGTGAATTTGGTGATTTCTCATTCAATTAGCACACACGGGGTGCAGCTGCTATACCAGTCCCTGGAAAAGAATGTGGGGGAATGATGGCCCAGCTCCTAGGCCCTGGGTTGGGAGAGCCAGTTTTATTCTCCCCCATTCCACTGTCCACTCATGCTTTATGAGGGTGGCTGGGGAGAACTTCACCCTTCCTTGTTTTTTCCCCCCCAGCCAAGCTAGTATTAAGGTAACATTAGGTGAACAGTGCACAGTGTTAACACAACAACATTATCAGTGCAGGAACAGGGATCCTAAATGGAAAAGCGCATAGGTCCCTGCTACCATGGTTAATAGATTATGGAGAGAAAGCACTTCACTGCGTAGGAGACAAGTGTGGTACATCAAAAATACCCCCAAAGGACAAGTGTGTCAATTGTTACTTGAGCAATCAAGCTGGTTCCAGTTTGCCTGGGGTGAGGAAGTGGCAAGAGGAGGGGGTCTTACTGCTGGAGTGATAAGTAACATAGTCAAGGGCCCTTCTTTTCTGGTGAACTTTTGCTGTGAGTGAAAATGAAAACTGTGGGCCACAATGGAGCACTGAGGCTGACGTCCAATATTAAACTCAGCATGCCGGATTGCCACGCTCAGTAGCTACTCTTACAATGGGTGAACTTGGGAGAGGCAGTTCACCTGGGTGCCAGAGAATCCATCCAAAATAAAATATACAAAAGAAAACAAAAGAAAATCCACTCCTGGCTGAACCAAACCCCTGGATCATACCAGTGTGCAATGTTGTGGATGGTCATGTCTACCTCAGGCTTCCATAGTTCTCTACCCAACCAGCTTGGCTTCTACAGCCAGAAAAAGGAAATTTGATTTTTCCAAACAGCTGTTTTGCTCATAGGTTACATTTCACAAGGTTTTACACCTAGTTCATGTGGATCTATATATATATTTGGTGACAATCTCCAGTTTTTCTGAATAAACCTTGAAAAGTAAAAGACGGATGACAGGGTTTTCAAAAGCACTTAAGTGACTTAGGAGTTCAAACTCCCCCGACTTTCACGGAGGCACTTTGGCAAACCCTACCGAGAAAAAGGTTGTTTTAGAATTTGATCCAAGTGAAGAGGAGAATTATACTGTTGCAGTTAATTATAGGAAATATACCGTTGACTTGAGTGTAGGCTATGCTGGTTTACGCCTGAGGATCTGGCCTAAAGGTTTAGTCTTTGGATGTAAGTTCTCGCCTCTGGGCTAGATATAATATCCTGACCTGGTGATCACCTGGAGGTGGATAAAACCAGAGGGAACAAGGGTGTATATGTCTGTCTACTAATCGTAACATGTATGTCTCGTTCTGTATAATTAAAAAAAACCCAAACGGACTGGACTCAAGTATTATGGTAGCAAATATTGCCAAAGTAAACACAGAAACAAAACCTATTTCTTATAATTAGCTGCTGCAGTGTAATTCTTCTGAAAGAAAGAAAAATTCACGTGATTGCGAAGTGTCCTGGGTGTATGCAATGAAAAGGGGAGAATCCCCTGTCCCCAAATGTTAGCAAAAATAAGAGGATTAAATATACCAGGGTCACACACAGGGAAATAGTCCTGTAGGGTTTCTAGCATTTCAAAACAGATATTCTAAATGCAGAGTTGGGTGACCTTTGCAGACTGGATCACATGGAAGGCTTTTTTCCCCTGTGGGGATTGCCTATTTACCTGTGACTGATCAGCAAAGATGACTGTTTTGTAACAAGTAACCAAGGTTCTGTGGGAGGTCAGTATGAAATAACCATTTAAGAGACAACAAACATTACTGTAGATTGGGATAGAGTAGATGGCAGGGAAACTTGAGTCCAGGGCCAATCTCCTGCAAGGAGCTGTATGCTGGTGGATCTCTGTGTGAGTGCACGGATGCATTGAAGTCAGTGAGGCTCAGGGCAGGAGCAAGGTTCTGCCTGCATCAGTTACAGGATAGGGGCTGTGTGTGTATGTGTGTGTGGTATATATGTATGTGTGTGTGTGTGTGTGTGTACACACACACACACACACACACACACATATATATTAAATAGTAGGCATGGCCCTTTACTTCCCCTTCCCCCTCCCCTTCCCACACTCTTATAAATCAGAGCAGAATTAATTCAGGCACCGCATTTTATTTGATAAACGTCAAAATATGTAAATACCGGGCTCTCTTCCTTCAGTCACTAAAACAAATGGAAAACACATTTATTAGCATAGAGATGAGTTTAATCAAATCAGTGGCGAGTACAAATTAGCCACAGGAAATGTAATGAGCTGGGAATTAATTAGCAGCATAATGATAATAACTTTGCCTGCTGATTACCTTGCGGCCATGGCGCTTCCCCAAGGGCCTTCCATGGGTTCTCCAGCAGCTGATCTTTTCTGTTGCGAGAGTCCCTGAACTGGAACAGTATGGCCGACAACGCCTGTGCAACAGACAGGAGGAGAGGAAGGCGGGAGAAAAAGACATGAAAAATACAACCAGGCTTGCTTCACTTTTGTAAGCCTATCGCTTCTCATTCCTTTCCCTACTGCTGTCCTTACTTATCCTTTCCATCTCGGAGCACTCCCCTCTCTCTCTCTGTTATTGTTCAATAGAATTCCTGCCCGGAGGAAATGGCTCTTGATAATGTGTATGCTTTATGGATGGGGTAAAATATCTGAGCTACGTTTGCGGTATGAACCAGGATGCACCGTCCAGCCATGGGGCTTGTGCTGCCGTGCAATGTCAGCTGGGAGAGTAGCCCATGCCAGCGTGATTATTTCAGCATTATTTCTGCAGTCTGCACCTCCGTGGCTGCTTTAAGCACGAGGCTGGCACTGGCTGACATCAGCTCCAGCTCGTTTGAAAACAAATAAACACAAGGGTGCTTTGGAAATGGATTGGAGGTGTCTAGAGAAGGGCAGGAACAAGGTTTTCCCGGAGTCTCAGCTGGCACTTTCTCAAAGATGCAGGCATCAGGTTGGAGAGGAACAATTGGCTGCTGGGGCACTTTGTAAAGTGCTGGACTTGTAAATTAACTGTTTGACTCCAGTGGTGATGGAGAACGGTGGGGGGGCAAGGGTTGGATGGAGAAAAGGGTCAGTCTATCTTCTTCTATTTATTTATTAGTATTTCTTCTATCGCACTCCCACTGTAGCACCTGAGCGCTCCAAAATAATACTCAGTGCCGCGATAGAGCCTTCCATTGGAGGAGATAAAAGCACTTTGTAGCACTTAATGACTCAACCCATGGGAGGTAGGTAAGAATTATTATTCCCATTGGCATAGTGCAGTTACGGAGTGTTCAAATTTGGGTGCCTAAAGTTAGGTACCTAAATAAGTAGCTTGATTTTAAATGTTGCTAAGCTAAACAACACAATTAAAAAACCACGCCACTTATTTAGATGTTCTTATAGGGATTTAGGTGGTTCACTGCAGGCATCCAGGCTTAAACGTTTTGTTCAAGGTGGTTTCCCCAAGTGACGCAGGAGGTTTGACGCAGAGCTGAGAAGAGAGTGTGTATTTTTCGGGTACCAGCTTTAGGCCTTCGCTGCAAGGCCACCTTTCCTCCCTTCTCTTGGATATTTGGCTATAATCTGCACAAATGATCCATGCAACCAATACATACTGTTGGTGAGGCGGGGAAATAAAACTGAGCAGGTAGTGGGGCTGCCAAAACCTGATGCATTTAAACTGACCCAAACAGAGAAATTTGGCAATTAAAAAAAATCAGTTTTGGAGGGAAAGGAACAGAAGTTTAAAATAAACACAGAAGGATTTGCACATTTTACAAAGCATGCCTGCACAGACTATGGGAACAGGTCTGCACCACTCGCACTAACTTCACAGGGGTTCAGAGAGGCGAGTTTCTATTTCTGTAAATCCTGAAATGAACTTAAACTAAAATTGTGACTTCAACTCCGCCTGCCCTCTAAACCTTGCGAAACCTCAAATCCAGATCTGCACTTTGAGGTTTAGACCCAGTTCTAGTGTATATTATTGGTGCCTTGCTAGAACATCCATATTTGGTTTTTGGATGTTCAAATAAACAAGCACATAAATCCCAGTTTTATACACCGAGGAAGAGATTTTCAAAAGCACTCAGCATTGGCGTTAACTCTGCTCCATTGAAGTCAATGGGATTTTTGCCATTGACTTTAATGGGAGCAGTGTTAGGGCACTGCTTTGAAAATCCCTTCCTGTTTACTAATCTGAACATCCAAATGTGGGATTTGGACGTCTCGTTGAAGTGTCCATGTCCGAAAGTTGGGCACTATTTACTGTATTATCAGGCTCACTTGTACTCAGATAAAATTAAGGACTCCATTTTCAAACATAATTTTGCAAATTCTGCTTGCACACAGGAAAGAGCACACACAAAATCCGTATTTGCATAGAAACAGGTATGGCCTAGTTGCTGTTTGCATTCAGTTATCTGTTTTGTTCTGAGCACATCTGAATTCTTTAGCAAATTGGCTTTATAATGAATTGACTTTAGCAAAGCTTTTGATACTGTCTCCCACAATATGCTTGTCAGCAAGTTAAAAAAGTATGGATTGGATGAATGGACTATAAGGTGGATAGAAAGCTGAGTAGATCATCGGGCTCAACGGGTAGTGATCAATGGCTTGATGTCTGGTTGGCAGCCGGTATCAAGCGGAGTGCCCCAGGGGTCAGTCCTGGGGCGGTTTTGTTCAACATCTTCATTAATGATCTGGATGATGGGATGGATTGCACCCTCAGCAAATTCACAGATGACACTAAGAATGAGGGAGAGGTAGATATGCTGGAGGGTAGGAATAGTGTCCAGAATGACCTAGACAAATTAGAGGATTGGGCCAAAAGAAATCTGATGAGGTTCAACAAGGACAAGTGCAGGGTCCTGCACTTAGGATGGAAGAATCCCATGCACTGCTACAGGCTGGGGACTGACTGGCTAAGCGGCAGTTCTGCAGAAGAGGACCTAGGGATTACGGTGGATGAGAAGCTGGATATGAATCAACAGTGTGCCCTTGTTGCCAAGAAGGCTAATGGCATATTGGACTGCATTAGTAGGAGCATTGCCAGCAGATCAAGGGAAGTGATTATTCCCCTCTATTCGGCACTGGTAGGCCACATCTAGAGTATTGCGTCCAGTTTTGGGCCCCCCCACTACAGAAAGGATGTGGACAAATTGGAGAGAGTCCAGCGGAGGGCAACGAAAATGATTAGGGGGCTGGAGTACATGACTTATGAGGAGAGGCTGAGGGAACTGGGATGGTTTAGTCTGCAGAAGAGAAGAGTGAGGGGGGATTTGATAGCAGCCTTCAACTACCTGAAAGGGGAGTTCCAAAGAGGATGGAGCTTGGCTGTTCTCAGTTGTGGCAAGAATGAGAAGCAATGGTTTCAAGTTGCAGTGGGAGAGGTCCAGGTTGGATATTAGGAAAAACTATTTCACTAGGAGGGTGGTGAAACACTGGAATGCGTTACCTAGGGAGGTGGTGGAATCTCCTTCCTTAGAGGTTTTTAAGGCCCAGCTTGACAAAGCCCTGGCTCAGCTGATTTAGTTGGGATTGGTCCTGCTTTGAGGAGGGGGTTGGACTAGATGACCTCCTGAGGTCTCTACCAACCCTAATCGTCTATGATTCTACGATTCTGCAGGCACAGCTGATGAAGGCACATGCATATATTTCACAAGAGCAACACTGGCCCATCGTTTAAAAACTTGTGGGAGACGGCAATTGTCTCCCAATAGGAGGTTTAGATGATGTGTGAACCCTACAAATATTTTTCTGGGAGTTCCTGCTACTTTTGGATTCTCTGCAATGGATCGATTGTTATGAAACCTATGCTACTTACACTCTAGGCTGTGGGCGGAATGGGAGGAAAGATTTTTGAATGGACGCTGATGGTACTTTTGGTACTTTTGTATGAATCCTCACTTTGTGCATCACTGACCTAATAGAAATTAATGGCTCAGTCTGGTTGCCTCATACTAACACCAAGGTGCACATTTGTACCTACGTTCAGACTCTCTATTTGTTTGTCAATATTGCACCCACAATGATAGTGTTCAGTCAGTTCTTGATGAACCCAAACCAGACCCATTGCACGTACCGTATGGTGATCTACATACCTGCAGGTAGTGAAGAGAACCTCCTTGACGTTCTTAGGAGCAAACATCATCCTCTAGATCTTAAGACTTGATTGCCCTAAGCCATCCTAGGCCTTCTCTTTGTTAAAAGTTTCACCAGTTCAGCTAAAGATGTCTTTTTAAAATCAATTTAGTTTAATCCTCCCAAAAATTCTTAAATGGATTTAATAGGGGACTTGCACCATGTAACTAAATTGATTTAAAAAGACCAGGGTGCGTTTCAATATTATAAAGACCTATGATTCATTCTTCCTGCTTCCTATGCAGTGAGCTAAATTCTATTCCATTTCACTGATGGAAATCTGGAGTAACTCCAATGCAATTAATAAGCACAGAATTTGACCTGTTATGTTCAGCTCTATGTAGACATACAAGAGCTTTTAGGCAATCACCACTTTAAGCATAAACATGAAGGAATTTTGTTTTCATGCAATTTTCTTGCCAGTACTTTTTCTTACAAATCTGTTCAGCTGTCATGTAAAATATGCCCTGGTTTGTGCTAATGTAGATTACGCATATTTGTCCTCAGTGGATGATTGATTGAGTTCTCTGATCTTGACTGCTACGTTAGCAGCAGGGTATCCCTGCAATGGGATTGGAAGTCTCATTGGATAAATTGCATAGATGAAATCTGAGCTGTTATGGATCTGTTTTTCTTTTTCATTGCTAAGGTGAGTGCTGCCTTCTTTGCAATAATAAACCTGCCTTCTAACATATGACAGGGAGATGCTTAGCCTCATTCGGAGCCCCCCTGCCCTGGACGTACAGCAGCGTAAACCACTGCACCACATTCTAATTTCAATGACATCACTGTAAATCTGGAGAACCTCCTTTGCCTTCAGCAGATCACTCCTGATTTGCAATAGAGTCACTGAAACCGGAATTTGGCTCATTGACTTCAGCGGAGTTACTCTCAATTTAAACAGCACAAGTGAGAGCAGAATCAGGCCCATTATTTCTCAGATCTTGTGTTCTCCACGCAACTCAGCTCATTCAGAACATGCAGGCCTTGTTATTAGAGGGACCGCACAGCAACCAAAAGGGAAAAACTCCTTCAGGGAATAACTACTCTGTCGGTCTCACTTTAATAGCACTGCACTTGTACCCTGTGCGCAAATACATTGTTATCTATGAGGAAGTGGGAGCTATTTTCATGCCTCATTTGCATAATGTCTCAAATATGATTAAAAAAATCAAGTTGCAAAGTGCCTTGTCATCTTACCATTCCTTTCCAAACCCTAGCCGCGGCGATTTGGAATTGACACAGTTAAAGGTATTTGAAAAGCTTAGAATTTCTTTTGACTTGTTTGTCTTTAAATCATCATTTTCGGAGTGGAGCGTCTCTCTACTAATCGTGTTGTCTTTGGAATACTGCAGTGCTCAGAAGCAACAGTAACAAGTTAGTCAGAGGATTTTCAGAAGCATAAAAAGCTTTTGCTTTTTCCTTTCCAAAGCTTTTCTTTGACCTTCTTGGAGGCATTAAAAAAAAAAAAGCTTTAAAAACCATCAGTATAAATGGATTGTTTACTGTGATGTTTGCAGCCTTGGGGGAGAGGGGAAAAAAGAAAGAAGGAGGAGAAGAAGCAGCAGAAAAAAGAAAACCACAATCACCACCAACTCCCAAAGGGGAACAGATGAGGTGTGAGCTCAAGAGAAAATATCCCAATTTTTAGCTTGAAGCCGTTTCAGTGAATCATAGAATATCAGGGTTGGAAGGGACCTCAGGAGGTCATCTAGTCCAACCCCTTGCTCAAAGCAGGACTAATCCCCAACTAAATCATCCCAGCCAGGGCTTTGTCAAGCCTGACCTTAAAAACCTCTAAGGAAGGAGATTCCACCACCTCCCTAGGTAACCCATTCCAGTGCTTCACCACCCTCCTAGGGAAAATTTTTTTCCTAATATCCAACCTAAACCTCCTCCACTGCAACTTGAGACCGTTACTCCGTGTTCTGTCAAAACCTGCAGCGAGGTTGCAAAGATAAACAAATAGATAAGTATTCCGGGAGTATCAGTTGTGCACAAAGGTGCAGTTATTCTTGAAAACCCACATGCTGAGGGGTTGCAATGCTTTGAAAAGGAAAGTGTAAAAGCAGGACCCAGAAATATCACAGGGAAGAAACATGTATTGATGAAAAGTCTTGGTACAGCTTTAGCTTACATGATAGGGATATCATATTTACTACTGTTATAACACACCCACCCACCTACCCACAGAGTCTGAAGCAGGATTTCAGGTGACATTTGACGAGATCGCCCCATTAGGTCACATAACTGTGAGCTGTTGCCTAAAGAACACAATGGCCTGTGGCAAATGTAGGAAAGTGCTAAAATGTGTTAACGATGGTGTGTTATTATCAGGCACTAATGCTGCCATGAATGCTTGTCACTACTGCGTATGTTCCTGCAGATCGGTTGGTAATTACACTTGGATCCAAAGTAATTACCAGGAGACTTGCTCTCTGGTTCAGAAGACAGAAATAACCATGTACTTTCCTTGTCCCCTGCGCAGTGCTTGCGATGTAAATTAATAGCCAGCCGCTACCATGAAAGTAAAGAGGTATTTGCCTTACATTCATGCCCTTTTAAATTAAGCATTGATGTTTCTTTTATGAGAGAAACACAGGCTGCCTAACACCAGTTTACCTTTTCCCACTAAAGTATTGGAACCTTTACTTTACAAAACAAGATACTCTTAAGCGAAATGAATATTTATAGGTTTTCCATTTGTGTGATCGTTTTGACAAAATAACTTGAGCAGGTCTCTTCTTGGGGGTTTACTTTGCACTCTAGTTTCATGTTTTTCCATAGAAAAGAAAGTAAAGGCTGGAGGGAGAGCGGGTACTTGGCTAAATCTTGTACAGGCTCCCTAGGTGGATGGAAGATAGATGCAAAGGGTACTGTCCATGTTTTTTTTCTGAGTTTTTCCAGGTCACATCTGCCAGTGAGTTTCTTGTTTAACCTAAGAACAATAAACACCTGGACAGCTGTACCACCACATTAAGCCCCTCTCCTGATGAACAGCTCCAAGGCAAGGCTACTAAAGCCGGATGTTCACTCATGAAAAGATACTGTTGCAATGTAGAGTTTTATTTCCCAAATGCCCATTACTGGAACATGCAGCAGTTTTCACACAGTGCCGCAACATCCTGAATTTGCTCTCTGCTTTGTGACTTAAAGCAAGACTGTGCTTTTGCAAATATGTGTCCTTCCTTCAGGGAGAAAGGTTATTTTGCTTGGCAAATGAAAAATGAAAAAGGGTCCTGTGTTCACTTTCTTTTGGCAATGAACGAATAACGTTGTCAGAATAATGCTATCCCGGACGTTTCAGTCTCTCCTGTATTAATTTTACCCAGAAGAGCATTTCTTTTAGAAATCATTTGCTAAGCCCTCATTTTAATTTAAGAATTCATTCAGTGCACTAAATCTTAGCATTTTGTGCAAGAAATGTTTGTCACCATTTTGTTAGCTCTTTAGAATGAAAACCCAAATGGGTGAGAGAGAGCTTCTCTTAAGCCAGGGGTGGGCAAACTTTTTGGCCCAAGGGCCACATCGGGGAATAGAAATTGTATGGCGGGCCATGAATGCTCACAAAATTGGGGTTGGGGTGCGGAAGAGGGCGCGGGCTCTGGGGTGGGGCTGGGGATGAGGAGTTTGGGGTGTAGGCGGGTGCTCTGGGCTGGCACCGAGGGGTTCGGGATCAGGGCTGGGGCAGGGGGTTTGGGCGTGGGGAGAGGCTCAGGGGGTGCAAGCTCCAAGTGGCGCTTACCTCAAGTGGCTCCCGGAAGCAGTGGCATGTCCCTTCTCCGGCTCCTATGCAGAGGCGCAGACAGGCGGCTCTGCACGCTGCCCCATCCGCAGGCACCGCCCCTTCAGCTCCCATTGGAGCACGTAGGAGCTGGAGCAGGGCCACGCCGCAGTTCGGGAGCCGCCTGGTGCGGCCCCCAACCCAGTGCCCCAGCCGGAGCAGGGCTGCGCTGCCTGGTGCGGTTCACGGGCCGGATCAGGCCTGCAGGCCATAGTTTGCCCACCCCTGTCTTAAGCCCTTCTTTGGTAATAAATTGGCCTAATATTCAAAATCTTGGGCTTAAGTCAGGGTGCCCACATACGCCTTCAAACGTACTTACTGCAGGTCCCATCAGCATAGTAGGAGTGCCACACAAATGCAAATCAATGTATCGTCCCAACACACCACTGAAGAAGGGAAATATGATGATCCGCATTGTACAGAGGGAGAATCCAGGCACAGAGGGATTATTAAGGGTGGGATCCACAAAGGTACTTAGGATCCTAAACCTTAGATTAAGGCACCTAAGTCTTGGGTTTGGTGCCTAAGTCCCAGTTTTAAGCTCCACTGTGATCCACAAAACCCCTGCTGAGTCCAGTAGGCTCCTAAACCCATTCAATGCCTAAGTTTTCAGGGTAAAAGTTCCCTCCGTGCCTGCCTCTGGGCATGCACATTGCTCCCTCTAGGCATCCAGATGTCTATCTCCCCCCTAAGCCCCAGTGTGCTTCACGAACCAGAGGAAGGCAGGCGCTCATCCGTCATGTGTGGGCCTGAGCCGGTAGGCGTGCTTACAGCTCATTCAAAATCTATTCTCATTCTCTCTCTCGCTGACCGAAGGACTGTTTAAATATTTATCCACAGTGAAACAGTCACTGGGTCAGAAAAGGAGAAAGAGAGAATGACTGGTGGTTAGGGCACTTGTCTGGGAGGTGCCTCTGGTCCCCTGCTCCAATCACTCTTTCATTAGTTATCCACAGTGGAACAGCTTCAACTGGAGAGATTGAGGGAACTCCCCTGCCCACCTACAACTCAGGAAGTGGGAGATCCTCACTCAAATCCTTCCTTCCCCTCTGGCACAGAAGGAGTACTTGAACCTAGGTTTCTCACAGTCCAGGTGGCTCTAACCACTGAGCTAAAGCTTAGAAATGTGCACCACCATTACAACCTCCTCTGACTAGACTGAGCCCCACAAGCAACTCAGTGCCTTGAATACCGCACCAGTTTTTCTCTTGTAAATCAGCTTTTAGGTACTCAGATACATCTACACTACAGGGGGGAGTCGATTTAAGATACGCAAATTCAGCTACATGAATAGCGTAGCTGAATTCGACCTATCGCAGCCGACTTACTCCTCTGTGAGGATGGCGGCAAAATCGACTTCTGCGGCTTCCTGTCGACAACGCTTACTCCCACCTCCGCTGGTGGAGTAAGAGCGTCGATTCGGGGATCGATTGTCGCGTCCCGACGGGACGCGATAAATCGATCCCCGAGAGGTCGATTTCTACCCGCCGATTCAGGCGGGTAGTGTAGACCTAGCCTCATTTTAAGTAACGCAAGTGCTAAACTGGGTGTCCTCACTCAGTTTATGTTGGAAAATTGGACTCCATGGTCTGAATTTGGCAGGCAAGTGCACCCACATAAATCAGGAGTCACTCCACTGACATTAACAGAGTGATTCCTGATTTGCTCTGAACAGAATTTGGCCTCTTGTGCTGCAAGAAGATAAAGAGGCTGATTCAGATCTAATTCCCTTGAAGTACCAGAGATCAGAGGGAAGCCTGGAATATGTTTTGTGGATCAGTGTGATTCAAAAGCCACAGCTATTGCACTTGCAAGAGGAACATGCCTGTTTTAGTTTTGTTCTTATTTATTCCAGTGCTCGGTTTTCAGAAGGATTGTGGGTATCAGCTGAGTTTAAAAATAAAAAGCTCTTGCACAGATTTAGTCTCCTGGCTCTTGTAGTTACAACACTGCCTAAAAATGCACAGAAACCATATTAACAGGATTATGCATCCAGCTACAAACTGTGCATGTGAAACATCAGGGGATGATAAAATTCCTACAGACACAATTTTAACATGTTTCCAAAAATATCTCCTGATTCATATTGTAAGCATGAATTTATTACAGCGCAGTGACATTATCTAGGCTGTCGCTGCATACAGCACACTGTCACATTTTGGGATCTCATTGATTTTAATGATGGTATTTCTTGTGTTTGCACCCTCTCTGCTGAGCAGGGCTTTATGCAGTATTTAGCTCAAAGGGCAGGCCAGAGTCCTTCTCCAAAGCTGATTTCTCGCATTCCTGCTTTGTTAACTGGTCAGTAGGTGATATTGCATGACTGGTGCTCTGGGCGTCTTTCACTCCAGAGACCAGGCACCCTAACATAAGAACGGCCATACTGGGTTAGCCCAATGGTCCATCTAGCCCAGGATCCTGTCTTCTGACAGTGGCAGGTGGCAGATGCTTTAGAGGGAATGACCAGAACAGGGCAACGTTCTCTGTCACTTTGCCAACTCGGTGACTCTACCTCTTTTGTGCTTTTATGACTCTCCAGGACCATGTCATCAGCAAAGCTTTAAGACAAAGAAGAATGCAAATCCATGAATGGAGTGTTGCTAAGGGTGGGGCAAATCCTGCTGTCCTTACTCAGGGTCTGAGTCAATGGGAGTCAGTGGTAATTTTGTATGAATAAGGGCTACAGGATTTGGCCCAGTTAGAAAGCCTGTATAACACCGACAGACCATGGTCTTCGACGGGCAAGATCAAACCTGGGACCTCTGGAGCTAGATGCATGAGACTCTACTACATGAGCTAAAAGGCACATGGCTTAACTAAGGCTGTAGCAGACTCATTAATCTCTATGTGGTCTTGGTGCCACTAGAGGAGACAGAGCATCACACCCAGAAAGTGTGTGGGTTCCACCTGCATATTTGCTTTGGCTGTTGGTTTCAAATTGTTTGTTATCAGCACCAGTCTGGGCCCAGTTCTGCCCCATTGCAGCCACCGGTATGGAAAAGACTTACCGAGATGAAGCCAGTAAATTGCTATGGAAATGCAATAGGTTTTTAGGAATGATTCTAAAACTGATTGGGCGAGACTCCCTGCGTGTGTAAACGGACACATTTCTAATGAAGCTGGGCTGGGTTACTGCAGCTGAGGATCCTGGCCAGAGCTTCACAAGACAGGAAAAAATCTACAAGCGTCTACACTCTTCTGTTCTGTCCTGTCCTGTTCTATTCAGGTTCTTACTCCGTGTCCTCACCGTACTGTCCGAGCACTACACTGGCCTTCTGGCTTCCTATCCTTGCATGGCAGTGATGTGAATAATGTCTCTGCTACCCAATAAAACAAGGAGAGGATCTGCTTCTATCGGCATCTTTTCTCTGAAGTGAGACATTTAATCCTTTTGGCCTTATCCCTGATAGAAATTCTCTTATATGAACCCCTGTTGGGCATTATTGCTTAGTCATGCTTGAAGTTTCAGAACCTGAGATTGGCCCTTATGTTTCACATTAACTCTCATTTATAGAGCTATCAAGCCAACTATGGGGGTTCTTTCTCAGTTCTTGAGTGAGACACACTAGTGTTTGGTTACTTTGAAGTTTGGCAAGCCACAGACCCAGAGCTGGGTATATTTACTGGTCCAGTAAGTCAGAATTTGTATTTGAGTTATTAGGCATATTGCATTAAACAACATTAAACCTCAGCATCTCTCTCTTCCTTCTGCTGAATTCATTTTTGGAATCCGTCCTTAGCATACACAGTTCTGGGGTCAGTATGAATTCAAAAATGCAGTAGGAGTGTTTCTGCCATGATTGTATCTTGAGATATGTCCATACGCAGTGGAATAAGGTTGCTTCTTTACCTCTACATTTACTACATCCTGCTGGAATTTCCTTGTAAAATGTGTGTTTGATATATGGTGAGCAATAAAGGGTATGTACAATGAAGTTGCATGTATTTATTACATATTGAGATTTTATGAGCTAAACTCATCGCTTTGTTCCCGTGGGTTTGGTTTTAATGGTGTTTCCAGATCACTGTGCCATGCTATGCTTGAACTCACGCATCTTTGACCTTCCCCTTCAATTAGAAATTAGTCTAAGCAGGACAAACACTTTTGCATGTTGAGCTCCTTAAACACAATTTCACCCAAAGTCTCCAAAAGTGGTTTCTGTTCCAAGTGCAAGGCACACTCCTTCCACTTTGCCTTTGTTAACATCCACTCATAGAACGTCATGCATTCAAAACAAATCATCATACAATTCCCACTCCAGGGGAAGTCAGGAGGAAAGAGCCACACCTGAGAGATGATAATCACGTCACTTACCGCTCTACTGGAAGGGGCTCATATGCCCATCAGATGTGATGAGCACAATATAAGATTCTGAACAGAATAGTCCAGCTTATGGGTTCTCAACCTGGGGGTTGTGAACAGATTTCAGGGAGTTGCACCCCACCCTCTGTTTCTTTAGGTTAGATGAGAGGTGAGTCCTGAAACTTTTTTCTGTTGTAACATGGGGCCACGGTGCGGAAAAGATTGAGAACCACTGCCCAGTTAGATAGACAGTTTCTGATCGGATGAAACGTCATTGTTTAGGTGCCATCTCCTATTAGCCCCTGAATTCTCCAAAGGATATGGAGTTCTAGGTTTTTTTTAGCCTTTGCTCATTTCATTAACTCCTTAGTCCTGGTATCAGTTCAGACCATCCTATAGTTTAGCATTACTGGGTATTTCACATTTAACTGCTAAACCCTTTACAATCCCCCCACCCCCTTCCATAGTTGTATTAATGATGTTTGCATTTTGAGGCATGAAAGATGATATACATTTATATTTTATTTTATCAAGGAAATGCCAACAATACGCAGCCTTAAAACTTAAATTAAAAGGAGTCTTCCCCCCCACCCCAAAAAAAGCAGATGTAAAGTATTGGCCTAATAGAAAAGATAGCTATAGTTCTTTGGTAAAAGTTTAGTAATGGAGTCCAAGATGTTTTGCAACTCCACAGAAAATTGTTCTGTAAAAAAGAATGAGAAATGATGTTTAAGGTCCTTAATCTGTAATGAGCTCTGTGCAGGTGGACCTCTGGGGGTCCCCAGTGTCTGCAGAGACGGTCAGCACTTCTGTGTGCAGGTCAGTGCAGGTTGTCAGACGAGACACTGTGCTTTTTCAAAAAGACTTTACTTTGATATCTTCTGATTTGCTGTTCTCATCTAAATAATAATACTTCGTGCTTATACAGGGTATGTATGCTGCAATCAGAAGTGTGATTGAAGCACATGTAGATATTAGACAAGTTCATGGAGAATAAGTCCACCAATAGCTATTAGTCAGGATGGTCAGGGACGCAGTCCCGTCCTCTGGGTGTCCCTAAACCTCTGACTGCTAGAAGCTGGGACTGGACAATAGGGGATGGATCCCTAGATAATTGCCCCTGTTCTGTTCCTTCCCTCTGATACATCAGGTGCTAGCCACTGTCAGAAGACAGGATACTGGGCTAGATGGATCATTGGTCTGACCCAATATGTCCCCATTCTTCTGACCCCACTCTTATGTTGGTATCCGCACTAGCTTTAACCTATATAGCTCAGGAACCAACAGCAGTGAAGCCATGGCATCATGTGAGCTAGTCGCCCAAGCAAATGCTACCTGTACAGCTCGTGTGAACATCCATATTGCTGCGGTGTCATTGCTATCAGTACCTGGGCTCACTAGATTACTGCTAGCTCAGGCAGACCTACACATGCTGCAGTCACAACCCCTGAATGCAGCATAAGCAGCCCACCAGTCTATTTCATCTTTAGATCCCAAAACACCTTGCAAAGGCGGGGGCAGTCTCATTAGTCCCATTTTACAGATCAAACTGTATTCTAACACTAAATCCTGACCCCCAGCAGTGTTAAGGCAGAATAACTTCCCAAACGCATGGAATGCGGGATGGTCGGATGTGCTGATCTGTTGATATAATAGATATAAAAGCAAAAGATAGGAGAGGAAACAGAGGCACAGGGCTGTGAAATGTCATGATTAAGGTCACACAGAAGGTCGGGGTAGAGCAGGGAATGGAACCCAAGTCCGCTGACACTCAGGCCACTAAATCACGCCACTTCCCTCATAAGAAGTTATAGTGTATGTTATTGGTGCAATTACTGCACATTCTGGTATTTCAATGGGATTTTACATTTGGGGAGGGCCATATCCCTATTTTGGAGTCTGTGTCACCGGGAAATTGGTGGGCAGGCTTAATTTTGTTTGTTGATGTAATTTGAAGTAAAGCTCACTTTAAAACCTGCTACATTTGCTCTGTCTCTTCTTCATGAGATCGCGTAGCCTTCAGTAATTTAGCTTCGTCAGTTAGACCGAGAAGGATGTCATGAGCTAAGAGGCTCAATTCAGGTTCAATTGCCCATATCTTAATTCCAGTGATATTGGGGGTCATTGTATAGAGCAACTGCAAATGGATGTGCTTTTATCAAAGATAAGAAGGTGGGGATGGGAACATCCATGCTCTGTCCCGTATCCCTCTGTAAATAGTTCTGATGTGTTGGGGTCAGGTGGGTAGATCCAACGTTCCACCTTCTCCCTGTCCTGTCCATTCATACACAGGGAGGGATGTAGCAATTCCATGGAAGCTACACTCCTCTCCACAATGCTACCTGTGACCTGGAGAGCCTGCTCATGGGAGTAAGGGCATAATCTGGTCCTTACCTTGTCTTCCATTCTCACCCACTTCTCAGCCAGGCAGACCTTCAGAGAAGGCAGGGGCTTTGATGATTGGTCAATGAGAGTTTTGCTTACTCAAGGCGACCTGGTTAAGGTCAGAATTCAGGCTGTAATTTTGCACAACGTCAAAGCTCTGTACAGACATCGCCTTCAATCCTTTGTGCTGTGAGAATGTTTCTCTATCTGCCCCTAAGAATGTTTTCAACATTAGCTGAGGTGCAGGAGGATACAGCTTTTGAAGCCAGTCTTAAAAACAGGTGTACATCTTTCCCTTTTATTTATGTCGACTCTACAAATAACTAAATGCAGTATTTGGCATTGCAAAATAGCAAAATAAAGTAAGGATTTCGAAATCATGTATCTGGATTTTCCTGGTTGCTGATGTAGTTAAAATATCAGCAGGGGGAAAGTAAATCCAGATATTTAGAAGACATTTTAGAGGTGCATTTAGGGCTAGATCCAAAGAATATTGAAATCCATGGAATTCTTTCTGACTACCTTTTGCAGCTGCATGTGCAAATAAGACCTACAATTACTCACTTTATGAATGCAATCATGATAACTGTGCCCATGAAATACCCCTGAAGACACAAAGCTGTCTAAAAATCCATCATTTAAAATGAGAAGGGTAATTTGCACAATGGAAGATCAGTTCTATCTTGATTCCTCCGTCACAGTGCAAGAGTAGAGTTTAAGAACTTTGAGTGCTGCTGGCTGTACGAGAACTTTCCTCTATTGCCAATTTAATAATACATGAATCCTGATCTGCCATACTGACTGATGACTCCCGCTCCTGACCCTGTTTTGTTTTTATTGATTGGCTTAGGCCAGTTCCTGAAGTCCTGAATCATCAGAACAGAGACCTTGAGTTATTCCAGCCAAATCAATCCATGGCCCACTGACATATTGCTTTACCTAACCAACCATACACCTTCTCTTTTCCCTGATAATTTCTCAATTAATTGCTTTTTAGCTCTCATTCGTTACAAGGTCGGGCTGTGACTGGGCTTGTACAATCCCATCTCCGATAAACTCTCTAGGTCCTCTAATCAGCCACGACTGGGATTTTAGTTCCATTAACTTATTCATCATCTAGACAGTTCCATCTCGAAAAGTTTGACTCTTGATTGTATCTTCAATTATTTAAGAGGAATTGAAAATAGCCTCCACACTTATCAGGAAGGGTGTATTCCAAGTACTGTGAGGGCTGTTGTTCTGCTGATGTTTGTTGTGCATGAACCCAAGCTGCAGTTGTCTGGGGAGATCAGAAGGATTTGCTGTTGCTGAACATGTGTGCATAGGACTGATTATTAAGATGTCCGATACAGGAGAATGACAGTGGACTGATGACTAGTGGCTTGATAATGCTAAACTGAGTCTGAGATTCTGTCCCATGATGTCAAACACATATTCCGTTTCCATGGGAAGTTATGCAAATGACATAGCTCCTCAGTGAGATGTGACACTGAGTTTGCTAGAGAAAATGACTTGTTCTCCTGGCAAAATACCTGTTTCTAAAATCCCACAGCCAGCTGCTCTTGGAAAGGTGACACCTTCTGCATTTGTTAGAGACCATTAGTACCATCAAGAGTGGTCTCGCAGCACACATCAGCTGACTGGGTGCAATCAGTGAACCATATCCTGGAGTTATTGTGTAACGCTCTGGCAAAGTACACGTTGCATCCCTCTCAAGCATCTGGCCCACTAGAGGACAAAACCCCACTACTGCTAATCACTAACAGAATTACTCTTTTAGCTTAAGCAGTTGAGGTCTGTGCTGCAACACTGAAGGCCTTGGGTTCCATCCCTGCTAAAAAGCCATGCCATTTTTGAATAAAAACTAGGAATGAACTCCAAGATTTGGCCTATCGGTGTTTTTGTTCTTCAGAATACCTTCAGAAGAACAACCCTAGATGGGGATTGAACTGGTCACAGGAACAAGCTGTTGAAAAGGAAAAAAAACCCCACATTTGGAAGGATGAAGAGCTTTGGCATGTTTCATAAGGGAGTCTTCCTTCCCAGCCTTACGTACTGGGTCTCATGATGTCTGTGCAACTGTTATGCACGTGAGAAGAGAGAGACAAGCTTGTGTGACAAGGATGCTGTCTAGGCAGTTTGTCAATGAGCCAAAGCTCATGGGTGTCAATGAAAAGAATCCAGTTGGCTTTGGGATCAGGCAGTGTCACAATCTTTAGCATGACTGAAAAGATAAGGCTTGCACTACTCTCCAGGCCAAAGGTTATGGAGAACTCTGACAGGGTTAGGCAGGTCGTTTGAGAATGGGCGTCTTTCAATGTCAGGGTATATTTGTGCTTGCTTATCATGTGGTGCATGGACATCTCCGAACATATGGGTGTTTTCAGGTTTGTTTATGGAGAGCGGATGTACCTAGCTATAAAGCGTCTCCACTGAAAGCTTCAAAGAGACTGACTAGTTCTCTGATGTTATTCCCAGATACGCTGTCTCTGTGCATGTGGGAATGATATCACAGCACAGCAGACAGGCAGTGCTGGTGTAAGTGTGTGTTTGTGGGGTACCAGATGGTACCAGTGTGGAGCCCGGGAACTGTGGCTTTAGAACACGTCTAGTAATTAACCTGAGTCATGATCGTCCAGATGCATCAGCACTTTTACAACCTCGGAAAAGCAAAAAGGCTCTTAAAATGTCTCCATGCATGAAAGGCGAGGCTCTAAAATTTACAGGTTAATATAGAAACACTCTACAGTTTTATTGTAATCTCTGATACGTTGCCTAAAGCTGGCGAGGTGAAAATCTACAGTAGCTGCTCCACAGACTCCGAGGTGGGGTATTTCCGAGAGCCAAAGGCTGCTGCAGGGGGCATGCTGCCGTGGCAGCTCCCAGAGCAAGCCTAGCTGAGTCAGCTGGAATCCCTTGGAGGAGGCTCCTAGGGAATGAATTCTGGAGTGCCTCTGTTCTCCACATGCAGATAATATTGTCATGTCTTGTGGTTTTTATCATGGCTCGCCTGATATTCGGTGGCTTTTCTTAAAGCCCCAGCTCCTGGAATCATGCAATTGCGTGAGCATCTCGGCTTTCAACTAAAAAAAACCCCACTCCACTTTGTAGCCCTCATGGTTGCAGGATAATCTTGAAAATGTGACCCCTAATGGCAGAAAAAACAGAAGGCAAATCCCCTCTTTCCCCCGAATGAAGTTTTAATTATAAATTGCTCATGTTTTTAAGCCAACCTCATGATTTTTGAATGCTGTGTCCTGTGGAGCAGACCAGGTGCCCGGGGTCGTGGGCTGGCAGAAAAGCCTCGACTCTTTTCCAAGAAGAAAACTGCAGACGGCTCAGGCAAAAATTCCTGAGCCACCTGTGGCTGTTTGCATGGTGGAAACAGCTGGCAAAACTGGCCCCAAATCTTGACACTCGAGACAATTTTGTGAGCGTTGGCCATATGGTTAGACTGTGTCTGCCCTTTGCTGCTAGCTGCCCAAAGCAGGCAGCCATGAGTTCTATACCCACACATATTGTCAGTCAAGCTGACTTTTATATTTCATTAAGGAAAACAACGAACCAAGAAGGAATCAATATAAAGTCCACATGAGAGAGAAAGCAGTGCCTCTCTGAGATCCCCCACAGGAGATCGGCGGGAAGACTTTGTACTGCCCCTTTAAATGTAAACCAAATGCAGAATTATAGCTATGTAGACAACCAGAGTGAAAGAGCCCCTGGAAAAAAAGTAAAGGATAATCATGTTGATCAGGCCAACATTCGAGAAACAAGTTCTATCCCACCGTGTGGCATGCAGCCTCATGTCATCCCATCTGTGCACCCAAGAACATGGAAACCATTGCTGAGCAGATAATGGTTGCCTCATTTGTTAAGTTCCTGCAATTTCACTGCTTTGTACAGTGTCTTGTTTAGAAGGGAAAATATAAAACCTAGTTTTTTCCCACAGTGTGATAACTAACCTACAACACATGCCCCCACTGAAAAGCTATGCCCTTTCTTGCCCTTTCCCCAAGCAACTGATTGCCTGGTTCCCTACTGCCCCTTGTAAAGTACTTCCCAGAGGGGAACAACATTACAAACAACTTGAAGAAATATACGTTTCTTTCTCCTCCTGTTGCTGGCAGCTCCTGCTATGTGGTTTTGTGACGGCCTCTTCCATTCCTGCTTTGACTGCTGGAGGGGGCAGGAGAAAGAAAAAGAAACCTAGTTGCTTTCAGTCTCTGCATCATGCTAAACAGCTCCAACGACAATCTTTACAACACTGTTATACTCAGACATAAAATCTTAATGTACTATAGTGCCTTGCATCTTACATTCTGCTGGAAAAAAAAAGGTGAGTCCCCAGTAGTAAATGAAATATTAAATATTATTAAATATGAAATAGCTAAACCTGTATTCCAATAAAATGAATCTTTCATACTTTTCCTGTTTTTTTCCCCCCAGGGTGTGCAATGATCTCATGAGCTTTTATGTGTCCTTTTAAAGATGTAAAATCAGAGGTAATTTATGATTCTGTTCTATTCAAATGTATTGTAGTAGGAAAACAAATCAAGGATGTGAAAATCTCTCCTGGCTGCATCTACCTTGCTGAGCCAGTTAACAGTCTATATCAAAGGCTCACCTACAGACACTGTTGTAATGCTTGCTGACATATGCCACCTATTTAGAAAGCTTGTTTCCAGTTATATACTCTACTTTCATTTATAGAGCTTTAATCTTCCATATATGATAAAAAAAATCTTTTCTTATTAGACGGGATGCTTTTATGGTTATCTTTGTTGTTGCATGCAGATTCTCTTTGAATTAAACTGTAATTTTGGTGGGAGTTCTGATTTGTGTTACGGAAATTGGACATTAAAAAGAAAACAAACTACAAGAGACAGATGTAAGAATACTAATTTTATAAAGTCACCATTTGTTAGGGATCGGCAAATACGGGATAGGGTTCCTAGGAGAAGAAGGCAGTTGGAAGGGAGAATACAGGTTGGCTTTCAGGTTAATACACAGGACTGAGACTAAAGAAATCTGGGTTCTAGCAGCAATTCTTTCATGGACTTCCCATGTGAGCTTGACTCCTGTCAATCATTCTCAGTTTCCCCATCTGTAAGGTCGGGGTAATAATCCTCACCCTCAGGGATGCTGCAACGCTTAATTCATTAATATATGTGAAGCACCGTGAGATCTTTGCTCAGAAAATCTTATCCATACTCTTACGGTTGTGGTGAGGCTCAGCATACTGTGGTTTAGAGGGGAAACCACTAATTAATTCAACAAAATTATTATATATTTTGACAAAAATATTCTCAGATCATTCTGACAAACGTGGGCTCCCACACAGACGGGGGGGGGGGGGTCGATTTAAGATACACAAATTCAGCTACGCGAATAGCATAGCTGAATTTGACCTATCGGAGCCGACTTACCCCGCTGTGAAGACAGCGGCAAAATCGACCTCCGCGGCTCCCCGTCGATGGCGCTTACTCCCACCTCCGCTGGTGGAGTAAGAGCGTCGATTCGGGGATCGATTGTCGCGTCCCGACGAGACGCGATAATTCGATCCCCGAGAGATCGATTTCTACCCGCCGATTCAGGCGGGTAGTGTAGACCTAGCCTCAGATCTGCTGACTCTGGGTTTGCAAGTCCAGGCCTTGAGTGTGCACCCTATTGACCCTACGTTAAGAATTTCTGGACCTGGGCCCCAAACCTTAAAGGGTATGTCTACACTGCAATAAAAGGCCTGTGGAACAGCTGCAGGGCTCCAAAACTGCAGTGTCGACATTTGGGCTCGGTCTGCACCCCAGACTCTGAAACCCTGCAAGGGGGTGAGGGCTGGGTCTCAGAGCCCGGGCTCTAGCCTGAACCCGAAGGTCTACACTGCTAGTTTTAGTCCTGCAGCCCGAATCCCACGAGTCAGCTGAGCCGGGTTCTGCGACTCAGGGCTGTCGGTTTTTTATTGCGGTGTAGATGTACCCACAGAAGCTCAAGTGCTATAAACTGCTAATTATAGGCATCCCATTCTATCCTGCCTTTCTTTATATCACATCCTTTCAGCCTTCTTTAAGATACTTCCTGCCTTCCATGGTTAGGCAAAGCAGTAGATTCTGAAAGGAAACCCCCGTGTGTTCACTATATATGTGAACCCGACAGTCCATTTACGCCCGTGTTGTCTCCCCATCTATAGAGGATGGGAAGTGAGACAAGGTGAGAAGAAAGGAAACACATTCCGCAGTGTAATGGTAGAGTCCAGGTTCTTTAATAAATGTCATGGGTTTTGCGCTACTGCAAGTTCAGATAGTTTTAAACCAAGATAAAATGATTTGGGAATTTTTAAACAATAACAATGTTTGCTTTTGAATGGGACTACTTCAGATGAGAAAACAGGAATGTTTGGTCAACTGCAATCATCTCACAGCCTAATCAGAAACATACGGTCTGCTTCAGTCAGGTCTTTTTCTTACCTCTTTTGGCCTCAGACCTTTGGGATGAATCCCATCTTTCTTTATTTCTTTATTTTAATGCACTGCCTTTGGCCGCCTCACATTTTCACCACAAAGATTTCAGATTGCCTTAGAGCAACAGAAAACATGTTGCAAACTACACTGAAGCTTAGACATGAGCATGTCAAATATCTGATCTATATAAGAATAGATAGACGTGACATTTAGTAATCATCTTTCTTAGACAAAATGGGGGATGCTGTCACTTTAAGTATATCTCAGTTGAATTTCTGGCATTTTACCATAGGGGAAGCAGGAGGCATAATAGTAAATTTCTGTTAATATATAAAAAAGATCAGTCCCAGAAAAACACAGTTGCTACTATTTAAAGTGCAGTACCTCATCCTAGCTTGCCTTGCCATTTACTCTCTGCTGATATCCATATGTCATCACTAATATTTACTGATGTTCACTTTATAAATGACTTTTCCTAGCTGTCAGAACATTAACCACTAGTATCTATTCCCCCTCTATGCATCTTGTCCCCTTTTAATAAAGATTCATATCTCTGAGGTTAACCAGAAAGGTCAGATACTATGCAAATAGGCTTAGCAGAATTCATTTTAAAAAAAAATTCAATGGATAATATAGATTTTTATTTTTAAGAATTTTATTTTTTATTTTTATCTAGTTAAATTTTTACAGTTGCAGTAAATTATGATGGGGAGTCAATCAATAATTATTCAATGACAGTAGATGTTGAGATTCAAAAAGTTAAAGCTTTATAACCATAAAAACACAAATTGTCAACATCATATGTCAAAATATACAAAGTAAATAGACTTAAATTGAACTCTAATATGTTCTCAAGCAACATTTTTCTTACTTTGCCTATCTGTAAATTCAGATGATTATCGATGGAAATATTTTTTTCTCTGTGTGTGTTTGGTGAAATCAACCTTTAATGACATTTGCCAATAAAAATCTAACCCTTCCAAGCCAATATGCAAATGACACTTTGGGGCTAATTGTTAAATAAGTGGGGTATGTAATTGCTGTGGTTCTGCATGCTGATCAGGTAATTACCAGCATACATGACCATACTTTGCTATTTGCATGTCCAGTTGGGGTAAAAGTGTACTTGTGCACACATTTTGTGTGAGCAACGACATCTGAAAAGTAGGCCTTAAGAAGCTTCATTAACACAAAAATAGTAGATGCTCAATAAAAAAAATGTGGATTTTAATATGATATAGCTACAGTGAAACACCAATATGCTTAAAAATATTTATGGTCATAATAGTGACGGTGGGAAAAAATAGGACATCTTTGTTTTTCATATTTATTGTCCATCAATGACTTCTTGATTAGATGTTTTCAGTGTGCGAGTCCAAAGAAGATTTTTCTAACTATCCGCACTGCAGTTCAACCTGCTATATGAAATTCTAAACGTGTTCTGTCTGCTTTGTACATCTTCTTTGACCAACACCTAGAATAGTGATTGAGAATTACATCTTAGCTGGCAATTTGGTTGATGAAGCACGAGATAGTTACTTGGGCTCTGCAGTGCTAAGAGCAGTCAACATGCATTTTGCTACTACAGTAGAACCTCAGAGTTATGAACACCAGAGTTACGAACTGATCAGTCAACCACCCACCTCATTTGGAACCGGAAGTACGCAATCAGGCAATAGGAGAGTCCAAAAAAACCCCCAAAAGCAAATACAGTACAGTACTGTGTTAAAAGTAAACTACTAAAAAATAAATAAAGGGAAAGTAGCATTTTTCTTCTGCGTAGTAAAGTTTCAAAGCTGTATTAAGTCAATGTTCAGTTGTAAACTTTTGAAAGAACAACCATCACATTTTGTTCAGAGTTACGAACACCCTCATTCCTAAGATGTTCGTAACTCTGAGGTTCTACTGTAAATTAGAAGGTGTGACTTGGAATATAGGTAAGAATGGATCCTAGACTCTATACAAACTATTCCTCTAATGGCTCAAATCAAAGTATTGCCTGTAAGAACTGAAGAATCAGGCCCAAAGAAAACAGATTTGTGTGGATACCTGGTTTAAAGACAGGTTTCAGAGTAGCAGCCGTGTTAGTCTGTCCACGAAAGCTTATGCTCTAATAAATTTGTTAGTCTCTGCATCCGAAGAAGTGGGCTGTAGTCCACGAAAGCTTATGCTCTAATAAATTTGTTAGTCTCTAAGGTGCCACAAGTACTCCTGTTCTTCTTTTTGCTGGTTTAAAGAATTACTTTTCTGACCAATAAGTTTGCTTCATAGACAGGATGGTCTTGTGGTTAAGGAACTGGTGTGGCAGGCAAGATATCATCAAGGTTTGAATCCCAGCTTAACCACAAGTTTTCTGAGGGACTTTGGGAAAATCACTTAATCTCTATGGAAAAGCTCCATTTGTAAAATATGGATAGAACTTTCCTACGTTGCAAGGATAAACTTCTTAATGATTATGAAGTGCTCAGATTCTACAGTGATGAGGCCTAAATAGACAGAGAGGCAGACTTCATGTAAAGTGCAGCGAAGATGTTTCTCAGTGTTGCACAGAACTTTTCCAGAAATTGTTTTATGGAGAGAATTAATAAGCACTAAAAATACAGAGCCCAGATACACCTACCATAGGAAATATATAAGCGGGGAGTGTGATGATAGCCTAATCTTAAAAAGGGAATTTCATATGTAAATTAGATAATAATTTCCCCCAATACACTTTTCTACTGTGCAAACAAAAATACTGTATTCAGGATGTGAGTCTGAAACTGGCTTTTTGTTCTTTGTTGGTAGAAGGAGGATTTTTATTTCTATCATAATTATAAGGAATATTTGATTCTGAGGAAGTAAATCATCATTCATTTTTTAAAAGAAGCAGATTAGGTTAATATTTTAGGTATAGTAGATGCCATCATATTATGTGCAATGAAAAAAAAATCCAACATCCAGGTATGAAACAATATATCCTAAAATCAATATACTCCTAATTCTCTAGGATTGATGTTTACCACTGTTTTCTTGTAGACCACTGATTTCCCTATATCATGTATTCAATTGTTTGATTTCAATTTATAACTAGCTTGGTTCTTACTACAGCAGGATCTGAGTCTGATAATCCACAAAAAAATCTTACCTTGCAGAATAAAACAAGCAGAGGTCTCTCTCTAGCGAAGGCTTTGTTTTACAAAATGATGGATGTGCATATTTATTTACTCTGTGACTTCCATGTCAGATTTGTCAGATTTCCTCAAATTTCTAGTTAAACCCAAGGTTCTGCATTTTGTTTTTGTTACTACTGAAGCCTGCAGGCTCAATGTACCTTATAAAAATAAAGCTATAATTTATTTGCTCCATAGATCATGCACGACAATAATCACCCTGGAATCTGAGCGAGGTTCTGATGTCTGGCTTTGTTGGTGATGATGTATGAAGTGCACAGGAAGCAGCTCGATTTTCATACTATGGAATAAACCTGAAATACAGAGAGAAAGGCAAAACTGGAATTAAAATATGGAAACATGACAGAAGAGTCATAGGGAGAGTTATATGTGCAGTATGCAATGACAGCAGTATCTTTCTCACCAGATGGACATTTGGAAATTATATATACAGTATAGCAATGAAAGTATATGGCAATGGAGCAGTGTAACAGCCATCATCCTGAACTGGTGTACATCAAAATTATGCATGCACAAATTTGACTTTGCAGATGCCAACATTAGCAAACATCCCAGCACTTGCATGTACCCTAGAAATGGTGTAATAGCCACATGTATTGTGCACAACTGATAAGCAATTGCTTCCACTAAACTCATTACTCAGTGGGTTTGGTGGGTGCAAATTCTTAACCCTTGTGCACATGCATGTGTATCACGCAAAGGCTGAGAGCAAATGTAAGATTTTTTTTTACCGAAGTTTGAATCGGCAAAAAGCAGGCACAGAAGGATTGTGCCATTAGCTTCTATGGGGCTAGGATTTCACCCATGTTAGAGGGCACAGTTCTAGAAGTTACAACTCTTGAGTTCTATGCCTAGCTTGTCACCAGCTTACCATGTGATGCTGCAAGCATCACACTCATTAATGTTTGTGAAGCACTCAGCTATTACAGTGCTGGGGCCATCTAAGCAGATTGATAGACCTCATGTAAGTGAGGTGAAGACAGGGCCGGCGCTTCCACTAGGCGACCCTAGGCGGTCGCCTATGGCAGCAGGATTTGGGGGGCAGCATTTTGCCGCCCTCGACGGAAATTCGGCGGTGGGGGGTCCTTCCGTTCCGGGTCTTCGGTGGAAATTCGGCGGCGGGTCCTTCATTCTCTCTGGGACCCGCCACCAAAGTGCCCTGAAGACACGGAGGGGAAGGACCCCCGCCGCTGAATGCTCAGAGGAGGAGCGCTGCCGCCTAGGGTGGCAAAAACCCTGGCGCTGCTCCTGGGTGAAGACAATTCTCAGTGTCATTTTTTTTACTGACTGAATTAATAAACACTGAAATGCAGTAAAAAAAATATTGCCCCCAGAGAATCTCTGCAATAGATAAGGATTTCAGGTCTTATATTGAGCATATGAAATATGAAATAACAATGAGTATGAGGAGACCCTAATTCAGAAAAGGGAATATCCTTTGTAAATTAGATAATTTCCCACAACCCACTTTCGCTGTACAAACAAAAACATAGTAAGGGGTAAACTTCCAAAAGGACTAAGGCCCAGCTTTCATGTCTGCAGTTCGAATTATTGGTGCAAATCTGAATGTTTCCATCTTTAGCTACCTGATTTCTCTCCTGCTCTTTTACATTCTCTAGAGTTAGCTATGAGGGTTTTACAATTAACAAGACAGTCATGTAGTCATTAATAGATCCTGCAGAAGCCTGGGAGAGTAGACTAGCAAAACCCAGAGCAGAATAGAGTGACAAGGTTGTTGGGAAGGAGGAAAGCATGGACTGTTAAAAGTACGGATTTGCAGATGATTCAGTCATTGAAGGTTCTTTGAAGCAGTTTTAATGAAATACACTGGTCCCTACAAATATACCTTTGTTCAGGTAAGGGTAACAGACTGTGAAAAAGAGAAATGATGTTGTAGACAGGCAGTTCTGATGTCCCAAGCAGGACTAGTTTAGAACGCTGTGTTTGATGGTGAAAGACCTGAAAGGGTTTTAAAGCAGGGATATTTCCTAAGAAAATCTTTAGGTAGGATTTCACTTTCACAGCAAAGAAGAAAGACCCCGTAAAGCAGATTGTCTCCTCGTTGCATGGGGAGGCAGACAAACGCTCACATGGGACTTAGGAAGCTGGAGACCTGGGGTAAAATCCTGGCCCCGCTGAAGTCAATGGAAGTTTTGTCATTGACTTCAGTGGGGCCCGGATTTCACCCCTGAAACGCTTTCACCATGCTGTTTAAAGTATACTGGTGAGCTAACTCTTAAGGAAGGAGCAACGCATGTACAAAATGGCTTTGCTCTGTGCTAACATGCTGCAGGGTTGAAATATATATTTCCTCATTCCTAAGTAAATGGGCTACCTGCACTGTTGGCTGCCATAGCTATGAGAGATTGAGGCTGACTAGAGAATGCAGCCACCCCACCCCTCCTCCTCCTCCTCAGGACGGGACATTGGTCCAGTGACTCAGCATAGTGCAAAGCTCGTATCCCGGCAACCCCTGGATCTTCCCTGCACACAGAATTCCGCATCATCTCTACAAGTGATGCAGTCTCCAGCTTCTGCTACCCTCTCACTTTACAATGGAATCTCAGGTATTATACTGCTTATAGACCTCCCATGGGCATCTAGGACTTCCAGGATTTTGCCCTTAGGAATAGGGCCTAAAGATAATGTCAATTGTTTGTGATTTTTCCACCCTCCCAATGAAATAGATGAGCTCACTCAATCCACATCTTTGAGTATCTCTCCCCTCCACCCCCCGACACTGCCTGCTGGAGCTTGTCTCCATGGTTTACAAAGCTGGCCATGATGCTACTCCACCTGAAACCATCCAGGATAACACTGAACCTGCTCTACCCCTCGGGTCTCCTGCAGGTCAAAGTCAGTACCATCACGTTTCATGACATACAGAACAGAGAAGTTAGATCAAAACATAAAATACTCTGGCTGGAAGGTTGCAACGTCACACGACTTTATTCTTACATTTCAGAACGACAACGTACAAGAACCCCAAACCAGTGAGGCACAAAGCAAGCTGCTCCCTAAAACAGAGAGAGGCACAACTCTCCTGACCTTACTCTAGGTTGGCTGGCTGCAGACTGACTGCTGCTAGGACCAGCACACATGCTTCCTTACAGGGCCCTCTCACTTGCAAGCATGACCAGGAACCCCCCTAAAGTGACAGCTTACAATTTTAACACAGTTTTCAATACATCAGAAATACCTACTTCTAGAAATAGAGCCGTTTCCTTAAACCATTTGGTGTGATCCTGCATTGGGCCTGTTGACTTCAAAGGCATGATTACAACCTCAGGAAACTAACAGGATGCAAGTAGACGAGGATTCGTACAAATGTTCCCATTTCTGTGCCTGTGGCTCACCTTGAATTTTTTTATATTTTTACCTGAATCCACATATAATTGGTACTGTCAGAAATGTAGCCTGGGGTCAGTAACAAGCTATTGAAGTAACTGTAGGACAAAAATAAGCCATTTGACTGAAAATGTCTTAGTTTTCAGATTTCAGTTGGTCTCAGAGGCGATGTAGTAGGAACCGTGAAAGTGTGGACAGAGCCATGGTTCACAGAAGCCTCCAATAGTTCATCTGCCCATCTGAAACCTATCCACTTTGATTAAGAGTTGAGGTTGGAAAGCAGGTGGGGTCTCCCCCCACCCCACAACCTGGCCTTGAGGAAAAACTGCAGGGAGGAACCAGCTAGAGACTCCAGCCAGTCGGAGCAGTTGCAGAAACAGCCAAAGCAGGGACCTCAGGACATTCAGAGAACTTTCTACAGGTTAGATGGGACTTTCTCCGCCCTGTGCAGATTGGCTGCTTGCTCCAACCCTCTCCCTCCCTCTCACAGTTCCTTCACCTCAGCTTTGCCCCACCCCTGCCCCTTCTACCCTATTCTCCAATGCTATGCCCCTCTCCCTTCCCTTTTCTTTCCATTTAGCTGACCCCCTCCCTCCTAACTAAACCCATCCTCCCCAAAATAGTGAAACTAAGGTAATGTTTACTGCCCTCACATTGTTCATTCTGCTTGTGTGTTCTATCCCTTCACCCAACCTGTGTCTGTCTTATCTGTTTAGACTGTAAACTCTTTGGGGCGGGGACTGTTTGCTACTCTGCAGTGACTAGCAAAACGGGGCCCATTCTTGATTGGTCCTTGGGCCCTACCATAATAAACATGATTAATTATAATAATAGTTATAAGAATAGGCTGTGTCATAAGATTTCCCACCCTATCAGTAGGGTCCAGTAATCCAGTGAGTAGCTTTTCTCATATATCAATATGTCTAATTTTGGCCCTGGCTGCAACTTGAAAGGTAGAGGCAGGCACACACACACACACACACTCTCTCTCTCTATTCTCCAAGTTCTTAGGAACCTTCAGAATTACTCCGATTTGGTTCACGTTTTGGGGAATAGTTTTTATTTTAATCAAACCGATTTGCTTATCCGATTGAAATGCATTTAAGATGGAATCAGCCATAGTGTTATAGCTTCATCTGGAGCTTACACTCTTGCTGAGGATAGCAAGAGATACCCAATCTCAAGTACAAAGGGAGAATCTGGCTCTTTTTTTGTACAGCACTTTGAAGGGAGAAATTGCTCAGTATTATTATCTTTTATTAGAAAGTATCCAGGTGTCTTTCCACCCCTCTTTTAAAGGTAGCGCAGCCTGAGGAGTTAATAAACAGTTAAAAACCAGGGACGACAGATTATCTCTTGGAAGGTAGACTTGAAAAAGTAGAAAGTGGGGCATTCCCAAGAACTTGGTGGCTAAGGACCTGATTTGGGAAAGCATTTAAGCATATGCTTAGTTCTTTTGCTGAATCGGCACTTTAAAGAGTGAGAACCCAAAGTGACACATTTTCTGCACCAAAATCTGCTAAATTTACCTAGTAACCAAAGGTGAAATCCTGTCTCCATTGAAGTCAATGGCAAAACTTCCATTGACTCCAATGAGACAGGTATGTCACCCAAGAGACTAAGAAGCTATTAACTCAGAGTTAATTTGGGCCCCAAACCTTGTAAGTTCATTGGTGTAGGTGGATCAGAATGCATCCATAGAGATGAACTAAAATCAGTGTGGCTCCATGTATGTGCAGGTATTCATCCCCATGGATCAGCCTGCTGGATTGAGGCCATATCTCTGGTTTTTGAAGAGGTTTTACATGTCTGCACCAAAACCTTTCAATTAATGTGAAACTTGACTAGTAACTAAAGCCAGGCCAAAGTATTCCAATCACCAGAGAAACCACAAAGAAGTATCATAATTTTTTGAGAATAATTTTTGTGACTAGATGGAAATTCAATTTATTACCTTCATTATGTCCTATGACCTTTATCTCATGTATCATTATAGTGATTATTGACAGGTTATTCCCCTTCTACAAAAACAGCGGTGGTAGGATGTTATTAAAAAGCATGAATGTGCAACAATTTAAAATTCTGTTGTTTATTAATATTAATTTACAATAATTTCTGTTTAATTTATAAATCTTATTCCAGCAAATTAACTCTGAAATTCACATCTTCATAAATATTTTTCAACACAGATTTACTCTTATTAACATTACCATTCAGACTCGGAATGATATAGGATAGTATGTTACTTGCTTTTACATGCTAGACCAGTTTCTGTATTCCCCAGAGAAGGGCAAGCATTTTCTGAGGCTTTTATAGATTGAAATAAACAAATTAAGTAAGTGGAACATGAACCTGAGAGGTGGCAATGCATCTTTGACCTTGTGCATATGTGCCAGGGTGCTGTGAAAATGCCACAAACTGGCAAATTCTGTACTGCTCTGCTATTAACCACTACAGCAGGCCTAGGATTGAGGTCACATGATCAAGCCTCCTAGCACTGCACCATACATAGACAGACTTTTTAATTGCAGAGTATTAATCAGTAACGGCATATCAATAAGCAAACTGCTACAATAAATAATTATGACTACTTTTGTACTTCCCCACTGCCTTTGAGATTCCTGGCCTAATTGTTTTCTCACCTAGAGCCTGATTCAAAGTTTGTTCAAGTTAACAGATTGACTGAAGTGGGCTTTGAATCAGTTCCTCGGGGTTTGTCAAGTGACTGAGCTAACATGCCTTAGTTAACCTCCACCTTTTCCCTAATGCAGACACAGGCTAACGCCTTTTACTTTGCTTTAGCTGAACCTTGACCTGCTAAATCAAGGTATTATGTGTTAATTTGCATCTACACTAAGGAAAAATTCAGGGTTAGGTCAGGATTAGCTCAAGAATGTTAGCTCCTCTCACCCTAACTTCCACCATTGTTCTCAAACTAGACAAACTCTATGAGAGGCAGAGTGGTCCACGGAACAGGCCCTGAACTAGGGCTCTGAAAACCTGCATTTTGCTTCTGGATTTGCCACTGACTTACCGTGTGACTTTGGGCAAGTCACTTTCCCTCTCTGGGCCTCCTTTCCCCCTCCAACCCATTATCTGTCTTCTCTATTTAGACTGTAATTTCATTGGGGGCAGGGACTATCTCTTACTATGGGTTTGTACAGCACCTTGCACAATGGGACCTCTAGGTGCTAATATAACACAAATAGTAATCATGATCCTGCCCGTGCCAAGCTGTGAAAAAAGAAGGGAGGCCAGGTGGTGCTACTTTACATGCATATATGTCACACAGGTTCAGTATATTGTGCATTTTTAAAATGAGTCCAGAGAACTTGTTTTCTAACCACTCAAATTAACACGCACCCCCTTCGATACAAAACAGTGCTTTGGCCAACAATTCTGCCAGCCAGCAACAGGAGCAAAATGTTTGCACACTCTGCACTGAGCTGTGATAGAATTTGCTCAGATTAGACCCAGAGATGAGCAAACTTGAAATGCCTTCATTTGAGGGAAGCTCTCATTTTTATGGAGATGTTCAGCTGGCACTATATCTAATTTAAGGTCCAAACATTCCAATTTCCCCATAAGCATGTGGTCAAACACTAGCCTAATTGCTATTCTTTTTCCTCCTTGCAGAATTGAAAAGTCATCGGGTCTGATGAGAATTCATTATAAAGTTGACGATTTGAGATTTGCCCCTTCCCTTTAGCAAGATTCTGCAGAGCTTCATTCCTTTCAGTCCACTCTGACTCTTATCCCAAGGCTGCTTCTAGGAAGCCGAAAAATGTCTGCGCTGGAGGGTTAAGACTATTCCTCCCCCTACAAACAAACAAAGGAATGAGAAAATTATCTCTACTGTGGAACGATAAATGTAAAGAGCTTATATGTTTGCCATTAGCAGAAAAACACGAACTCATTTTACAGTACTAAAGGCAGAGGGGAAGAAAGAAACTTAAAGGAGGGGATCTGGGGATCCAAAAACAAATCAAAGAAATAAACAAAAGAATCCCCCTCTCCCTCCAAGAATGGGAAAAATATGTGTGTCTTTATAAAGAACATTAGTTTTCCGCTGTGTGATATTGATAGAATCCTGGTCCCTGTTCAGCCTGATTAAATAGCTATGCACCTTCTTAATCTCACATTAATCCCTGTAATTACAGTTACAATTCTTCTCACCTGGTCAGAGGCTACCCACCTGTGATCCATTTCCAATGCATCTTGCCTTTGTTTGCAAATATATTGTTACGGGTTTGAGGATACAACGGTGGGAAGAAAAAAAGAAGTCCCCCCCTTTAAAAAAAAACACTTATCATTGCCTTCCCTGAGCAGTTCACTAAATTAGAAATTAATTTCTCACCACGACATTTATTTGCAAGCCAAAGCGCTTTTTTATTTTTAAATACCTGGTCTGGAAAGAGTTAAAGTAATTATCCCCTGGATGTCCACAGAAGCAACACATCCCTGTTGTGTTCTATCAGAACTGCTGGGGCAGTTTCAGCAATGACTTCATCTCACTGCATTGCAACACTGCACAGTGCCCAACTGCTGGAGTTTGCTAATTTGTGTGTTTTCACTCGAGGCCTGCTGATTCAATCATTTTAAAGATGCCCATTTCTTCCAAACCAGGGATTTTATGACTCTAAGGATTAGAAGCTGCTATCCCAATAAACCCTGGAGCTGTATATATTCCGATTTTATGGTAAGCTTCACTAATAAACTGTTTAAAACATATGCTAATTGTGTTTATTGTATTCTTTAATTATCATATGTATCATTAAAGATGTACTATCCCATTTGGAATCTTAATACCTAACCCTCCCCCCCTTTTTTTTTAACCAATACACAATACAGCATTACCTTCAAAAATCAGAAAGGGGAGAAAATAACAAGGAAGCCTGTTTTTAATTTTCATTGTTTATTTAAAGTAGAGACTTTGAATTTCATTTAAAACCCCCCTCCTAAAGAAAGGAAAGCAGAGGCTAACATAAAACCTGGCATTATGCTTCTGTGCCTTTTATTCCTTAACTTATTTTAAAATAAGACTCCCTATAAGCTATTATGCTTACTTCCTCCCCCCTCCCACAGACTGTTCAAAAATGTAATTTATTTAGCCAAGCTGGATTACAAATAATCAGAATAACTGTCCCCTTATAATTATAGTATGTTAGATGACAATTATTCTGATCATGTATACACACACACACAACTGTATATGTGAGTGTATATATAAAAAAATCTGGCTCAGTTCTGTGCCAAGTATTTCACAATTAATTAAGAACCACAGCATCTTTCCAAAGGAGGGATGCCAGTTGTCCTAGTCGTCTGAGCCATTTTCCTTGCGTGCTGTTAAGACTGATCTTGACTCTTAATGTGATTTTATCCTGCCCCTTTAAAATGAGGTTTTCCTTGTGTAATACAATGCTCGTGTTTAAACTCATTAGATATTTCACTGCCCTACTATGACATCTCCCCGCCTACCTTTACTACTGATTGCAATTCCCTGCACTGATCCATCTATACATTTTTTGCATGGGAAAATGAATTTGAATTAATATTCGGGTATTTAGTCCACTGGCTAAAAACAAAACAAAATCCAGCTTCTCTTGGATTGCAGAAAAAGTGTACAGGGAAAAGGGTCTATATGCACTTAATCGGTCCTTGTTCAGCAATATTGTAGATTAGAATAATAAATACATACAGACACTTGCCAGCAAAGGGGGCGCACACACATTTATCACAAACTCATTCTTCCCTTTCATTGAGTAGCATGTGCATGTGCTTCCACCTTTTAAATATGAAGCCCCTGCACAGAACTAACTGCCAGTGACAGGAACTTTGCAATTGGTATTGACATACAAAGAGAGAAAATTGTTAAAAGGTGAACCAGCAGCTAGCACAGAGTAATGTTAATTCTTTGGCTTAGAGATAACCATTTTGAAAATACCTCTTTAAAGTACTTTTCTTTTAAGCAAGTGAACATCCCAGGAAAAAAAAAAAGGGCTCCCAATAGGCAGGTACTATGGCACATTTTAGCCGAAAGATTTGAAATGTTGGTCTGCTTCAGTGCAGAATTAGGGAATAGGGAAGAATTTTCTGAAAATTTGAAAAATTTGTAAAAAGATTTTGAAAAAAAAAAAAGTCTTGGGGCGGCGGGGGGAAGAGGTTTCCTTTCAGGTACTCAGTGCTAATGTAGCGTCGTGAATGAAATAGCTTCAGGAAATTGAATAACATCATTTGTAGATGCTCATTCAAAATATTATTGAAAAACAGAGAGCAGTTGTACATTATTCTTAGAATGTATGTTCTCTGGGGTGGAGTCAATGTCCTCTTGTGTATTCACACAGCGTTTAACACAATGGCATCTTGATTCTGTTTAGGGTCACTATGGTAATATGCATGTTAATACTATTAGCCCATCCCATCAGAGTGGAAAAAATATAATTTTTGGGGTGTAAATAATGGCAACCAATATCCTGCCACATCCCTGTCCTATAAACAAAGAACCTGATTTGTGGTCAGATTCTAATCTTAGGGACCCTTGGCATAAATGTGGAGTAACCTCCATGACTACCATGGAGTTAATCCAGATTTACATCAGGATCAGTGAGATCATCATCTGGCCCTCACTTTCACAGTTTTGCCTACAAGGTGACCTATGATACCTGAGCCTTTAAAGACATGGTTATTCTAAAATTCTGCAATCTGGCTTGCTTGTGTTTGCTAGGACAGGGTTTCTCAAACAAGGGTCGCCGCTTGTGTAGGGAAAGCCCCTGGCGGGCTGGGCCAGTTTGTTTACTTGCCCCTTCCATAGGTCTGGCCCATCACGGCTCCCACTGGCCGCGGATCACTGCTCTGGGCCAATGGGAGCTGCGGGAAGTAGCGCGGGCCGAGGGACTTACTGGCCGCCGCTTCCCGCAGCTCCCATTGACCTGCAGCAGCGAACCACAGCCAGTGGGAGCCGCGATCGACCGGACCTGCAGACGGCCCGGCCCGCCAGGGGCTTTCCCTACACAAGCGGCGACCCCTGTTTGAGAAACCCTGTGCTAGGATATATAATGTAAACAAGTGGTATATTTGAACCTGCAATAGGACAGTCTGGATTATCTAAAATAAAGACAAATGTATATGTAACTTGAGGTGTGCAAAAGTTTCCTATGCATAAAGCACAGCCACATACCTTCAGTCAGCATGACGTTCAGTTTAGATTAAGGAAAATAAACCCCAAACAGAACAAAAGTGAAGTCTCCATGAAAGAACACAATGTGTGTGTGTGTGTCCTTTTTTATAGGCTGCCGCAACTCTGAGAACAAAATGGCAGCTGCCTCTGCACTCAGACAGAGTTTGTGGACATTTAAAGGTGCAGTACACAGGAAATAATGACATCATAGTTTTCATGGCTACATACAACACAGAGGGTAAAATCCTGACCCCAAGGATGTCAGTGGGAGTTGAGCCATTGACGTCAATGGGGTTAGGATTTCATCCAGAGTGTCTGGCTTTCCTTCTGCTCTGACCTTACAATGGTGTGTTGGGAGGGACTCAAGAACACACTGAAACGCTGTCTGCACCACAGCGCACTCCTCAAGCAGCTCTGTGCCGCATATGCTGGGGAGGAGAGAGTGGACACTGAAAAGCTGGCGGCAGTTGCTGTGTGCACCTCCAACAGAGCCGTACTTGGGAGGCCAGTGGGATCTGATTCACTGAATCCACTGCAGTTTGTTGCTCAGGCAGGCCTGCCGCTGATACTGGGAGCACTGGCCTGCCTGACCTCAGTTGCAGGGTACTCCTCTGCCAGTGACTATACCAGTGAACTTTCCACTGACTGGCTGAACACAGCTGTGGTCTACAATGCAGGTTTGCCCTGGATGGAGCCACTGGAAATGATCATTTTACATGGCCCCTAATAAATTAGAGCATCACCCTCTTTCCCGCTTATATTAATGGATTTTATGCTACTTTTTAAATTATGCTGTTTTCAAATATGAATACATTTGAATATCAGACTGTAGTACCCAAATATAAATGTCAGGACCTCTGCACGTCTCTGGTATGTAGGAACTAATTTAATCATCTCAGCAAAGTGATTTCAGTTCAGACAATTATTTTGTTCGAGTGGACGGGCTATGAGGAGAGTGCTCTGTTAAGGGAGAGCAGTTATGTAGTGCTTAGTGCCATATTTTGTAAAATACAGTAACAACAGCAGCAGCAGCATTTGAACAAAAATGTCGGCCTTCCTTTGTCTGCACAGTTACTGCTAATCTGAATGCTGGGTGTACGATCATCCGGTCTGGGGATGCAAATGTGGTATATGGATGTGCAAAAACAGGGGTATTTGGCCACATGGGTCTTGTGCCTCCTTTATCTAAAATTTTACTGTGAAGGTTTCATTCCTCCTCCCTTCCACATGTCACACTTTACAACCTTCAAACAAGACATTGGCAGCACAGGCCGTATTTTTTTAAAGGAGTAGCTCTGTTAGATGCACATAGTAGACCACTCTTTATTATCTGTCTGGTCCACTCACCAGAAGGACACATGTTTACCCAGTCTTAGCCAGCGTCTTACAGACTTCGCAACAGCAGAAGTTCAGCCTGAGTGTGTGAGATCCAGAGAAGTTCCATACAAGCCACCACTATATAATGAAACCCTGTCATCATCAGGAATAGAACCTGGGATTGTCAGCACCAAAACCACAGGCCTCTACCAACTGAGTTAAAGGAGTACCTAACCCCACATAGGCCATTCTAATGTATGGAACATAACTAAAATGCTGAAAACTGTGATTTTTAGTCTGGGCTTAGCCCAAATTTTTTTGCACATGACACTTCAGTGGACCTAAACACAGTTAAGCCACAAAACCTGGGTTTCTCCCTCATTCACGGTTTGCATGCTTCCAGTAAATTGGTTTTATAATCTCCCAGTGCGTGTGCATCTGTGGCTAAATAAAACACTTGTGCAATGACAAAAGCTAAGGCTTCAGCATGTATATAACAAGACTAGTGATAGTGAGTCTCCTTTCTGGAGCCCCGTTAGCAGATCACAATAGCTTATGATGACTGGCAAGCGAGGAGATCAGCGAGACTGTGGAGACAGGGAGCTCAAGGAAAATGGCGGACAGCCATAGACTGCAGGTAGCTGGAAGGATTGTAGAGAAGATGGCAGAATGGCACCTCTAAGGCGTGCCTGTCAGCAACTAAAGGAAATGGGATTGTCAGTCAAGAGGATGACCTCATGTTATACTAGTGTATTGGGGGAAAATCTCTCTTCCTTGTGTGTGTGCATTAAGGCATGCTGCATATGCAAGTGCCTGGTCTGTGCATGCAGATGTAGAGAACGTACATGCAAAAACAGGTTCTTTCTTGCACGTATGGACCTTGGTATTGACCTTGTCCTCTCATGTGTGTGAGAAGTGTTCGCTCACTCAGGGAAAAGGAACAGTACCGTGTCAAACTATAACTAAACACAGCTCAAATAGGATTTGATACAATTCCCATAGAAGTCAATGGAAAACCTCCTGTAGATTTCAGTGGTAGTTGAATTGGGCTCGTACGGAATTAATGTAATTCCTAGAGAATTGTTCATGACTCAGAGAATTAAAAAAATAGTGAAAATGTTGAATAATTTTGAACATTCCTGCCTCCACCCTAAAATTAAATGAAATTGTTATCTTCTTTGAGGTTACTTGGTGAACAGAAAAAGAGGCTAAATCCACTGGCTTAATTATTTGTTAACATTATATGCAATATATATGTAAAATTATTTTATTAGCTCTAGCATTTAGTAAGTGTCAGTGGGAAAACTACCCAGCTTCAGTAATGAAGACAGTAATACATGTTTCTACGTGCAACAAGCCAGCTTTGTTCAACAATCAGAAAATCAATCTAACATGTCGAGCTGAACATATCAATGAGACCGTTTGCAGTCAGAGGGTTTTCTTATGAAGTGCTGTCAACAGTCAATGCCACACTTGTCTGATCTGTCCAGGTCCTCTAAGTGGAAAGATTTTTTTTTTTACCCAATAGAAGAGAAAGGAAAAACAGGAAAATGTAAGCCACAGTAATTCATCTCAAGTATCTTGAAGGACAATTAGTAACAATGGGTAGCAGTGGTAAGCCTGCTCTTTGGTGTGGTTTGGAAATCCGGGGCTGTAATTATTGAGCCATCCTGCTGAATAGCACAATCAGTGCTTGACGGCTGCATGGCAGAATGCCGGTGTGACTGCTTGAGCTCTTGTGTAAATGAAACGTCAGGATCAGGAAAATGGGACCATTGTGTTTACGTTGGCTTTGATTAGCTTTTAGTGAACAATGAATTTTAAAGCAAATGCAAAGCATTTGAATGGTGTTTATGTGATTCCCCTTAATGAGAGGTTTGTACGATGGGAGGAGGAAGGGAAAATGCAGGAAATGCATCATTGAAGAGGACTGGTTTCCTAAAAAAATTGTACGGGTGTGAACTAATGGCCCACAAGCACACAAAAGAGTCACTCGGGAACAAGGGCTCATTTTCTAGAATGGTCTGGCTTGAATGTTACCATAAATATTAGGATGTAATTGAGCTGGAATCAGCCATTTAAAAATATTTAGGGAACAATTTTAGGGTTTTGCTAAGTGGCATGTCCATAGGTTTCATGCACATAATAGAGAACCAAAACATTTTTGCGTCCTACTCCTCATCTTTCTGTCCACAACCCCTCCAGTCCTTCCTTTCCTACCACATCCATTGCAGTGCCCTCCCCTGGTATCTCACTTGATTCATTTTCCTCCTTATATCCAGACTCCCACCAAATCTTGTCTCTTCTTCCTCTGCTTCTTTAAAAACCCATTATTTCCTCTCCATCCCTGCTACAAAAGCCCTGGGCCATCCTTGGTCATCTCTTCTCTCCCCTTCCTACTCGCTGGCTTCCCAACATCCCATTTTACCTCAGAATCGTTTATACAAAATGCTGCCAAAATCATATAGCTCTTATACCACTCTCACATCACTTGCCTCTTCATATCTCCTCAGTGGCTTCTTCTCACCTTCAGATTCAAGCTTCTCACCCTTTCCTTCAAAGTCCTGCATACCTCTTCTCCGACTCACATCTTTGCTCTCATGGCCTACTATTTTCCCCTTTCACTGTACAAATATTTATCAAACTGCCATTTACCTACCCCTTTGTAGCTTTCATCCATTCCCATTGTTGTGTCTTTTCCTAGGCTTCCCCTTCTACTGAAAAATCACTCCTTCTTGGGCACCAAATGGCCTCAACACTCGGCATCTAAACTACAACTCAGAATAATTTGCCAGAGGAATTTATTCAGAGAACGTAACCTCTTTTCCCGCTCACACAATATCCGTCAGCAGATTACGACTGCACCAGATATTTTCATTCTTCAAAGATAGTTGACAATCTTCTTTTCAAATCAACTGTGAATATTCTAACTTCAAACCATGTTGCTTTGGGATGATTAGATGGATAAGGCACATGGCATTGTTACCATCCCCTGATTGGAAGAGCATCCAAGTACCTGCAGCACAAATACTGAAATTTATTTTCTGCACTGCTCTTAGGGTCGTAGAAATGGAGTACACAAAGGCAAATAAAGCCAGCTAACATGAATTCATTTAATTATGATTATTTATATTACAGCAATGCCTAGGAACCCTAGTCAAGGAAAAGGGCCCCATTGGATTAGGCTTTGTACAGACAAGTAACAAAGAAAACTGTCCCTACTCCAGACAGATAATACACCTCTACCTCGATATAACGCTGTCCTCGGGAGCCAAAAAATCTTACCGCATTATAGGTGAAACTGCGTTGTAGCAGACTTGCTTTGATCCACCGGAGTGCGCAGCCTCGCCCCCCCGGAGCATTGCTTTACCGCGTTATATCCGAATTTGTGTTGTGTCGGGTCGCGTTATATCAGGTAGAGGTGTATTTGTGGAAATGTGGTTGCTTTATTCACCCAGATTTAATTCAAAACACACTTCTTCAGCTAAACCTTTCAATACTAATCCACCAATGATTAGATGAAAACATGCCCTCACACAGCCATAACTGGAAATATATCTAGTATATTACATGTCTGAACTCTGTCATCTGTGTCTGACCAAGAGTTCAATCCTGCAGCCCTTTCTCAGGCAAGATGTCCTATTGACTTTACGGAATTACATCTACTTAATGAATAAAGTTAGCAGAACAAGGAGATTTGCAAGCTTCTTGGGGCAGATACTGTGTTTTCCTTTATAAATAACCTCTGTAAATACAGGGCAAACTCTGTAGATGTAATTGATTAGTGACTATCATGTAATTGCAGAGTAATCACATGGCTTTGCAAATTAAATTGTTACCACGAGACTGAATAATTATGCAGGGTAATTTTACACTAATTCAGATACTAACGCCAAGTAAGATTAGCTAATCCAAAGGTCACCTAGCTATATACAATAAGTGCTAAGTAGTAGTATTTTTTTTATTACTGTATAAATCCAGAGTATTTACCATGGAATTGTGCATTAATGACAGGATATTTGGGTCCTATAAAATAAAGTATAGGTGACGGAATAATTTATTTCTGGTTCTCCCTGCCTTATATTGTAGTACTTGCTTTGTTCAACAAAAGAGAACTATGTATTAAACTCTGTTGGCCGGATCCTTAGTTGGTGTAAATCACTGTAGCTCCATTGTGAAGCAATGATGATTTACCCCACCTGAGGATCTAGCCTTAAACCCACACTTCTGTATTATAAAACATTAGAAAAACACACACTCTCTAATGGGTAACCACATGTTTAGCAAACCCCTTAAAAACGTTTGGATCAGAAAATACGGTTACAAAACTCCTGTGTTTTCACAAATTCTCTCCATCACATTTTCTTTACTGTGTCCCCAGAGATGGCGAGCTGGTTTGAAAATCTGGCCCAGAGCAGGAAACCAGTTTCTAAACACATGGGATGAATGAAGAACTGATTAATAGATTTTGTATGTTGCTCTACACAGTTGTCTTCATTTTCTGTTGCTGTACATGAATGCTATTATTTTTTGCACACCTAGGACCAAACTTTCAACCCAGCCTTAATCAGATCTCTGATTTTGTGCCCAAATACATACATGGATGTGTGAAAGTTGTGTAAATAACTGCAGGCACAATGTAAACACCCACAATAATTTGAGGGTGCAATTTAGTTCTTATAGAAAATGTAAAGGTCCTCACCACAACCCTTGTACTGGATCCTTCTCTGTATATGCAATCAGGTACTTAGACATCGAAATAACGTACATTACACCTGCATACAATTGCAAGCAGTACATTCTTCCTGCAAACCATGGTCATAACTGTGGAGGCTGGTGTCTGAAATATCTTTATCATTCCATTTTATTAAAATTTTGTGTTGGCAGAAGAAGAGTCACTGAAATACTATCATAACCCAATTACTTTGCACGTGGATCAAACATTGTATCTGTAAAGCAGTTGGAGGAATCATTTCATCCGCTAGAAATTTGATTTAAAAGACACTGTAGTATCTGAATATCTCTTGCCAAGAGAAGACAATTAGACATTTCAAACCATTTTAGGTGTCAGTTTAATCAAATATTTAAGAGACAAGGGTTAAGCTTGAATATTTCCTTTTCTCTTCAGTATTGTGGCATTGAGCTTGGGGGAAAATAAAATGCCAACGCAAATTAGGTCTACTTTCTCCAAGTTTCATGGAAATATAAGCGCTTCTCTCATTTGGGAATATTAAAACTCCATGCATCTTTGGCTTCATGTAAAAGGCAGTGAGCGACAGGTAATACCTCACAAAGTTTTTAATTTTGATTACAGAGTAAAAAAATATATTTTATACAGACGCTCCCCAAGTTACCTAAACCCGACGTACGCAAATCTGAGCTTACAGAAAAAGTTCTGTAATCTAGAAATAGGAGGGTTTTTTTTTTTTTTTTTTGCATAATGGTTGGAGATATGTTTCCGACTTACGCAAAATTCAGTGTAAGATAAATAATTCAAGCTTCACTCTCTTGTTATATAATGTCATCAGAAACAGACAGCTGAGGTTCTCCTAGAGGCCTCCACATCAACAAAAATATATCCGTACTGCAAAATTTGGAACGGAACGGTTGCGTAAGTCAGGGAGCGTTTGTACAAGGATTATAACTGTAGAAAAGATACTTTATGTCAACTTGCATAAAAGGCCAAGCTGGTTTGTTTACCTGCCCCGTCCGCAGGTCTGGCCGATCGCGGCTCCCACTGGCCGCTGTTAGCCGCTGCAGGCCAATGGGAGCTGCTGGAAGCAGCGGCCAGTATGTCCCTTGGCCTGTGCCGCTTCCAGCAGCTCCCATTAGCCCGGAGCTGCGAACCGCGGCCAGTGGGAGCCGCAATCGTCTGGACCTGCAGACGGGGCAGGTAAACAAACCGGCCTGGCCCACCAGGGGCTTTCCATACACAAGCGGCAACCCCAGTGTGAGAAACACCAGCATAGAAGCTTTACGTACTTTGGGCCTATTTTTTTTGTAAGCAGATCATTTTAACTGGCAACATTTTGCCCTCACAAATAACTCTCAGCAATTTTATACCTGCAGATATTTGCAGGTGAAGGTGATTGCACTTATACATCCAAATATCTGAATTTACAGAACAAAGGGAGATTTTTGAGATCTTTTGCAAAATAAGAACATAACATAAAAATGGCCATGCTGTGTCAGCCCAATGGTCCATGTAGCAGCCCAATATCCTGTCTTCTGAAATGGCCGGTGCTAGATGCTTCAGAGGGAGTGAACAGAACAGGGCAGTTATTGAATGATCCATCCCCTGTCATCCAGTCCCGACTTCTGGCAGTCAGAGGTTTAGGGACACCCAGAGGATGGGACTGCTTCCCTGACCATCTTGGCTAATAGCCATTAATGGACCTGTCCTCCATGAACTTATCTATTCTTTTTTGAATCCAGTTACACTTTTTGCCTTGACAACATCCCCTGACAACGAGTTCCACAGGTTGACTGTGCATAGTGTGAAGAAGTGGCTCCTTGTTTGTTTTAATCCTGCTGCCTATCTATTTCACTGGGTGACCCAGTGTTATGTGAAGGGGTAAATAACACTTCCTTATTCACTTTCTCCACACCATTCATGATTTTATAGACCTCTATCATATCCCACCTTAGTCATCTCTTTTCTAAGATGAACAGTCCCAGTCTTTTTAATCTCTCCTCATATAGAAGATGTTCCATACCCCTAATATTTTTTTTGCCCTTCTCTATACTTTTTCCAATTTTAACATATCTTCTCTGAGATGGGGTGACCAGAACTGCATGCAGTATGCAAGGTGTGGGCGTACCATGGCTTTATACAGTGGCACTATGAGATTTTCCGTTTTATTATCTATCCATTTTCTAATGGTGCCTGGCATTCTGTTAGCTTTTGTGACTGCTGCTGCACATTGAGTAGAGGTTTTCAGAGAACTATCCATGATGACTCCAAGATCTCTTTCTTGAGTGGTAACAGCAAATTCAGACCCCATCATTTTGTATGTGTAGTTGGGATTATATTTTCCAATGTGCATTACTTTGCATTTATCAACACTGACTTTCATCTGCCATTTTGTTGCCCAGTCACCCCGTTTTATGAGATCCCTTTGTAACTCTTCGCAGTCAGCTTTGGACTTAACTATCTTGAGTAATTGTGGCCCTTAGCATGCATCCTCACAGCCTATATTTGTGGATTTCCCTGAATTGGAAGATGTATGTAGCATACAAATATAACTTTTCCTGATATTGCCAGGCTCTGAAAATCTCAATGATTAAACTAATAACTGTATTAGAAGTACAAAGGAAAAATTGAAAACTGTGACTAAAATAATAATAAATAGATAGATAAATAAATATCCCAGGGTCACCTGGTTACAGTCAGACAAAAGCCACATTTAAAAAATGGACTGACCCTGTAATGTAATCAAAATGGAAAGGATGGACAAAAGGTCAGTATTGTTTTAAATAAGACTAACAGTTTCCTTTGTGTAATGGATGAACTGTAGTATGTTTCCGGCTGATTGGCAATTTAGCTGCTAAAGGGGGAGGGGAGAGAAGGTTAAAGTCATCAGCACACAAACGTGGCAGCAATTTATTTCTGTCACTTGGCTGCAAATTAACCTATTTTAAGGCATTCTGAACTTCATCAGCAAGCACAGGTGTGGACAGGAATGAGGGTCATCCCTTGCTCCGGATGCACACATGGTGGACGTGACAGGCACACCGGAGTGGCATTAGCCAGACAAAAGAGCTCGGATGGTGTGGGGCAAGCACCATCGGGATGTGGCTTATTTACAAAAAGCAAAACAAACACGTTCTGCCCGTTCAAACTCCCTTGTTCTAAAACCATCAAAGTTTAAGAGCTCTGATCCGCAGATTTAGGACCAGTTAGTGTGTGAGCTAATCTGTCTGTGTGTCTGTGTCTGCACAAGCCAGGGATGCCTAGGGACCAGATGCTTAGCTGGTCTAAATTGGCATAGCCCCAGTGTAGCTTCAATGGAGCTACTGCGATTTACACCAGCTGAGGATCTGGCCCAAAATGTACATATGCCCTAACTTGCATGAACACAGAGGCTTGCGTGTGGCTAACATGGGCAAACACAAAAGAGCATGCATGCACACACCCCTTTGCAAACCTTATCTACCAGAGTATAAAGAACTGGCTTTCTGGAGCAGTAATCCCTAGAAAGAAGAAGAAGAAAACACTCCCCCTTCTAAAGCAATAGACGCTGTCTGATGTCTATTTTTATTAACTATATTTCTTATATATAGTTTTATGTGGCATCCCATCCCTTCTCCTCTGTTTATGTGGTCTCGAGATTGTCAGCACCTCAGGACAGGGACAGGGACCATTTGTCCGGAAAGCCATAAACATATAAGTACAAATTCACCCTATATATGTGTGGTGCTGAATGTGTGCTTATAGCTTTACAAACAAATGTGAGCTTCTGGTCCTGGCCCCGAAGCACTGACAAACTTGAGAACATGTAGACAAAGGGGCACACATAAAACAAGTGACAGAGCTGTGAGGTTTGTAGTAAGATGAGGCCCTGAAACATAAGCTCTTGTGTCAGAGGCCCAGTCTGAGGCCTGAAGCCTGAACCAAAGTACTTCCAGGCACTGCTAAGCAAAAGCTGGGCTGTGAGCCAGAGGCAGGCCCCGTTCACAGAAGTTGGCGAGAAGAAGGTTGTTAGAAGCAGGCCCTGCTCACAGAAGTTGGCGAGAAGAAGGCTGTTAGAAGCAGGTGCTTAACGTATAAGTGCTAATAAGAGGAATTTGTGCCAAGATGGCACCTGGACAGTCCGAAGCAAGGACACTCCATAGACATAACAAGGAACAGGCAGGTGTATCTTGAAGACAGGGTTGAAAGTACAGCATGATGGATAGGTCTGTTTGTCTGAAACAACATGATCAAAGGAGGAGACAGCACCCTAATGAGCCAAGAGGCTGTACCTCAATACGTCAGTAGGGATGAGTAATCTGTCCTGTAACTGTATAAAAGTAGGTCCCGGAGTGCGCATCTTTGTCTGGCCTAGGGGGCAGTGGAAAGTCCCGCCACTGACTGAGCCGGTCCACTGCCAGGGGGCACAAATTCGTAGTATGTCTTGTAGAGTCTACGGGAAACTATTCCTGTGCTTCGTTTGACAATAAACCTGGCTCGGGTTCCTTCATACCTTACTAGAGTCTGTGGGCTTTGGGGGTTCTCTCAGGGTCTGCTGTGTCAGCGATCCGCCAGAGCTGGGGCAGCACACAGAGCGAACACGCACGCAGCCGACTGTTATCATCATCGAACAAGAAGCAGAGCACCACAGCGATAGCTACTGACAACGAGGTTTAGCATGCCTCTTGCTAGCCACATGACTTTCTGAACAGGTCCTTATTGACCCTATTCACTTTCTCTGGGAGAGAGAGCCTAGGCTTTAAGGCTCTAACTGAAGAAGTGTTTTCCTGGAGGGACTAGGAGTAGAAGAAGGAAGGACAGCAGATCGGGGCAGCATGGAAAAAAGTTAGAAAACAGGTGCAGGAGAAGAGCGCAAAGAGACTGCTTGTTGTGTAGATTGGGTGGAGCCGAGGAGCAGGTGGGATAGGGGGAAGAATGGAAAGAAACCAGAACTAAGAGGTAGGAGTTTTTCTTTTGACTTGAATAGAAGCAGAATCAAGCCCGTTAGCATTAAAATTTGCAAGCAACAGCTGGTCTTTCCCTTTCACGGCCTTTATGAAAGAGAGGGACAGAGCAGGCTACCACCATACATGAAGACGCACCATAGTGAATATGGGGCAGGCTTTCTCACACAGTACTCTGCAACTTCTACAAAAAAGTAATGTAATTCATTTAATGACGATGGGTAAAATTCTCAAAGGGGCCACGTGAAATTCAATGGAACCCATGTCACCTAAGGTCAGATTTTAAAATATCATTATCTAATAAACTCCCTTACACCAGGCATAGCCTGTGCCTAAATATACACAGCTGGTAGCAAATTACTGACCCCAAACAAAACCACAAGGAAGTGAAATCTGACAGACAAAGGGTTCAAACCTTTTAATTTTGTTTGTTTTCATTAATACCAATTTAACGCAAATATCTGAGAAACATTTGAGAGAAAAAATGTGTATATCTGGTTAGAAATTTCTATTCTACTATTTATTAGGGGGAAAAATACTTTTTACAAAAATACAAAAAACCCACAAAACTCTTCTAACCCTACTGGATACGTTAAAAAACGGAGTGCCAGGCCAGCAACAAACTCAATGAGCTACAGGTACCAAAGACAGCTGTTAGGGCCAAATTCAGGCCTAGTGTAAGTGGGTGCAACTCCATTTAAAACCTTGCATGGTGTCAAGTATCAGGGGGGAGCCGTGTTAGTCTGTATCTACAAAAACAACAAGGAGTCTGGTGGCACCTTAAAGACTAACAGATTTATTTGGGCATAAGCTTTCGTGAGTAAAAACCTCACTTCTTCGGATGCACTTTCACTCTATGCATCCGAAGAAGTGAGGTTTTTACTCACGAAAGCTTATGCCCAAATAAATCTGTTAGTCTTTAAGGTGCCACCAGACTCCTTGTTGTCCATTTAAAACGATGGACTCATGCTTACTTACAACAGAGGTGAATTTGGTGCTTGGTCTTTTCTTCCCATTGTAGTATGGAGCAGTGAGATGGCAGCTTGTTTTAACAAAAATAAAATAAAAATAAAAATAAAAAATCAACAAACATAGTTTTTAATATTGTCCCTTCACTGGTGTTACAAATGCTAGAGGCCTGTTTCCTTTATTTTGAGGTCTAGGGTATTTGAATCAGTTGCTTTCATATGGTTTCTAAGGCACAAATAACAACTGCAGTTGCTGAAATTATTTTGATCAACTTATACATTCACCAAGTGGTGTCACTACCACCATTCTTGCCATAACAATGGTGCTGGAGTAGCTACGATTCGAGGAACTTGACAGGATAATTAAGTATGAAAGCAGACTGGATTTAGCAGGAGCCCAGTGAGTCAACAATCCTGATTGTTTCATCATCTTGGCTTTGTGCTGTTCATATCTTATCAGATTAGATAACAATCTGGTATAGCTATGAGTTGAATTACCATGTTGAACTGCACAGTTAGACCACATGAAAAACATCAGGACACATTTAAATAATCCCATTTTCAAACTCAGATAAGAAATGGCCAACCTCTTCAAATCAAAGGATATCCTCAGGCTAAAATAAAGAGTGGTCTGATTACCTATTCAGTTATATCAAAGTGCACCAATCAAATGCTATTGCCAATATAACACACAAATTCCTATAGCAGAACCATAACATGGCTTACTTGTGACAGCAAATCTCAGACCTAAGAATAAAACAGATGAGAAGGGGATTTAGCCACTGCAATTAATGCTTTGAAAATCTCAGTAGAGTTCTTTGTTTAAAACACACACTACAGATCCCAGCCGCTCTCCTCCTCTTTTTCGTGTTGTAGAAAGTAAAAAATTGAGCAAATGCACCCGTATTTCTTGTTCTCGGTAATGCTGGTGCACAGATAATGTCTTCAGCTCCAAAGAAGATGGAAGGCTTTGAATCTCTTCTTACTCCTGTCCGTTTCACACTGGCATAACTCTACTGATGTAAACTGAGTTACTTCTGATTTGTGCTGGTTTGAGTGGAGAATCAGGCTCACAGAATTTATGGTAGAGTCAAAAGTGCAGCCTTGTTAACTACAATCACAATTGCCACTGCCGATCAAGACACTTATATTATGTGAACGCTAGGAGAAATTTTACTTTGAGATCCCTATTGTTGAAAATTAATATTGAACTAAATGAAAATTAAATGGAAATCCATTTTCCCTGAGTACTTCCAGGGATTTCCCTCCCCTCCCTATCATATTATCCTTCTCATCTTTTATGCAGCTATTTGCAAACTAACCATTAGTTGTCAGTCTCCAGCCATGCACTGCAGAACTGTCAGTCAAAGGAACCTGCAGCTGCTCTCTGAACAACCCATTCCATGTTAGATCATTGTTGTTCCTACATAGGAGTAAAGAATAGGGCAAACTACAGGTTTGACATGAAAACATACATGGCCTGGCAGAGAGGAAAATGCTGGGGTTAAATAAACCAGCTGATACTTTGAAATAACTCTGTACAAATTCCAGGACAGGTTCCTCTATCTCTTACAATTCTGCTTCCACCTAGAAGATACCCAACAAGAACCTAGCTAGAAGATTTCCAGTTACAGCACTGGAACACAGGGGAGCTGGAACAATTTTTATAGTGGGGGTGCTGAGAGTCATCGAACCAAACTGTAAGCCCTGTATATAATGGAAACCATTTCAAGTAAGGGGGTGCTGCAGTACCCCTAATTCCAGCACCTATGCTGGGACATCCACAGACATCACTCGGGAAAGGGATTAAAATGAATTTAATACTAATGAAAGGTTCTCCATTGATAGCTAGGAAGTCTGAACTAGAACGGTCCAGGATATAATTTTTCCTGCAAAAAATCTTTGAGCAAAATGATTTTGCCATATTGTTTTTTTTACAACATTTTAACACAATTTTCAAAACATTTTCAGTTTTCATCGATGGAAACGTTGGAAGATTTTAGCTGATTGGGCTAAATTTGGGGGTTTTACTAAATGTTTGCACACCCAATGAGAATTTTTCAATTTCCATGTGCTGACCATGGAAATAGTTTTGTTTTTTTAGACAAATACCCCCCAAAACATGAATAAAAACTAGACCTTTCCTGCAGAAATTTCAGTTTCAATAAAACAGGCCATTTCCCATCAAAACAATCTTTTCAATGGCAATTTTTTGGCCAGCCCGGGTCTGCAGTCCTTCATCCACAGAACAGCATTGCAAATTTCCCCATGCCTTCGCAGGCTTCAAGCTTGAGCTGGTGGGACCAGCTAGTTCAGACTTCAAGGCCATGCAACTCCTTGGCTGCGCCCCTTTAACGCTGGCAATCAGGAGGCAGTAAGTGGTAACCGTAGCAGTGGGGTTTTGGGATATCCATTATTTCCTATTCTGATCAGAAACAAATTTCCTGCCAATTACTAGGAGCAGAAAGCCTCTGATTATAAACATGTCAGCCACTACTGCTGCTTACCTGGACACCATTCAAACCAGCAAACTGAAGATGAAAAGCATGGCAAGCCACGTTTGCTCACCACCAAACCTTTCAGCTATCAAATCTCCCTCCAAAAACTAAACAACTGTTGATGTGTTACAGATGAGACCTCAAAAATACACTCCTTGCAACTGGATACACAGAGCCCTTGTCTGATTACTGAGAAAAAACGGTTTAAGGAACTACACTCAAAGGGACTGTGAGAAGGGGGAAAAGGCAACTCACCTGAATGGAGCATGGGGAGGCAAAGGAAGTGGTAGAGGACCAGGTATGGGGAATCGATGACCCAACATATGTCTGGGGGAGGAGGTATTTATACGCCGTGCACCTTGTTAGGAACTCTCTCTACCTCGAGGCAAATCTCCCTCCAAAACCAGAGAGGAATTGACGAGCTACAGAATAGGCCTCTAAAATTAACTGGGAATTTTGGGGTCAGCGCGCATGGGGAGGTGAGGACACAGCTGGCTTGATGTCATCTTCCTGCCCGCCTGATCCTGGAGGTTGTTAGGGGCAAAAGTTGAGGTGCCCTGCTCGGTGCTAACTTGCTGCCATAGATACTAGTCCCAAAGGGGCTGCTGTGCAAGCCAGGATCACTCACACCCTCCAGCCCCTGACTGGACTTGCTCCCACCCATAGCCTGCCCAAGAACGCCTCCCGCACAGGGGTTGGGTATGGGGGGAGGGAAGTCTGGCATAAGGCCAGCTAGTTCTAGGCCAGCTCAGAATTCCTCTGTGCTAGGGAAATCTTCAGCTGCTACTCGAAGGCAGTTGAAGTCCCCTTTGCGCTGGTGGGATGGGATATAGCTGAATATAAAAAAGGCAAAGGATCTGGGCTACTATACGTGTGTAGGGCCGAGGCGGGCAAACTGTCTCCAGGGGCACTGGAAAGAGCAGCAGCCCTGCGTACAGCTGTGAGAAAGGTGCAGCAGCACGCACTCCCTCCAGCAAGCTTAGCGTGTGTACAAAGCAGGAACCGGGTGTGACCACACTGCCGGTGGGCCTGGCCATGCCCCCTTTGGGTTGTGCCGAACTGCCCGCTGCACTAGCTACCCCCAGGCACTCAGAGAGTGAAATCCTCCTCTTGGTGGAAGGCCTGGGCAAGGCTGGCATGGAGTAGAGCATTAGGGGCAGGATGGGAGAGTGATCGAGTGCCAGGACACGCTGCATTGGAGTCAAAGAGAGATATAACTATTCCAGCCCAGGGTTTGAAACAGCAGTAAGAGAGGGGCTGCAGAGCTGCAACATACCCTGCCTACAAGTTGTGAATTCTTCACCCACTTTCCTCCCACGATATTGCCTGCACACGCGCTAATCACTTGGGCTTTGCCCTGGGACTGAGAGGGAAATTTTACCCTGGGAGGATTGGCTGCATCTCAGCAGCTGTTTCCTATGCAGGTGAGGGATTGCTGCTTTATTCTCCAGCATGCACATAACCGGGCACGCCCAGCTGGGCCTGCACGGGACAGTACAATACTTAGATCCTCTGTTTGGTGGGGCTGACTCAACTCCCCAGTGAAACCCCACCTTGAATCTAAATGAGAAGTGGTGCCAAAGCCAGGGATGGTCCACAGATCTTAAAACACTATCTGAACTTTAATGACACTCAAGACACCTAGGGCCAGTAGGTAAGTATTATACTCAATTTACCAAAAGGCAAATTCAGGCAGCAACAGTGGTACATTTTCACCAGGGGTATATCTAGTCTCTATATGTGCACACACAAAATTGTGTGCATACATACTTGTGCCCATGCCATGGAGGTGCTCACATGCTCTAAAAATCCAAACACCTTGTTGCCCATTTCAGTTAATGTATCTCCTGAGGATGCACTAGTGTTGGAGCATTTACACCTGTAAAACTCATTGAGGCCAATGAGTTGTGTGAGCGTGTTATTGCATTTGTGTCCTTGTTAGACAATATAAAGTACATGCTCAGGAGGTAGCACGTGCAAAGTGTAAGCCAAGAAGTGTGTGCAATTTTGTGCAAGCCAATGAAAATGTATGCTGTAGTATCACTCACGTGGTCAGTGGCGGAGACAGGAGTAGAACCCAGGAGTTCCGACAAGCGTGCTTCACCCACTAAATCACATTTTCTCTGGGGAAAATGAGAAAATCCATATTGCTCTTATCTAGATTCAGACTTGAATGTTTAATGGGGTTAACCAATCGCAGTTCTGCAGTTAGTTTTCAGTGGGTTGGGTTGGGTTGTGCTGCACTGGGGAAAAAACGAAACAAATCACACTCTAGTAAGATTAAGAATCCAGTCAGATCAAGATTGAAATCCCTTGTGTTCGAAAGAGTCGGAAAGAGGGAGTTCATTCCAGCGTAATCCCAAGGGTTTCCTCCGTGATGATTGTGGTATTTCATGGAAGGAGATTCCTGGGAGTCCTGCTTGGTAGTCTGGATACCGCAAGCATGCAAAACTTCTCAGCTATTCACGGCAGCCTCCTTGATGGGTCTTGGCATCATAAACCAACATTTTCCTTAGAACTTTCCCAATGCCCTTATGTTTTGCATACTCATTATCAAGAGACCAGTCAACTCCTTATTCCAGGAGCATTTTGTTTTGTTGTGTCTTGTTTTTTCCCAAGCTGGTAGCAGGGTCCTCATTTAAAGTGGTAACTCTGGAAAATTACACAGAAATGACACGCCTGCCATTCAAGGATGCTAAATTTTTAGAAATCCTTCCCAAGTTGGAAAATTTGGCCATGTGGATTGATCCCCTATAGGTTTTGTAAGAGAGAAACTTCCCAAACAGGAGGCGTGATATCAAGGCAATAATTATGAAATAGCAAACTGAGAATTTTTCCTTTAAAAAACTGTATTGATATATACATTGATGAGCTAAACTGACAAGCAGTGCTCGAGAAAGGAGTAATTGCATCTTTAATAGTATTAAAGCTGACACCTGCCTTGGCCGATAACACCCAGTCCTGACACTACTTAGCTAACAATTAGGACACATGAGAAGGATGAAGGGGGAAAAACAGTAGTAAATTGAATTTGCATTTTAAAGAACATAAAAATAAGAAGGAAGACTGCTAATTGTCTAACACTTTGTTAATTTAATCAGGCATGCAATTTAAAAATAGCTTTGCCTTTTTACTGAAAGAGAAATTAATTACAATTTCTTCCTGAATCCGGTACAGGGGGAAAATATATTTAGGACAACCATGGCTCTCTTACAAAGGCTTCTTATTAATAAAAAGCAGAAAACTCCCATGCTAATTGGTATCATAAGCACAATTAGAAGAGATGCTGTCCTCCATTTGAAATAAAACCAGAGAGTTGCATAGCTGAAGGATATTACAAAATGATAAATTGCACCAAAGGTATCAGTCTGAAAAAAAAAGAAAAAAGAAGGGTATTTTCTTTGATGGAAAATTGCCATGGCCATGTTATCCTGTTTAAATGGTATAACTTTGCAAAAGAGGCCAAAACAATTCAACCTTTTAAAATGCTAATATTAAAAAGAGACATCATGCGTAAATAGCTTTCTTTATATCCCCTTCTTTTTTTTTCCTGAGAGGCTTAAGCAGAACTTGTGACTTCAAATGAAAAAAGAAAAGAAAAGAAACCAGTAAAGATGTTTCAAGGTCATCTTGAGTCTCGAAAAACATAAATAGATGTATAAACAAATTTGGGCTTTTCAGGATTACTGTGAGGGGTTGTTTTTTTTTTAAATAAAAAAATTCTATTCATCCTGCCAGCTGGCCTGATATTGTCCCTGACATTCAGGGACTGAAATGGGAGTCTCTTGCTCTACTGAGCTCTTTCCCTTCTTGATTATACAGGGAGATGGTATAATGATATAGGGTATAATGAAGACCTATGGGAAAGTGCCAGGAGGTTGGATTTATTTATTTATTTTTGGGGAAGGGCACCTTAATCATCACCACCACACTGCTCATCCTGATTTTTTCTCTTTGCAGTCACACTTAGGTTTCTTCAGAGAAATAAATCTGCTGTGCAGTGTAACAGCAGAAAAGTATTTTTTTCTCAGTTTGCTGTGACAGCGACACATTTTATGATCACCTGCTTCCAACGAAAAAGGAACCCGGTACAAACACATTGCACAAGTGTATAACGTGCGCTGGATGGCAAAGGCTTTTCTTTGTCGTCACAAATAATAGTAGACAAAGTTATGGAACAAATGGAAGGGGGTTAAATAACTCAGGGAACTGATAATGGGATATGAAACTCTCCTTCTCTACTGACTGAGATCCAGTCCAGTTTAGTAGTGCCAAAAGTTCTTACAAATCCACCTGGTGGCAGTTTATAGCTTATATATAATGAACTTCTAGGGTGAACTCCTGGCCCCATTGACCATGGGAGTTTTGCCTTGACTTCAATGGGCCAAAATTTTGTCCCTAGTCTCTGAGTCTACTTTTATCATCATTAGATGCAATAATTAAATAAAACTGGAGACTGCCTCAGTGTCTGACTTTTAAAGGGGGTTCCTACAGATCAGGGCTGAAGCATATTATGGGAAGAATGTGGGGGAGTTTGTACTGCCACTACTTGTCCTATGGCTGAATTCTTAGTATATCCAGAGAACCAATCTAGCACATTTAACCAGCGCTTAGTTCACTTTTAGTAAAAGCCAACAAAAAAGAAACAACTCCAAAAAGAGTCTGAACTGGAATTCTGATGAGGTTAAATTTTGGAATATTTTGTAAATAATCCATTAATATGTGTCTATATAAAATATATAATGTGTATAGACAGATGCATATATATACTTATATTGCAAATCCTCAGTCTCAGGTTATTTGCTGGTGGTATATTGCAAATAATCCGACAAGGTTAAGTAATATTATATAATCTAGCTAAACACTCACACACATTATGTATTTTATATTTACACATAATACACACATGCATACACATACCCAATTTAACCTTTTCATATTATTTGCTATACACCACTAACCAGTAATTGATGTCATTGAACATATATAGTATAAATGTTCAATGACATTGTGTTGATATAATATGTTATATATGTATAGAGAGATGCACACATCTCTCTATACATATATAACATATTATATTAACACATATAAATGGATTATTTACAAAATATTCCTTATAACACAAAGACAGTCCATCATATTTGAAAGTACAGTAGTTTGGTTAAAATGACACTGTTAAGCCCCTAGGGCCTTTTTTTAATAAATATATTTTTGGCTTCTGCCTGGCGGAAATCTACAGAAGGCCTTGCAAATCCTGAAAATTGATTTGATTTTTTTTATTGCTTTTTAGCTTGCACCATGGGATGGGCATATTTGCTTTTTTTTAATTGAATCTCTCACACTGCTCAAGTGCCGGGCCATCATTTCAATATCTAGATTTTTTTTGGTGAGCTTTCAAACATAAACACTTATTTAACATGGCTGGATGTTTCTGTTTTTCCCCTTAGAGTTTTGATCGGTGGATTAACATTACAGCATCTATCCAGGCTATATGGTATTCCTTGGGGGGAAAAAATAACACACTAGAGGAATTTTTTGCTTCTTTCCTGCTACAGCTTATCATCTTAACAAAGGCAGTCCTACAGCAGGTTTCACAAGCTGAGTAAAAGCACTTTAACGGAGAGACACACCAACGGGTAAGAACTGAGGAAAGATAAACACGCACACATCAAGAGGCAGTGTGCAGAATTAAAGCAGTGCAGCGAGAAGGGTTATACAAAGGCGCTTGAGAGCAGCACAGGAAGGCTCAGGTACCAAAGAGATGTTCTGAACTTCACCTGCTGTGATAATCGTCTTAGGGAAGAATGTTCACCTTGGAAGGCAAAAGATGAAATAATATTTAAAAAAAACCAACCCAGCAATATCACAAAACCCACAGCCAACAACAATACTTGATCCGGACCTCACAAAAGAGGCTAGACTGTCTGTAGAGCCACATGAGTAAAAAGCAATGGCTGGGGGAATGGTTGTATGTTAGCCTCTGCCACAACATGGACTGTATAAACCTAAGAAATCAGGAACGACGTCTCATTTCTTACAGACGTGAGTAAGAGTTTGCTGTTTATGACACTGTTTTTTGAACCAGCTCCTGAAAAACCCTAACTCGGAAAATAGCCTCCCTGCTGTATAGATTCCTGTATTACAAATTCAGAGGTGACTCTGGAAGCATATTATGAGTTTCCCCAACTGATCTGGCTGGATCAACATAGGCTCTATAAATGAAAGTTAAATATCAAAACCACTTTGTGCGTGGAGAGAGTCTTCTATCCAAGGATCCCAAAGCGCTTCACCAATATGAATGGGTTAATCTTCTCAACTACCTTCTGAGGCAGGGAAGTCTGAGCAATCTGACGGGCCTGAAGTTCAAAGCCTTGCCCACATTAGAGAAATTTGCCCTGGTATAATTGATGTAGTTATGCTCGTGTAAACCCCTAATGTAGATGTGCTACAGTGATGTAAAGTGTGACTGAATCTGGTAAATTAGCAGATAAAGCAGGCTAGTGTAAACCCCACTGTACATAGATGTAACCACTCCAGGACCTAAGCAATTTGCCCAAATAAATATCAAGTCTGGAATAAAATCATCCTCTGACTCCAGGCCCTGTATTTTAGTCACAATCCGATTCTCCTCCAGGATTCTGCCAGCTATCCTCTGCACAACAAGCTGATCAACAGCAAGATCAGAACAGGCCTTTAACAAGGCCACAGTTTCTTGTCGTGCCCCTTTGAATGGATATAGTATTTGTAGAGTACAGTTTGTAACCAAGGTAAGTCATGTTTTACTCCAGTGCAGCAGATCTACACAAGCGGTTTGCACTGGTGCAGCTACTTCGGTGCAACGCCCCTGTCCACCTCCCCCCAGCGTACACAAAACCTCAACCTCAGTGGATTGTCTGCTTCTAAATTCAGAACAAAGCGAGGCCCGGAGAATCCCACAGAGAGAAAAAACTGGAATTAGCACATTATCTGAATGTCAAAATTCAAAACAAATCCCAGTGTTATTCCAACAGAGCAGTATCGCATGGCAGTGATATTCTTGGGTGAGGAGGGGATAACCCTGGAGCAAGTAGGTATTCATTATTATTGATGAATATTCTCAAGAGAAACAGAGGCTGTTGCTTAATGGCTTGATCTAATATGCCATCACAGGGAAAAAAAACTAGCAAGAATGAAAGATTTCCCGAACCGCAAAGTTAAGGAATGCTCTGAGCTGCAGTTGGTCCGTTAATTACCCATGCTGTGAGAGATGAACACACAAAGAACAAGATGGCTTCACTGAAAGTCTTTTGAGATGAAGTCCTTTTACCAAGGTACTCTGCTTGTTAGAGATGTAAAATTGTAACCTAGAGGTTAGTTTCTTTATCAGGACTCAGATTTACAGAAAAATCAAGTGCACACCGGTGCATTTAATTTGCCATGCGCTATTTGGAATGACTGCACTTGCAAATTGGGGAAGTGCATACGTGAATAATTGGTTGCATTTGCACATGTAATTACTAGATTTGTGAACACAGTCATGAGGCATATGCAATGACATGCACATCTTTACTGAAGGTCTGGGCCTACAACAGCCATAGATATTGTTCAAACAGATCCTGTGAAAGGGATTCAGGCACTTAGGGAAAGCAACTTTCATGGAGTAAGGACAGTACTAATAAAATGATCTCCAGGTGAGCACAGAGCTCTGCTGTGGATTGTAGAACATTTGGGGCTAGTTCTGGGTCTTTTGATAAAAGCAAGAGGACAGATCTTTAGCTGGAATGACACCGATATACACCAGCTAAGGATTTGGGTCATCAGTAAATTAATTGATGTATGGGCACCTGGAACCCAATAAACCCTTTCCCTCTGTCATTTCCAACGTCTTCCTCAGGTTACATCCCGCAGTTAATATCTCATTAAGATGGCATGCCTACTATACATCTCAGAGCACAAGGGCATGCTTTTTTACTATCCTATTTACTATAGTGCACATTACACCTATATCCCCCTGAGGGAGGGGAACAGGAATAAAGTAAACAATGTGAGATTTTCAGTAAAGAAATCTAAATCTAATCTAAGGAAATCACTATATGCACTCTTTGAGTAAAGCCTCAAACAAGCAGATGTGAACGTCCTGGTCAGATGATGCTATTCATTTATTACTGAAGTTACTTTCCATTGGTAAGACCGGGTGAATGAACAATATCTAGAGAAAAGCCCACAAATATGGCATCTTAGAGATGGGCTAGATTGGCTCAGAGATATCCAGGGCTGCCCACTCATCTGTCCTTTACTCTCTTTCCCAAGGATACTACAGATAGTGCACCCTAACCAGCTTTGAAAGAATTTAGAGGTAGTATTGACCTGCCCTTAGACATGCCACCTTTTGTTCTATTATGTGATCGCTGTATGCTGTGCTATTTTCATGTGCCTCCAGTGGACGGAGTGTCAGTGTGGATTCACCATTCCTGATATACCTGGGATATACCAGTTCACAGTGCGGTATCCCGTATTCCAGTTGTGTCACTGGGGGTCCCGAAAGTAAACTGGGGGTCTTGCTATGGAGGGACAGTTTTGTTTCATGGTGTCCTATGTGCATTAGAACCTGTGGGGCCCAATTGAGTGGCTTTGCCACCTGTAATCAAGCCTTCCCCACTTCTACATAGCCATGAAACCTCTCACCCAGCTGAGGCTGACACAAGCCAGCTGGCATACAAGAAGAACAAGCAGAGCAGGGGTAGGAACCATTAGGCTGAACCATGCCTAGCTGTCCCAAGGATCAGGAGAGGGAGGGCAGAAAGGTAGCATAACTTGATCTTTGATACCCCCGCCCCAATGCATAGTGGAGACGAACTAATTCTGTTCAGCAGCTGCCCTGATCGCCCCTCTCCCATGGACAGGGAAGAAATCACAGGAAGTAGGTGCATGGACTTATTCCTTCTCCACCTCCCCGTGACGTCCATGCTAAATCGGGAGCACCAAAGCTCAAGGCAAACAGTGCCCTTTCCCTCTGAAGTCTTTGCTGATTTTCCCCTCCCCCCCTCATTTTTGTTAAGTGCAGCACATTTCCAAAAGAGCAGATTTTAATTTCAATAAACTCGGTTAGAAATAGATCAGTACTAAAGAGGGGAGCAGCCACAGGAAGTGATTTTAACGGCTCGGCTGCAGAATATTAATAGAATGGAATGTTATTAGAATAATTTTTCATCATTTATTAGAATAATTTTTCATCATGAATAATAAATTAATAGAATAATTTAGCATCGCTAGACCGCTGACTGAAAGTGTATTTTGTTTTAAAGTCGCTTGAGGAGTGGTGCGTGGGAAAGGGGCGAGCGGACAGGGAACATGGCGTGAAGGAGATGGGTGTGCGCTGGCTCCCGCTAATTGCTTGTACAAGGAAATGTGGTGGATGGCTGACTATTGCATTTAGATGGCCCCACACTGCTAAATTTACATCAGATCCACACTAAATTTGAGAGTGTTGAATACAAGTGGTTAGCCTGTCTCTGCTCTCAGGGGAGGAACTGGGTGGGATCAAAGAGGGCTTTAAGCCACCTTTCTGCTCTTCATATTCTGAGGCCATTCAGGGCCCTATTCAGCTGCCCAGGGTAGGTTAGAGCAGCCTCAAGGCTGCTCTAATTTATGGTCCCCTCTGAATCCAGGTGGGAATAGTCTCTTTCCATCTGGTAGGCTGAGGAGTTTCCTCAGGGTGGGGACAGGTCCTCTCCCCATGTTCCCCTTCACAAGGGGCTAACCCCTTCCTTGCCTGACTTAGTGTGGTGTACATACACCCCACCACGTCATTTTAGTGTAAGCCAAGAGGTCTTTTTTTCATTTGCATCTGTGTGGGAGATAATCATTCTTCAAAAGGCTATTCACACCACAAAAGCACAATGGCATTATTCCCTCACTCTCTCTCTACAGTGTCTTAATCTGCAACTGACAATTAATGTTAGAAAGAACATGAAATGGAGGAGAAATTACAGCAATTTATCAACTAAAATTATAGGTGTAGACACATGTCAGCAGTGGAAACAGTTTCTATCAAAATTAAAGTATTTAGAGATTTTCCTCAAATTTCAAATGATGCAAATCCCATGTTTTGTGAGACACCGGTACTGCGGCTTTAATTGCAGGATTACCAGCAAGCTGCAAGCTGCACTTGTCATGCAGGATTCTGCTCCTCCTAGAGCTGTTCCCTTTGCTAGCACATCGTATTAATTTAACAAAGTCACCGTCTCTTTAACAAATTCAATATGGTTTGCAGAACAGGCAGTGGTTTTCTTGGTTTCAATCTGTCACGAAGCCCCTGCTGTTTGCAGAGGTTACGCGACAGCTGGATGAACAGACAGGTTTGAGTCCAAACAGGGATTCAAATACATATTTATACATAAAACATATTTATATAACAACACTGCAGGAACAGCTTGCGCTGCTGAAGTTTCTACAAGCCCATTTACAGGCAGGGCATTGCTCCTACTGCAGGAGAATGAGGTTTGGATCTCAACTTCTTTCCCCAGTCGTTGAGAGGCTTTGAAGGCTGAAACCATGACCATGAATGTTGACACTAGTAGAATGAAGCCAGGCTTATCCTCCAGAAATAATCAGCATAGCTATTAGCGTCCATTCAAATAAATCTACCCCTCCCAACACTCCTCCTGGAAAGCCATTTGTTTGCCCCAATTACAAGGCCTGAAATCCAGTGGGTGATTTTTCTCCCCCACCCCCACTGAAAACTCCTGTGGGGTTGCAGCAGAAGGGAGCAGAAGATGAAACAAAGGAATTGAAATCCCTAACTGGTGTTTGTATGGGCAGAGGCTGTTCGGTGAATATTGGGTCAAGATTTCTTGTAAAGAGAAGGAAGGGGAGTGGGGGCATGCGATGTGCCTCAGCCTAGGCCACAATGGGACACTGAGATATGCTGATTCACTAGAGGACTCAAATTATTATCAGCTCAGAGATCTCTCTGCACAATGAGCGTCTAGACTGGAGCGTCTAGGATTCTTCCTCAACCCATCAGACAGCCAGGAAGAGGCTGCGGGGCGATGGAAAGAGAGAAGATTTGCCACCTTTACTGAAGAAGCAAAAAAAGCTCCTTTCCCCCCTGTTCCTTACCAAGGGAGAGCAGTGGTGAGCAGCAGCCAAAGTGGAAGGGAAGAGAGGTTAGACTCTGTTGCACCTGCAGAGAGCCACCACATAGTTACAGTGCAGTACCCTGACATTGTGTGGTGTCAATACAAGATGATCTTGAGTCTCAGTGGCTCAATATCACAATGCAGGCATCCCTGTGCAGCACCCAGACACAAACTCATGGCTTTTGTGTGGCTTTCTGTGACTCTATCAGCTGACCAAGTAGCTCTCCAGGTATTCGAGCTGGAGTGCCGCAGTCCCATAGGCCAATGAGATTGGGAGTCCCTTCTCAGATGTGCCACAGAGTCCTTTGCATTGGCTGCAGCAGGGTTCTGTGAAACAGGCACAAAGAATGAAAGGGTTGGGAACTGCCTGTGAGGGATCTCATTGTCCAAAGCAAGTCGCACCTAAATAGTTTGGACCGGATTCTCCACGCCTCATTGTTTCTGCTGATTGAATGTGTGACACACAAACCCCCAAAATGCTTTCAAGACGGCTGTACAAACACATTTGTGCAAATATGTATTTGCATAAGTATCTGCACTTTCCTTTTTTGTAAATGTTCTTGCAAACAATGGTTTGCTCCTATAAATGCCCATCAAAAGTGAATAAGAGGTGTCATGGACACCACCACTGCAAATTTATGGATTTCATTCAAGCCCACAGTATTGAATGCTTATTTGTAATATTCACACAGCTCTAACTCTGCTAGAGGGCCAAATTTTTAACATGACAAGACACTCAATTGCATGTGCAATCACTAAGCTGTGTATGCATGTGCCCTTACCCAATCTGCACATGCAAACATGACTACTGTTTGCGCAAATTAGGTCTGCGATTGAGTGTGCATTTGGCATGTGTAGTTGAAAACCTAATATTTTTGCATATCTGCCCCCTGATGTTTAATAAATCACGAATCATACAGTGTACGTTAAACCATAACATCCACACTGCAACCAGTGGGTCTCCCCAACCAAGGAGTTTGTTTTAATATTTTTTAATGTGGCCAAACCAAGAGACAACCAGATGCTTGATATCTATTTGCATGTGCCAGGCAATGTATGCTTCTAACAGTCACTTTATCCAGCTTCAATAACCACGATATGCTCCATCTGCTGACACCCCAGCATCACAACAGTAGGGAACTGTACTGCTAGAGGCACTATCCTTTAACAATTGAATGGTTGAACAGCTGGTAAATCATCGAAGGACACCTTTCATAGAAGAGCAGGGTTATTGGCCCTGCTTCCCTCATTATACTGTTCTCAAATCATATAGCAAAGACAGAGAAGCCACAGAAAGGATGACACGTTAAAGGAACAGACTGGGTGAAAAGTTTCATTAGCCCTATGCCAAAAATGTACACAAACAAAATAAAACCCTGCTAAATGAATGCATGCTGAAAGAACAGGCTAATTGGAAATAAAAGCTACTTCTAGGCCACCAAGTGTTTAGATCCAGTAGAATGCTAACCTATTTAAGGATTAAATGAAGACACTCCCTATATGCCAATAATTCTCACTGCTGTCGTTCATAAAAGCGACACTGCCTTCTGAACTGAGTACCAGGTAAAAGAGGAACAGGCCTTTTAAGGATGCCATTCTTCAGCCCAAGGGTGCTGAATGTCTTCTGCTGTGCACCATTGCAATGACAGCTCTCTGCAATTTGCAGGATCGAGTCTTCATAGATTTTTTTTGGTCATGCAGTGAGGATCTAGATTGCTATTCACTGCACAAAGATGGTAGCAGTGCCCATTAGATGGCAAACACAGAAGCCCAGATGATGTAGCTACTTTTGGATTCTACTGCCTTTCAGAGGCCCAGTATTCCAAAGGACCTGAGAGGCACAGCATGCATGTAAACAGACCACATATCTCAGCAGCTTCTGTCTGGTGGTTTTTTATTTATTGAAGCGTTTGGAATGCTGCGCTGGATGATGAGGAAGAGACATTGCTGCTTTGCAAGAGGTTGGGAGCAGGGAGCCTGATGGAATGTTAGAGCAGCCTTCATTGAAAACGCAGGCTCTCCTCCTCCTGCAAGGTAGAAGGAGGAAAAGAAAAGAAAAGAACAATCACTGGGAGAGGGAAAAAAAAACACAAAACCCAGAATTGAGTCAAGCATTTTTTTTTTTTCAAAATAATTCACTGATTCTCATTCAGCTGGTGCTTTTCTTAAAGACCAAAGAGCCTATATGATAAGCATATTTTACAAATTAGGTAGCGATTTATCCCGCTTTTGTTTTAATGATTGAAATGAATGATGTCGTGCCGCTTGCTGCTGCTGGTGCATTCGGCGCCTGCTGTTCTTGGGAGCTGAAGACACCGAGAAATTTGCATACTTAATGCCGGGAACTGGCACAGACTAAATAGCTTCTTTTCTTTCCTCTGTGTTTGATTAAACCCAGCACTACAGTAAATCTACAAAGGCTTTTTAAAGCCGTCCGTGTGCCATTTCACAATGCTGAACTTGCATGTGACAAAGGCTGCTATTTATTACTTATCAGCGTTATGGCAAGTACCACAGGCTACTCTAATTAAAGGTAGAGGGGCTGCATACCCCTGCAGAAAAAGGCATTGGCCAGTTATCGTTTCTAATCCCGAATCAAAACATGACACGGATTAATTTTAAAAAAATTTTTTGATTTCTGTTTAAATATTCAGCCATACGGTGAGCAGTAGGGAAGGAGCTGAGACAAGAAGGTCCCCAAAGATCAGGATATGAACTTCTGCACGGTTTGAGGTGAGCTCCCGCTCTGGTGTTAGGGGTCTCTAGGGCCTGATTTGTCTAGATACTCCACACCATCAACTTTCATTGAAGTTGAGCTGGTCAGAACATTTTTGCTCTTCTCACTTTCGATGAGACACTCTAGCACTCTAGAGCCCGGTGGTTAAGGCCCTGGACTTGGAGACTCGGTTTCAAATCCCAGCTCTGCCTAATTCAGAGGGATCTGAGAGAAAAACCTTTGCTCTGAATCAGGCAGTGACTTGAACCTGAGTCTCCGACATCCCAGGCCGGAGCTATCTAGACACAACTTGGCTAACAAGCCTCTTTTTTCCCCTCGAGGTGACCAGAGAGCCCTGGACCAACAAAACCTTCACAAATCAAAGAACTTTGGTTTTGATCAAAAATGGACATTTTAATAGAACTCTGTTTTTGCAAAAACATTCGAAAGATAGAATATTTTGGAAGGGACCTCAGAAAGTCATCTTGTCCAACCCCCTGCTCAAAGCAGGACCAACACCAACTAAATACCCAAATGGCCCACTCAAGGATTGAACTCACAACCTTGGGTTTAGCAGACCAATGCTCAAACCACTGAGCTCTCTCTCCCTGTTTTCATTTCAGTATGGGACAAATACAAATTTGGAAACCTTGAAGTTTGATGCAAAATGGAATTATTGCTCTGCAGACAGCTCTGCATTGATGTCAATGGGCCTGATCCGGCACCCTTTGAAGCCACTGACCATTTCTATGCTGACTGTAGAGAAAGCAGGATCAGGCCCAAATGGGTGTGGAGGGTGTTCAGCACCTTACAGGACCAGGTTCCTACTTAGCATTGACAAATTTAAGGATTCCTTTTAAATCAATGGCAAATTTCCATTGACTTAAATTATTATCAAGCACCCTGAAGTCTATGGGTGCCTTAAAGAACCGCGGGAGATCAGCGCTCCTACCCTGAAGATTTTGTAATCTAACTATAAAGTAAACACAATGAAGAAGACATCAAGGAGAGAAATGGGGCAGTGGAAGAGAATATGGGGGGCATGGTGTAAGATTCATCTCTGGTCCAATTTGGTCCTTAAAGAAGCAAAGTTGTCTTAAAAAAAAAAACCCACATCTGCTGAGAGTATTTTGAGATAAATGGCAGATTAAACAATACCTCAGAGAATCAGGCTGCTGAGACAATGGAAGTGGGAAGAGAACAGCCCTTGTTATGGAATCATTTCCAGACCTTCTGTAAACATGATTGGTAAGCAGGAATCAAGATCAAGTTGGACCTATGCCCCTATAATTTGAAAACAAATGCATTCACACTGTACAGGAAATGAGCCATTTAAGGGGCCAGTTCTGCCACTGTTATTCACACTGAGTAGCATCTTATTGCACAAGGGAGTCCCACTGGAATAAATAGGACTCCTTGCCAAATAAGATACTGCTCAATATGCACCAGGGTAGGGTAGCAGAATCTGGTCCTAAGTGATTCTGAACTGATATGCACGTTTTCTATTATTAGTATGTGTTTCACAGCATCATGTAGGTGCCCCACTCATAGACAAGGATCCCACGGCGCTAGGTACTGTACAAACACAGAAAAGGCAGTTCCTGCCCCAAAGAGCTAATACCTGCAGATCTTTCTCTTTACTTGCCCTCCGTTTAAACTTTCTTGATTTTACCAGCTATATTAGCTTCTACAATACCTGTTTTAAACAACTGTATGCTTAAAATTTGCAGTGAGTACACTCCTGAACTTCACTAATGGAGACTTTCTCCTTAGCCTAAAATAACTCCTTAAAATGAACACTTGCTAAGAAATAGCTACTAAGTACGAGTACATTAAAAAAGCTCCCTACCTATTAATCTTAGAGCATTAAAATGGAAAGAATTTTAAAATTCTAATTGTGTCTTAACCATTGATACTTTTGGTTACCTTTTTTACGTCATTCAACTTGGAAAGTGAAACTAAACCATTTTGTTTACAGTCCATTTCACTTCCTGTTTGTATTTATTTGAGATTTAAATGAAAGAAGACACCTATCCAAGGCTCTTGGTGCCCTAACGCATTATTAATAATGCAATAAAACCCCCAGCAGAATTAAAATGACCATTTCAACAAGAACTTAGCTCGTCAGACACCTACAGAAAACCTCTTTCTACCCCTCCACTGTTCTGGAAAACAGCCTCAGCCCTCTCCAAAAACCCAATCGAACAAATATCTTTGGTAGCGTGCCCGGCAGGACACCAGCTTCAGGCTGTTGTGCACCAAGATGGGAATGAGTTCCAGAGTCTCGGGGCCGTCACAAAGCACATCCTGCCAGCTGCCCCCTCTCTTTTATAAGGAGGTGGTTCCAGCTTGAGTGCCTCCACACAGGCGACAGCATGGCAGGAGGGGGAGGCAACTCTGCAAATAGGCCAGTTATAGTCAGGTTCACTTCCTGCTCATGGTCAGTTTCACTTTTTGGTACTAGGGGCTGGGCTGAAAACTCAGACCCTACGGTGATAATAGTTACAAATAATAATATTCACTTATGGAAACCTTTTTCAAATGAAGCCTAAATTTGGACTGAAATGACAAGATCATCCCTTTTGAGGCAGGTTGGCTTTGTAACTGCGTCACTTCCTCAGATCAAGCCGCACCTTAAAACTTTCCTCTTTGCTATTGCCTACAATAGTCACTAAAGTCACCTTTCCCTCCTCCTCTTACTGCAGCCTCCCATTCTCCTCATTGGATCTAGCCTAAAATAATTCATCTCCACTGCGTCTAACATTTGAATTGTTACTGCTATTGCATTTGAGCTTTCTTTTTGCACCATGTCAGGACACATTTTTACTTTCCGCCTATGAGAGACCCTTGTGACTATAGTGTGTACCCAGTTCTGTGACTTTTCTGCCTCTTCCCATATAGTGTTTTGTGACACGTTGTATGAAGGATGCTGTAGAAAAGTAAAATGGAATTTTGTAAGTGTTTTTCACTCAGTGATCTATAATAATAAATAATAATTAACAGGGAAAAGCACCCCACAACCAACTTTAACCAGGAAAAATTATGCAGCTAAAATTTTTTTAATTCCCCTATTTCTTTCAAGGGTCAAGATTTTTTTTTTTAAAGGAAACCTAGAGTTTAATAATCACATGGTAAGAGAAGTTACTTTGCAAAGATAATGCTGTCAAGTAACCTGGGTCATTTAATGGGACTGGCTGTGAGCTATGAAGCTTTTTTGTTCTATGTCACCCATCTAGAGTCATTTCTCACTGTTAGCAATTTAAAGGCATAGCTGAGTCCCTGCAGTTGAATTGCTTCCTATGAAATGATTTGGTGGGCTCCCCCCAGTTCTTAGTGGGCAGGTTCTCATCTCATGACAGAGTTCAGGATCTGAAAGGGTGATGATGACTGAATTGCCTTCTCATATTTGGAGGTGCTCCCTCCAGACCAGATTAGATTGCGGGCACTGACTTCTGTATGGGACAGTTTTACTGTGTGTCACTGTGGAGAAGAACCAGTGATTAAGATTCTTGTGTTTCAATGTTCTGTAATTCATACTCTGTTTTCAGATTTTGTAGGAGCCAACAATCCAACCAAGTTCATGTAACATAGCCAAAGTAAGAAATACACTTACCGGAGAAAATGCCTTTGACTGAAAGTGTCAAAATGGGGATCCTGTGTCCAGGGCCACCGAGAGCGGGTTCGGGCCCCGGTGAAAATTTTTTTCGGGCCCCCCAGCAAGGGCGGACCGGGCTAAAGAGGGCCGACGAGAGCAGGGGGGGGGGGAAGCCGGGGCCAGGGCCCCCTTCCGGACCACTGGACTCTGGTAATTTGTACTGGCTTCCCCCCCTCTCGTTGGGCCTGCAGTCTAGTCGGATCAAAGAAGTAACTCTCTTTGATGGAATGTACCCCTGTATTCACACCCTGTACACTACTGTAATAATCTTTGTACAAGGCATGCCTTGTGAAGTATCATTTGAAAACTCATAATTTGCTGATCAGTAATGTCATGGTAAAATGTATGTAGCAACATTATATGTAAAGTTATGAACATAAGCTGAAATCATGAATGAAGTGTGTTTCCCAGATAAGTCTGAGGAGCGGCTAAACCAGTTTCTCAAAGACAAAGGGCAAGCTGATGCCCCAACCAGGTGTCAACAAAGCTGATGAGCCATCACCTATCAAGTGGCCATTCTTTGGCAAGAAAGAACTGCATGGCAGGGACAAAGAGATCTGCATCTTAGCAAAGGAACAGTATGAGGTCTCTTTCCTCCACCAGACCCCTGTTTCTTGGTTCTCAGCTGGAAATGCTTTTCAAAGAGGGATTGATACTATAAAAAGGTAGGGCCAACACCCCAAGGCACCCCTGCTTCTCTCCCTGCCCATCTTACTCTTTGCACCTGGGAAGACAAAAGAAGCAGCTCTGAGGGTTCCTGACCTGAAGAATTTGGTCAGGAATGCTGCTGGAAGCATGTGGTGAGAAACTTTGCTTTGAATCTAATATAGCTTGTTAAGCTAGACACTAGAAAGTGTTTTATCCTTATTTTAACCATTTCTGACTCTTATGCCTCATTGCTTGTATTCACTTAAAATCTGTAGCTAATAAACTTTTTTTATCTAATCCAGTGTGTTTAAGTTAAAGTGTCTGGGTAACTCCATTTAAGGTGGTAAAATAGAGTATATTATTCCCTTAAAGAAATAACGGACTTAATATATTTGGACTATCCAGGAGAGGGCTGGGCAGTACAAGACATACATTTTTGGTGGGGAAATTCAGGACTACGAGTGTGTTGGGCTCACTCTGCAGAAGTAACCAAGGCTGGTAAAAGCCAGCGTGTAACCCAAGTGTGGCTGGCAGGTTGAAGTTACACACAGACACTTCAGAGTGTGACCTGCATGCCGGAAGGCTGTTTGTGAGAGGCCCAGGTGGGAGCCACTACCAGCAAGGTATTTTAAGGTTGCAGCGAAAGGGTGACCCAGCCCCTCATGGTCTAGATTGCACCTTGGTATGTCACACTCTCTTCTGTGACCTTAATGGAGCTCAGCCCAGCATCAGTTACCTGGTGGACAAACTGTGTTTGCACTCATGCCAGAGGGATTTTGATACAGATCCTGAAAAGGGCAAGAGGCAATTTTAAAAATGTATTCCTCTGGGCCAAGGTTGTTACACTGTATAGTGAGTTTGGATGTCCAGCTTTAAACACTTTAAAGGGGTCTGATTTTCAAAGGGTGGGTGTTCAGAACTTTCTGAAAATCACACCCCTCTAAAGCGTCTCAAGTTGAGCACCCAAGAATCGAGGGACTCAAAATCACTGGTCACTTTTAACAACCTTTGCTACGCAGTTCAGTTGTGCAAGGCGACATTTTCTCTTTCTAAACCATCTTCGCTTCACTTTCATTCTTTTTGTCTCACCAGACTTTTAAGAGCTCAATTTGACTGTACCAAAGATTTCACTGTCACAGAATTGCTTGTGATGCTTTGAATCTATTTAAAGCCACTCCAGAGCATTTATTTTTAGTCTAGCAGTTACAATGTGAAAAGTAATCTCCCCCCCTCCTTAAATAACCAACCCGGTGTGGAACACCGCGGGTAAACATATGCAACAGCACAATGCTGATCAAACTAACAAAAAAACATTAGCAAGACCACAAAGTTGCCAAGGGGGTTTTGCATTCAGTCCACTATGCTTGAAACCACTGTGATGTGCACTAATAGCCTTCTTGGGTCTCATCAGGATAGTGCAGCTGTTACTTCAGCGTTAGCCTAAAGGGAAAAGAGACACTTATTTTTGGTTTGCGGTGGCTGCAACAGCTTCATCAGCCTGATTTATATGCTGATTTGCATATGTTCGCCCACAGTGCTGCGAATGATCTTTAACTTGAAACCATACCATTAATGCTGGCTAAGAAAGCAGGGATCGGCAGTGCTGCTACATATGTTTGTCTCTTACATATTTTGGATGATAGGTATGTTACCAGGGCCAGTCTTGAAGTTCTTGTGTCTCCAGTGGCTCTGGGTTATAACGTTCCTAGTATGGATGCAGCTATACTGACCAAACGGTATAGCTTATTCCAGCCCCTCCAAGCAAAGCAAACTATACTGGCAAAAGTGCAGTTTTGCCAGTATAACTGTGTCTCCACTAGGTGCTTTTACTGTCACAGCTTTGCAGGTCCGGGATCACACCTATACTGGCAGAAATCTGCCGTCTTGGTCTGAGAGAGGGATGGTAACTGGGAGAGAGTATATTTTAAATCAACCTTTTTCTAGAATTAAAAATAAAGGCTGCAAAGATTTATTACAGTGGCATTTTCAAGCTTCTATATTTAAAGTGATGTCAGTTTCCCAGTATAATCCTTCTTCTGCACTGGGGATTATAACTCAGCCATAATAAGGGCTCCAAGCTGAAACTTGGCCTCAGATGTCTCCACTCAGGAGTATTAATTTTATTTTACTAAAATTAATAATAAAACCGGTGTACGTGTTTTGAAGTTAGGGAGCATAAGTGCCCGGCCAAAGTCTGCCTTTCACTACATCATACAACTGCGGGTGAAGTCAAGGGGAATTTGAGATGCACAGATAAGGGCAGGAGATTAGTTCCTGCACTTACTATTTTTTACCTAAAGGATCATATTGAGCACTGAAAAATCATCTTAATCTGTAAACCTGTAAAAATCACAAAGGCTCCTTAACACCCACTGTCCAGTCCTTTATACTGCCAGAATGGTGTAAAGAGGCCTTCGTGTAAATGAGAATCAAGCCCTAAACAGCTAAAAAGCATTCACTTTCTCCGTGGTGTGTATGTTTTGTCTTGATCGTGTTTCAATAATTAATACTGATGTAAATGATAAATACAATGATAACAATAAATCTACTTCGCCTGTGCAATGGAAAAAAAAATGCAGAAGGTTGATTTGTGTATTTTTTTTTTTTTCATATGAGCGGCATACCTCATGGGTGAAATCTTGGCTTCACTGAAATCAGTGACAAAACTCCCGCTGACTTGGTGGGGCCAGGAATTCACCCAATAGGTTCATCTTTAAAATATAGACTAGAATGCCTGTCAGGATCACCCTGTAGTGCCTTAGGGGAAAGAGCGATTCCAGCATGCCACGGATATAACTGAGCGGGCATGTAGGACATTGAATTTGCGAGGTGTCCTTTAGGGGAGAGAAAATAGCTAGAGAAGATTGATTTAGGGGAGTGGTGTCGGTAGCAGATAACATGTGGAGATACTAATTAAGAGTCTAAGCCTGCTCCCATTTAAGACCTTGATTAAACAAACCATTTTAAGCACGCGCTTAAGTGCTTTACAGAATTAGGGCATTTATCTTTGTTAAAAATTCCACTGAGTTCAATAGTGCAGGACAATGATTAAAGAAGAGACATGGTCAAGCCACGGCAGAACGCCGAAGAAATTGATGTGATGCTGGCGTTCGGATCTGTCCGGTGGACATGCTTTTAAAAATACATTGAAAACACATATTTACAATACTACAAAAAGAAGAACAGGAGTACTTGTGGCACCTTAGAGACTAACAAATTTATTAGAGCATAAGCTTTCGTGGACTACAGACCACTTCTTCGGATGGCTGTAGTCCACGAAAGCTTATGCTCTAATAAATTTGTTAGTCTCTAAGGTGCCACAAGTACTCCTGTTCTTCTTTTTGCGGATACAGACTAATACGGCTGCTACTCTGAAACCTGTCATTTACAATACTGTGTACATAAGCCTTTATTCAGAGGGGCTTAAATATATTTACCTAGAACACTAGAATGAATCACTCTGTTTACTAGGGACAAAGCATGCATTTTAAAGAAAACTGCAAAATAAAATATTTACAACTGACCTAGATATTCAAAGCTGAGGATGCCCAGATATCTATATAGCCTACTGGGACATATATATATATTGCTTGATTTTCACTCACAACAAGAAGGGGTTAAGAGGATAAATAGTTTCAACTTCCACCTTGAATTTCTTGGTTTTTATTTGTTGTCCTCTTAAAATTATTGATAAAATAATGGATAAAAATGGGACTTTTATTGGCCAGTGAATGTTCCAAAGTGCATGCAAAGCCAACATATCTCAAGACTTTCCAAGCATGGGATCATTTTCAGTGATCGGTTACCAATGCTGAAGGTAGTAGTGCTTTCAGTTAAGGTTGCCAACACTTTCCAATCTCAGACTCTGTTTTCAGGTGCTTATAACTTTGCTAAATTTAAACTGTTCACGTTCAACTTGCGAGGAGTCTGTCTTACACTGAATGATCCATGCTGGGGTCTCTGCCTCGTGCTGAATCTTTTTTGGGGGGGAAGTTTCAGCTAAAATGATTTAGCCATATCCAAGAATGAGGCTTTGTCCATGTTGAAAATATTAGTACAGTCATTTCATTGAGAAGCTCAAGTGCCTCCATACTTTGGAGCAGGGACCTGAAATCTGTCAGGAAGGTTGCCGTGGTGTCAGGATATGTCTTTTGCTGTTCCTGTGAAAATTTGCCCAAGTTATACAGCTTTGGGGGGGAAAAAATCTCAGTTTGCACATGGTCAGTACCGGCTTGTTAGAGTTCAGCAGTTAAACTCTCTGAAAATCCTGTCTGCACTGAGCATATTCCATCCCCTCACAGAGCCTACATGCCAGCTGGACTGTGCACACACCATCCTTGCACAGTGAATGAGCATGTTCCATCCTGGAGCCGCCAGGGCTGAGGAGGACTTTCCTGGCAATTACTCCTCTCCGCTGCTGGGGGCTGCTGTGTCACGGGACGAGGAGACCCTTTTCTGTGCTCTCCATGCTGGTGTCCCAAGCAGTGTGGTGGTGGAGGAGGCGGAAGCAGCCTGAAGGAAATGCAGAGGGGTGAGGCATGTGTGCAGGGGTGCTCATTTACTACCCAGCCCTGGTTCATCCCAAGAGCACTGTGCATCCTGTGCACTGAATGGGGCAGAGGTTTTGTGGAAGAAATAGGATGTAGTCATGTACTTAAAGACTATCATAATGCTTACAAACAAGGGGGCTGAATTAAGGTAGCACAGGCAACTGTACTTTTACCTTTCCTACCTTTTGAATGCTTGGCTTTCAACCCCAATGTTCTTTTAAGGTCAGTTGGGGTTTTTTATGCAATTATGATATACATTGAAAGGTCTTAGTCCACTTGCTAGTGGATAGGTGCTGGCACATAACCAAGAGGGCACTCTTATCGGCAGTAGCAACTGAATGGTCAAGGAGGGTGAACTACCCTCTGCCTTCTAGGAATGGCCCTTCCAAGTCAGTGCTGGATGGTGTGGGGAAGATCTCAATAGTATTTTCCATGCTGTCCCTGTGCATGGATAGATAGACTCTCATATCTGCACCAAATTTCACTTAGAATTTTAAAAAACCCAATCAATCCATCCTAGAAGCAGTGACACACCTGTCAGATTTCCCTTGAGCCTGATCCTGCAGTCCTTCCTCAGGCAGATATCTCTCCAATGCCTTTGGGGATTTCTGCCTGAATGAGGACTGCAGGATTGAGCTTTAGACCTCCACTGAGGTATGCAAGGACCTTGCGAAAGCAACACACTTTGTCGCTGGGAAATGGTTTACATAAACGCTTGGGCTATTTAATAACTTTTCAGAGGAGCTGTTAAACTCGGCTATCCATCTGCGTGTTCCTAGTGGCTATTCACCTGGCCTGTTTAAGGATCCTCACGACACTGTTCCCGAAAAAAGTAAGAGACAGGCGTGCTTTTCTAGTAAGCATTTCCTCTCTCAATTAATACCTCTGCAGATTAATTAGCGCGGCTAACAACTGTTCATGGCAGGCCGTGGGAAGTTCCTGAACACTTAATGACTGCTATGTGTGCCTGCATTAAAGTCACTCCCCAGTCACATGAGACAGGCAGAACACTGTCAGTTGCAGCAGGATTAAAGCAGTACAGAAATGCAGACAAAGAGAAAACAAAGGGCAATGGGATGTGCAATGAACACATCTGGCATTCCATCACCTGGAAAGGTGGCAGCTCTCAGATCAGAGCATTGCGGGGCAGCTTAATGACCTGGCCTTGCCCTACTGCTTAGTGAGTAAGCCATCCCTAATGCCAGCCTTCTAATCTGAGAGGAGACAAGGACAAATTGAAGCTTTGAAAGTGAGATTATGAAGGGGGAGGGGGGAAAATATCCTGGCACATTTCATAGCAGCTGATAGAAGTGGAATCAATTGTGTTCTTCTCATTAGTCCCTTCCTATGGCACTGTATCCTTTTCCTACAGGTAGAAGTCTTCTGAGACCATGCGCCAGATGGCAGCTCATGCAACGCAGTGTGGGAGGAGGGAGGAGAGCTATGCAGTCATGTAGATGACATTGGAGGTGATGCTTACGGGAACAATACAATGGCAACAGGGAATTGCCACTTCTGAGGCTATGACATGAGGAGATGAGGCACGGAGAATAAAGTCAAAAACTAACGTTGGGTGCCCAATTTGAGATGACGATCATGTGTTTTGTTAATGTGCTTAGCATTGTATAGCACTTTATATGTTCAAAGCCCAGCTCCCCTTGTACACATTTGCAGCCGTGAGTGCTCAGTTCTTCTGTAAATCAGACCCGTGGTCTCTCAGGTTGGGCACCCAGAAAATGAGGAGCACAAATTAGTGACCATTTGTGAAAAGTCTGGTTTAAATGTCTTGCCCAGCATCACATAGGAACTCTGTGGCAGAGGCAGGGATGGAATCCAGTTGTTCAGGGCATCATTCACTGGCTCTAACCATGAGGAGATCCTCTCTCTTCCCACCTCATTTACTACACACCTTCCACCTTCTGCAACAAACGAGGCCGTCCCAATCTCCACTCCCCACACCTAATCTCTGTCTTCTTGCTCAACCAACCCCAGCACCCTTTCCCGATCTGTCTCTCACCTTCCCCACAACTTCTCCCCAGCCTCAGTCTCCCTCCTAATCCTTCCCACATCCTTGCCCCACTCTCTTTGCTCAACTAGTCTCAGTTTTCCCTCTGCACCCCAGCTCCTTGTCAGATTGGTTCCCTCTGCCCCTGTCTTCCCCCCTGGGTTCCTAGTCCCCAGTCTCTATGTCCAGCCAGTCCCAGCCACCTCCCCTCCCCAGCTCCTCATCTGATTTCAGTACTCCCTCTAAGCCAATTGGCTCCCAGTCTTCCCCCTGTTTCCCTCACAGCCTTCCAGTTCCAGACTCCCTCTGGATCCCAGTCCCAGTCTCCTTGCCCAGCCAGTGCCAAATTTTCTCCCCTCCTGCTCCAGTCTCAGTCTCACCAGACTCCTTGTCCTCATCTATTCCTACCTCCTCCCCAGTGTGACTTTAGTTTCCTCTGCTCTTAAGTCAGATAGCTTGCTCCTCCACACTGCCTGGGGGCTAGCAGGGGGGTCATTGAGAGCACAGGAGAGACAGGGTCCCTGCTCTCAGTTCCTGTGCCCGGCTCCACCCCAACCCAGAGCAGCTTTTTTGCCCCTGTAGCCCTGGGCTGCAGCATGCTCACTCTCTCTGTGGGGATGATGTATGCACAGTCTGGTCAGCACTAAACGCTGTGAGAGGCTTGAGCATGCCCAGTAAAGACAGAATCATTGGAGTTTAGCTGCTGAAATCAACACAGTCTGTACTGAGCATGTGCAAACTGTGATTTTTCAAAGGGCTCGTAACTTGACGACATTTGGGTGGATTTTCATGGGCACAGCAAAAGACATATTCCTGACACAAGAGCCACCCCTCTGTCAAATTTCCAGCCCCTCCTTTACAGCATGGGGCCACTACAGCTTTTCAAAGAAAAGGTCACCAGAATTTTTATCATGGGGAAACCAATATCTTTTTTCTCTTTATCCTCAAAAACAATGGATTCGTTTTGGCTGAAATTCTCCAAAAAAGCTCCGTCTGAGGAAGACACCCAGCATGGAAAATTTCAGTCGAATGGTGATAGTTTGGCAAAGTTATCAGCAACTGAAACAGGGTTGGGCTCGGCCTGCAGCCCAAGCGCTGGGACCCTCCGACCCTGCAGGGTCCTAGAACCCTAGCTGCAGCCTGAACCTGGATGTCTATACCGCAGTTAAACAGCCCCTTAGCCTGAGTCCCTTAGCCTGAGTCAACTGGCACGGGCCAGCCACATGTTGTTAATTACAGTGTAGACATGCCCTTAGTCTCCTCAGGGCTTCCTCCCCCTCTGACCTGGCCATGGCCCGAGCGGGGAAAACTCTGCTCCATAGGATTAATTATTTATTTATATGGCATTTAATTTCACCTAACAAAAGTCAATGTATTCTCATAGTCCTCCTGTCTGTTTCTGATAAATGAAAGGGCGTGGTTGTGTGTACGTCCTGTTGAACGCTGCTGATTCGCTATGCTATATCAAACTCCAAACCCTCCCGTTTGCAAATAAAGTGGTCCAGGCTAGACTTAACGTACATGCCCCATAAAGAGCTATTTCTTCCTAGGGACAAAAAGGGAATCTATCCCCCCTCCAAGAGAAACTCTGGAAAAAGCTAAAAGCAATAGGTCAAAGATAGTGTTGCACAGTCAGCAAGGAAACCAGGAAGGTTTGCATCATACTTAAAGGGCCCTATTTTTATGGAGAATTTAGGATTCATTCCTACACCTATTCCATGACAAGTTCCACTTTTTCCTTGGCCAATCTTATATAACCAATTCTTCCACTTTTTCCTGTGTCTTTTATGCATCTTAGGCTGCTGCAAATCTACATTAATAATATTGTTTGTGCTTAGGGGCCTGATTTGTAGACCCTGAGCTCCACTAGTGCACACACAATTTTGCACACATACCCACCTGCGCACCCAGATTGGCGCACCAACACCAGTGTGCACAAGAAATTGAATTCTCAGTCCCAGATCTCATTTGTTCCCTGGCGTTTTGCATATGAAAATTCTATTCCTTGTGGATGCAGATACTTGCTTCTTTCAAATGCACATACAGGTGTCAGTGCCCGGATGTGCTCATAAATATCTGTACAAAATTGTGTATGCCCCATTGAGGCCATCCTGAATGTAGGCCCTCAGGGCTTGTCTTCGTAGGGAACCTCCAGAAAGTTAAGTCAGGTTAACTTTGACGCTTTAATGGGACATGTCTCCATGCTCTCCTACTCCCTGCTTCAGTCTTGTCTGAAACTTACCTCCTTCCTGGGATTTGCTTTTATCCTTTGGATGTAAACATGTAACATAAGCAACAAAGTCCTGAGACAGCACTGTCCTCACAAACAATTCTTGACCGACTCTCACCCACTTTTCCTTTCTGACTGGCTTAACCCTGGGATGTCTCCTGCAGCTCCCTCAATTCTAAGATTCACGCATCCTTTTATAACGTTGAGTCGGTTCTAAGGACACCCACCGGGACTGGTTCCTGCAGCGAGTCCCGAGAATAGCTCTGAACCTTGACCCAAGGTACTATGGCACTGCACCCTGCCACAGTGAGATGCAACCGCCCTTTACTGAGGCTGAATAACCCCATAAAGCAAAGCATTAAAAAGCAGTTACAGTGTCCCAGAAGCACCACCACACTCCCAGCCAAATGGAGCAACACTGCTAGAAATGCACCTGTCCACACCAAAATGGCACATCGGTTCATCGGATCCCCCATTAGGTATATTATTACCCTTACCACCCTTTTCGGCAAACAGGGTGATCCCATAGAGTGATCCAAACTGAGAGCTGATGCAAGAACTCCATTGGCCTGGGCACAGTTGAAGTTGCTTGCACCCCCTTTGGAAACAGTCCAGTTAATGAATGCGACTCCGTTAGCTTCCTTGGAAGATGTTGTTTAAGGTGGTTTATGAAGACTGGAGTAGATAAGCTACTGACGGTGAAATACATGCGGGGCGGGGGGGGGGGGGAGGGGAGGCGGTGAATAAAGACAGTGTCAATAAGACAGAATGTTAATATCCTACCTTAATACAGCCCCATTCACCCTGAAGACTCCCAAAGCTCTTTACAAACATTTCACATGTACAGGCAGGTGGGCCCAAATCAGATTTCAAATCTTCTGTCCCCCCCAAACTTTGGGGCTTTCAAGACTTGGGACTTCAGCTCATTACAGAGAGATTGGGTGTAGAGTTGGGACCTCTCCATCCCTCAGGGTTTAGCCTGCTCAGATTGGGGACTTTATTTGGAAGCCATCCGTGATAGGTAGACGATATAAAGGTGTCCATATACAAACCCAAATACTATAGATACACACATGGAGGAACCACTTGAACCACCAGAGAATTGCAAACCATCTTAAGGGTGGGAGGAATAGAATAGACATAGGAAAACCTGAATGTATTCCATATTCTGCATGTAATGTGGTAAGGTAACTGGTATGTTTGGAAATGCTGCTGCAGTCACCCAGCAGCCCAATTACCAGGCTCCCAAAGGTACACGTCATTCAATCTCAGGGGCTCCCTCGAAGAATCTGACTGAAGTAACGTAAAGTGCATTTCAATTGAAAATGAAAGCGGATTGTATAGTGGCGACACAACAGATCTGATTTGTATTCTCCGGGCTTTTCCTTTACCAATCTCTTTTTTTAAGAGCCTTGGTTACTTGCTATAACACCATATTTGGGTATCTTCAATCTGCCAGACTCTCTGTTACACCAGTTGCTTGTGCCCCTGGGTGAGTTTGCTTGAGGATGCACAGCGCTGTACGTAACCCAACCGAAATACATTTCATTGTTTGATTTTGCGTGTTTTCTGGTACCTGTCGAGACAGCCCAAGTTATATAACCTTGAATTTCAAAGGAATCGATTGAAGAACTTGTACTATTGTGGCAGAATAACAAGGAATATTTCTACAGCATCAAATTAACAGTTCAAAATCCCCTTCACCCAACCACTATATTGGCCTAGGGTCTCTGATCCAGTGCTGAACCTGGGCTTTTGGAAAAGTAAAATAGAGGATGGGCATCAGGGCAAGTGACTACCTCAGATCACTATAATCTTCCGAATAGGTTTCCTATCACCTCCAGAACAATGGCTTGCCTATGACAAGATAATAATGACCCCAATGCCAGACCTGTAGCTGGAAGATTCTGGGTCACCAGTAAGCAACCGATGTATGTGTTTTCTTGGTGTGTACTTTGTGCCAGAAGTTACCTTCTCCCCTATTTTTCACACCACAAATGCTGCTGAATGATGTCCGTGGGCTTGCTGGATTACTCTGGCACATCACATTCACAATGTGAAAGATCAGTGGAGCTTTCCCATTTTTAAATACCAGTCATAGGAGATTTTTAATTTAGCTGCTTCAATTAATTTGGGACTGAAACTTGTGGTCTTAGCCTGAGAGAATGTTCTATTCTTTTTTTTTTTTTTGAAAAAAAAATATTCTAAATATAATTTATTTTAGCTATATCTTTTAGGGTGGAATGAAAACAAAAATTCTGTTCTCCTGGGGATTTTTTGGTAAGAGCCAAATCCTACATTTGAGGAACTTCTGCACATGGACACTGATAACTTCCCATAACTTCCTCATGGCTTCTGAAACTGCTTCCACAATAGATGTTTAACATGCCATAATGCATATTACTCCATAATGACTTTGGTGGAGCCATTACTGGGGGTTACATGAATAGTAGATGGACGCCTATATCAGTATATGTTGGTATAATACCTATCTGAGCTCTTTTATGGCTCCCATCACCACAGTATCTGAATACCTACAGCGTAATGGTAGAGTCCTACAAGATTGGTGGATTACGGCCTATGTCCTATCACATATTGACCTTGCGCACAGAACTGAAGTATTGCTGTGTTTAAATAGGAGGACCTTAATTTATACAGTAGGTCACTTACATGTTGTGTACTTTTGAAATGGAGGAAATAACTGACCATCATTGGAACCGATTTGGTCTAAAGAAGTCTCCATGCAACATTCTTAATTATTGTTCCCCATTTGGAGGTAGGGAAGAGAAAGTGAGCAAGACCAGAAGACAGTGACAGAGGATATTAAATGCACTAGCTTCACCTGGGAGGAGCTACAATAATTAATGGAGGAACTGGACTGCCCAATGTAGCAGCGACACAGGAGGAACTAAGGTCTAAGGGAAAGTTATTTAAATGACAGAAACAATGAAAACAAAATCCTTTGTTCAAAGAGTACTGAAAACACTCCTTGCTTGGTGTAAAGTTCCTTAACTAGGTCAAAATTCCCCTTACCTTCTTCTCTGCTGGTCTTCAGACTGAGGACAACGATGCCTTTCTGAGATCATTTCCCTTCTTGCCTGTCTGGGTTTCAGTGGTGACTGAGCAATCTGAAAATTGAATCAAGTCACATTTATCATTCTACCTTGAACTGTTCCTCTCATTACCTAGCTGGATGTTGGTTGCTGCAATGCTGCAGGTTCATTCAGGTGGAAGTCTGCTGCCCATCTCCTCCTCCTGGTAGTGGAGAGCTGACTCCCATCTGGTTAATGCATATGCCAGTGTTTTGACTTTATCCAGGTGGTCACCCAGCTCACCCTCTTGTGCCTAATTATTTAAGAGGGTTGTGAAATACTAGGTGATTTTATATACCATATGTGCTAGAATAAATAAGCATGAGAATGTTGTGAGTTAATGAGGTGGCAACCTCAGCTCTGAATCTCCTGTCTTTTATGGCTTGGAATCTGACCTTTCATTTTATTGTAATGCACTTTGTAGTGTTTAACACAACATAAGAACAAACAAAATTGGAGGCTGGAACTTAGGTTATCAGTAGCTTTTAAAGGGCCATCTTCCGACATCTACCAAGCTGAAGTACTAGTGTGCTATTTTAGGATATCTGCCCAGCATGGGGAGAAAAGAAGGGAAAGGAACAACAGCCAGATCTTTAAATGCTCCAGAGATTTCAGGACTCAGAGTTGAGAGACTGCCCTAGAAAAATTCACAGATCATCTACTACCAAGCAAAGAAACAACCCAACATGTATCCTGCTTTGCTTATTTATTTTTCACATGTCGAGTTTGTTGGTTTGCCATCTCAAACAATTAGAGGGTGCAATAAGGGGACCATAATAAATTGCATTCCCTCTTTCTTTCCATCACAGGAAACCTTGAGGTACTGTTGAGCAGGCTGGAGCTCTTATCTGCCTTTGGGCGATCTTGTTATCAAACCTTCATTTTGCTCCCCAGTGGGAAAGATGGCCTACAATGTACGATAACCTCTACTTACAAAACTCACCCAACAGACATCTCTGATAACAGGCCAGCTAAAATGGGAAACCAAGACGTCACCAGTGAGGATTACACACCCATATACACACATTCTTTTATTGTATATCTCTATATCTCTATATAAACTATGTAATAACTGTTGGGTGAGTTTCATAAGTAATATATATTTATATGTATGTATTTCTATGGCACCTCTCCAGATCTCCAGGTACCTCACAAAGCTTAAAAACACATACTGAAAAAGACTAAAATGTTTCAGTATGATACTTGGAGTAAAAATGTCAAAAGTGCCTACATGAATTAGGAGCCTAAATGGGTCAATGAGACATAGGCTCCGGTGGGACCAGATTTTCAAAGGTATTTAGGTGCCTGAGGATGCAGAGAAGTGCCTGGGGGGATTTTCAAAAGTGCCTATTCAAAAGTGAATTATTTCAGTGGGAGTTAGGTGCCTAACCTGTTCAGATGCTTTTGTAAACCTCACTATGCACCTATCTGCATCTTTAGATGTGCACGAGGGTGGCTCTCCCGCAGGGCCGGCTCCAGGGTTTTGGCCACCCCAAGCAGCCAAAACAAAACAAAAACAAAAACAAGCCACGATTGCGATCTGCGGCGGCAATTCGGCGGGACGTCCTTTGCTCCCAGGCGGAGTGAGGGACCGTCCGCCGAATTGCCGCCGAATACCTGGACGTGCCGCCCCTCTCCGGAGCAGCCGCCCCAAGCACCTGCTTGAGAAGCTGGTGCCTGGAGCCGACCCTGCCCCCCCCTTAATAGCTGGAGGGCTGGGGCTAGCCAACCTTGATTACAGAGTGAACTCCCCCTGAGAGGAAACAGGAGATTCTGGGGTAAACGCAGCAGGAAGCTGCAGGAAAGGGGGGAAGTCTAGGAAACTGTGACTAGGCCTGTAAAGGGTGAGAAGGTGCCAGAGCCAGCACTAGGGAAGGAGTGTGGAGAAGGACATACTCCAGGCAGAAAGACAGACTTTCATAGAGGAAGGGCTGGGCCAGCTAAACCTGGGATCAGGACTGTGTGAGTTTGAGTTCTATTTGAAAGGCTTTGTGTTATTTTGGATTAGCAGGCGTGAGACACTGAACTGGGGTTAGGGCCTGGAGGGCCAGTAGACCTGTGGACGGTATAAACTGGACTCCAGGTTTAATGTCCTTTGGACTGTGTGGAGTTTGGGTAAGAAGCCCCAAAGAAGGGAAAAGCAATGTCAGGGCTCTGCAGAGGCACTCCTGGCCATGAGGGGGCATTCTGGAGACAATTAACCCTGTTACAAGGTGCCCAAATACCTCTCAAAATCTGGTCCCTAGGTCATTTTTGAAAATTGGACTTGGGCTCCTAAGTCACCTAGGCACTTCTGAAAATTTTACCTTTAGCCTCATCAATTTTCCAGTTACCAATTTTCCAATAGACAGACTTTCCCACAAAGATCTTACAATCTGCCATGGGCCCAGGATAGCTCATGACCCCACCTACATCATCTATGAAACACCAGACCCTCCACTTATGAACCTTCAGTCTCCTTAGATCCTAGTGAGAAATTATCGGCTTTGCAGAATGCCCAGGGTAACCCCTCTGGGCTCTGGCAAAACAAGGCAAGGAGTAAAATGAATTCCAGAGCTGAGGCTCCTTCATGGAGAGCTCTCTGCCAGGTACTCCCTCTTGTTTATATCAAGGCATCTCCTGCTCAGGGGACACCTCTGAGCCACAATTCCTCCCCTGCTCCCTCCTTGCTTCTCAGGATAGGTAGAATTTTACCACTGCCCTATATCAGCTGTAAGTTACCATCACCCCTACTTTGCCTTGGCACTACTACTCTGCCAATGCCTACCTGGCTTAGCCTGTGAAAAATTCTGCCTGCCTAGCCCTTAACTTCTTTGTGATTCATCTCCCCATCAGTAAAATGGGGACCAACTACTCTCCCTTGCAGGCGTGTGTTATACATGAATGCATTTACATGTGTAAAATGCTTTGTAGGTGCTATAGCAAGTGTGATTAAAGTCACTGGATTATATTGTTAACTAATTGTAAGAAATAAATGCAGGAGAGACCAATATTGAAAAGGGAAATGATTTTTCATAAGGGCCAAATAGCAATTATAGTAGATGATACATTGGAAAATAGTTATCAGAAATAGACAGGTAGGCACCTTACTCACATGAGTAGTCCTCAATAGTCTAGATTGTCACAGCTCTTATTCGGCTGAGTAGAGTGGGGAGTTAGCTCCCATTTTTCCCCTGTTTGGCCATAGATGTAGAGAAATGTCACCTAATATTTCATCCTGACTGTGAGTATGTGTGAGGAGCGGGAGGAACTCCAGCCCCGCCGAGCTTACCAGAGTAGCTGGCCTGGTGCACGGTAGTAGCTGCTTAATGAAAAGGGGTGAAGTAACTTAATCCCTCCCCAAAGCAAGAGAAAGAATCAATTCTCCACTCTTTGGCACACATGCAACTTAGCTCTGTGCAACTACGTGCATTAGTAAGGGAAACAAGATATGGCCCTAAGTCAGGCACACCATGATCCTGGCTGATTTCTGGTTGGGCGATTTGTTGGTTAAACAGCAGACTGCAGTTTCCATGGCTGTTAACCTACTACATTTCACAAGCACGGTGTCCCCTTTAAATAACACCCTTGTGACCAGATTCTGCCACTCTGACTCATCTAGAGTAGTCTCTTGCTCTGCAAGGGGCTCTAAGCATGAGTAAATGTGGGAGAATCGAGGCCAGAGCAAAAAGTGATTTAAAAACAATTCCCTTGAATGAAGGAGGATTTAAGCATAGAGATTTTCAGCTACCCATCTCTCCTCTGACAAGGCACACTGCCTTCATTGAAGAAAAATATCCAGTGGCCCAGACGTTTTTTGATGTGCGATGCTGAACCCGGTGCAGAGCTCAGACCACCTTCTCTAACACAGATGACCACAAATACTTTCTTCTAAAAGCTTTTTGTTTCTGTAAGGCCAGATTCTACTGTCCCGACTTGTGATGAGTAGTAGCTTTGTTTTCAGTGGGGCCGCATAACTTGGCCCTTGGATATTAATATTTGTATAGCACCAAAAATGGAATCAAGTCCTAAAAAACGAGAAACAAGATTTTTCCTTTACTCATACACTTAAGAGTCTCAGATGGCCAAATCACAGACTGGCTTACCTGGGATACCTGTGCAACGGGTAGTAGCATGTTATAAGGGAAGCAGCCTGCACAGATCCTTTACCATGGGTGAAGCAGGCTGGGAACTGGACGGAGCCCAGTGTGCTATCCAGCCTACCTGCACTGGTGTGCTGGAGGAAGTCTGAGGTGCCACAGATAGACCCAGGCAAGGGTACTTCCTCCCTGGAGCAATGGCGTGTTTGGGAGGCAGATTGTGACACAGAGCATCACAATCTCCCATCCAGATGAGATAGCCTGTTGCATTACCGTAGAAGTGACAGCTGGATAAATGATTAGATTTTTAGCATGTGAAGTTTTCTGACAGATTTCTCTAAACATTTGTTTCTAACAATTAATGACCGAGAGGTCAATGGGACTGCTACCAGAAATGAACGAGCAGAGAGATTCCTCTAGGAATCATATAAGATATCAATGGGGTTGAAAGTAGCAAGATTTTTCTGGTACGAGCTCAGGAGGTCAAGGTTAAATTTTACAAAAACAAACCAACCTAAAAACAACCTCACACCGATACAGTGCTCAATCCGCTGCCCCTTAATCACTTCATGTCCTGCGATTTGCATTTCATACAAACACCTAGCTTAGAATTCAGAACACTGAAAGGAGATATACCTCTTCCTCATTTTCATCCTCCTGCTAAGGATAGGTAATTATCTTTGCATTCCTGGAGGAATGTTACAATAAATATGGCTGTCATTTTTCATTACTGCACAGTGAACAAAGAGAACAAAGGGAACAAAAGAAAGTGTGGTTTTGCTAACCCATGTGTGTGTGTGTGTGTGTGTGTGTGTGAGAGAGAGAGAGAGAGAGAGAAGGATTGGGGTAGAGATTTTTTTATTACTGTTATTTACTATGGATACAAAGAACTGGATGAATATTTCAGAATTGTTATTTTTTTTTGTTTTCTTTTGATTAATTAAAATAATTAATTGGGAATATTCTTAAATTCTATTGTTATCTCACCTTGAAGCTGGCTGGGTCAGAATGGAAATGATTGAACGACCAGAAACACAACCACATCACTATTCATTCCACAATGGGAAGTATCAATATATTTCTCCCCCATTTGACCTCCGCTCAGTATAAAGTAGATGGCAAGATGGCAAAGTTTAACTTGATGAGCGTTATCTTTTCATAGTGCCAGGCACCATGAAAAAGAGTAAATAAAAGGACCTTGAAAACGTGTGTTTCTCTTTCTTCTATAATTAGCTTTATCACGTCTGTTTCAGCATGTGTCACCTCTGTGGTGCTAAGCACCATCGGAAAGTACTTTGGGATAACATCCAAGACAGCTATTTGTCGGTTGGCTCAATGCAGGGGTGTGAACTGTATTTCAGGGTCGATCTATGAAGAGACCCATGAAGGGCTGAAGGTTTTCATGGAGACTGTGATCCATGATGCTGTCATTTACGCTGAGCATGCCAAGCGAAAGACCGTAATGGTTATGGATGTGGTTTATGCTCTGAAGTGCTAGAGTTGCACTCTTTATGGTTTTGGTGGCTAAACTGGTCACTAAGTCAACAGGGCAAGATAAAGAAAAAATAGACAATATCCCCAATCATTTCGGATATCTAATAATGGCCAAATCCAATTCACAGCAGATCTCTAAGCATGTATATTTTTTGCATGGCTCTGATGATTAATCAGAAAGACATCTGACAAACGTTTATTAAAGAAAAAAATTACAAGTTACATAAACGTCACGTGATTGTGAAACTATCTACTGAATCACACCATGGTGGCCTGTACTGACCTGCCTGAAGCCCAGCAACGAATGGGAAGTTATTGCCAAAGCAAAGTTTCCTTTCCTTCTTTGGTGACTGCAACGACCCCCAGAAAGGAGTCTAAAACCAAAACAACACAATAGGTGCTAAACGTATGTTCAAGTTTTGGGTGGAATCTTGGCTGCCATTTTAGGATGGTGATGATTCCAGCAATGAAGAGTCTGGCAGGGTCACTACTCTTTCTGATCGACAGGTTCATGGGACCTTGCGGAGCACAAATAGTGAGGAGGATCCCAGTTTTATGTCTCATGCAAAAGACAGCATCTCCGGCAACACAGCAACCTCCAATGCCATGCTGAGGCACTGGCTCAGTGCTGATTCAGGGAACAGTGTCCACCCTGCAATCACCAGCAGAACCTTCCTATAGCACTGATGGGTTCCTTGGAGGTTTCCATTATGTGAAGCGCCTTCCTTTGCCCCTCCGCCCCCAAAGAGTCACAGGGCTTGATTCTCAATTACACGTAGGCCCCAGGTGGTACACAGCTAGAGTAAGGTCTCAATATCAGCCTTCTCCCAGACCTACACTATGGCTGTTCTCTACTTCTCAGGGTCCTGAGAAGCAAAGCGTAAATTAGAGCAGATCTCAGGCTGCTGTGAGTTACACCAAGGGCTGGGCTTCAAAACATGGACAGTGCAAAGATGGCTTAATAAGCCACCTTAATGCTATCCCTGCTGCAAGCCCAGGAGAATAACTGGAAACAAGTAACTGGTATTTTCCATAATGTAGCACATTTCTTAAGAAGAATTAGATTTTTATTCTTTGTCTCCTATTCTCTCACCTGCTTTTTCAGTCTCAGCCCCCTCACTCTTAACAGGCACCTTCTTGCCAGTAGCCACAATGTCATCAACTGAGTGGGAGTGCAAAGCATCAATATTACTTGTGAGAACAATTCAGTTAGGAGAACTTGTTCAGCTGGTAATATTAGAATCAAAACATTCAAATGCAAAGACAGAAGGGCTTACAATTCAATTTACACTGTGAATTCTGAACAGCACATTAAGGAGATCAGTTCAGACGGCTACAAGTTGTTCTCATTTAAAGCAGATTAGAAACAAAATTTCAAATACAGCACTGCATTGGAAAATGCTCTTCCAGGGAAGCAGAATCTTTTAATTTTTTTTAAAAAACTGAACTTAGCACAACTGATCAACCATTAACTTTTTTGGTGCTACAGTACCATAAAGTCCTTGATTTACAGCCAAGATCTTTTATAGAAGACCTTTTTGAACAGAAGAAAAATCAGGGTGAACAATGTACATTCAGGTCTCACTGGGGGCGGGGGGTGGAGTCATGGATGTAATGTTATTTGTAATAATAGCACCTCCCCTGTAATCTTCTACCAGTGAATTGTGGACCACATGCGGCTGCCACTGCTTCCAGCCAAGGGACAGATTTTCAAAGGTATTTAGGTTCCTAAAGATCCAGATAGGTTTCTAGTGGGATTTTTAAAAGTTCCTAAGTTGGTTAGACGCCTAAGTCCCATTACTTTACTAGGTACCCATTATCCTACTAGGCTTTAGAGCCCATTATCCCATTAAACATCTATCTGCATCTTTAGGTGCCTAAATACCTTTTGAAAATGTAGCCCTTCATCCTTTAGTTCAAGTGGAAGAGGCTATAAATATTAAAGGGCCTTACAACAACATTCTCTCCATACAGGGGGCTGGTCAATTGAACCTGAGTAATTATAGACTGTTCAGATGGTACAGACTGTTTAAGTCTAGAGATGAGATTGAACTAAAATCCAAATCCTGACTCAAAAGTTTGGGAGACCTGACCCGGGATCTGAATGTTGTGATTAGGACTTCTCCATAATTGGATGAACTGGAACCTTGGGCAGGAACACGCCCAAAGTTTGGGAAATGAAGATGCAAAATATGAACCTGAATCAGATTCAGATTTTGCAGTTTAGGCTTATAATTCTAAAAACTATAGAAGAAGAAACTGAGGTTCATTAAACCCCTCCTCCACTCTGGAACCACCAACACAAGCACTTCACAAACATTTAGGGTGCGAAATGTGGGCTGACAGGACATAGAGGAGAATGATCATTTCTTATCTATTATCCCTACTTGTTACCCCCAAGGTTCTCTACTCCAGCCCAGATAAGAGTACCCAGTTCAAGATCCAACAAGGACAGTATAAGTGAAATGAACTAGGCCCCGTCTTTCATATTTTTTATATCTCACAAAACAACATGACTCTTCCTTGTCTACTTCCTTGTTCATATGTCAGCAGTATCAGATATCAGCACAATTCTTGGTAGAGCTGGTAAAAAAATGTCTGCAAGACTTTTTCATTGAAAAATGCAGATTTGGTTACACTGAAACATTTTGCAAATGCATTTCAATTTCATAGAATTGTTTTGGTCATAAACACAAAATAAATTTGAAACATATTGTTTTGGAATTTTCCACATGAAATGTTTCAGTTTTTCAGTTCAAAACAACTTTTCATGTAGACATTTCCTGTGTTTTTTAAATAAAATTAATCAAATGTGTTTAAAAATGCTTGAAATTGAAACAAACTTTTAGTTTTGGGGTCAAAAGAAATGTTTCATTAGACCCAAAATGAAATATTCGTCAACTTTTTGATTCGCTGAAAGTTTTATTAGTGGATAGACACACAAGATTTTTTCCCCTGATTTTTCAGAATGGCCAGCGAACTGATAAATCCATTATTTACCCAGCTGTAGTTCTTGGCACAGGGTTTGCCAGATTGCATGTGCTCCCTCTGTTGGTGGCTAAAAAGGATAATGAAATATTAAAAAGTTAGGTGTACATAATTACGACTGTGCAAACAAACTGCTTACTTGTGTGTTCAAGAAGCCAATTAAGCAAACACGCACAATTACTCACGTGTGCAATCAAGATAACTGCACACAAGAATTAAATGTGCATTTTATCCGCACCTTTTTGTGTTTAATTTTTTCTGAAAATCAAGGCTCGGGTTTTTAAATAGCTGAGCAGTAGAGTTGCACATTACTTTAAAAATAATCTGGAGAATATTCTTGAGCAAATTACAAAACATGCAATTAGGTTAGTATTTTATCCTAAATTATTTGATAAAGTGATCTTTTTTTAAATTAATTTTCTTTTATAAAAAATATATCCTACTAGTTCCGTATAGCACTCACAATACTATCAATTAAACTAGTCTACCATGTTTTTCTGGACCTGAATTAATAGTGACCAGTTTGACACATATTTAGTTAGTTAGTTTACTAGGTAGGGTATTACTTTCTTATCTCACTACATTAATTGATTCTACATCACTTAATAGCTCAATAGCTTATCAGGTTACTTCACTCACTAGACAAGCTAAATGTCTGGAGGCAATTAGAGTGTCATTCTCCGTAATAACAAGTTTCTTTGAGAAGTTGCTGATGAGGTTCTTTATTACACAGATTATAAAATGGATCTTCATACTGTTATAAATATAGGTACAAATTGAAATTACTTATCGGGAGCTAAGGAGGCCCACTTTCCTAGCAATCAGGAAGATTTCAGACTCACTTCGGGAGCTGCTGCTTTCCTTCTCCCCCGGCACTAATCTTTTGTACCTTCCCATGATCTGTGTCCAATTTTCTGTCAGTCAAAGGTGATCTATGACCATGGAGATTCTGTGACAAAGTCCCTTTGCAAGTTGCCATTTTCAATGTTCAGTTCATTTAGATGATTTTACCTCAGGGGCACCAGGGCTCAACATCACAGTTTAATTATTGTTGCTCTTCCTCTTGATCGCCACTTGCATGATAAGTGTGAAGTTGGGAAACAAATGCTTTCCCTTCAAATTTACATGTACCGATAGCCAACTGAGCAATAGCAGTGTCCTATGGATTCCTATTCTTACCCTCAGCAAGGGTCTAAGCCTGCAGTGGGACTATGAGATCTGGCTCAACATGAACAATTATATTGCTTTGTCTCCTCTTTCCACTGCTACCTGCAATTGGTCCCAACATAGTTACCTGGATACTAAAGTCTCACTAACTTAGCTGCAGCCCCACTGACTGTTCCTAAATCTGTACAACTTCATTGGGCCAAAGCCGCTCCGAAGCCTTGGATGGGCATGTCTTTTTATTTGTGTATAAGTCTAAATAACTAACAGTTAGAGCTAACAGACTAACTAACAGAAAGTTGAGCTATTTTGCTCATGACTCAACAGGCTTGAATGGTAAGAAACAGTTCGCTCCAGGCATAAAATTAATTGCATTTAAAATAAATTGGAAGATCTGTTTATTCACTCATTAAACTTTCAGAGGGGTAGTCGTGTTAGTCTGTATCCACAAAAACAATGAGGAGTCCGGTGGCACCTTAAAGACTAACCGATTTATTTGGGCATAAGCTTTTGTGGGTAAAAAACCTACTTCTTTAGATGAATGGAGTGAAAATCACAGATACAAGCATAAATATACTGGCACAAGAAGAGAAGGGAATATATTTATATATATTTAAGTATTTATATATATATATATATTTTATATACATATATATTATATATATTTAAGTATATTTATGTATAATTAAGTATATTTATGCATGTGTCTTGTATTTATGCTTGTATCTTTTCACTCCATGCATCTGAAGAAGTGGTTTTTTTTTACCCACAAAAGTTTATGCCCAAATAAATCTGTTAGTCTTTAAGGTGCCACTGGACTGCTCGTTGTTTTCATTAAACTTTGAAGGATCTATTTAATATTACACAAAAAGTGGCATAATTACAGTGTACAGGGAAGCAGCAAAACTAAAATACAGTTGATGCTGGCTGAAATATAATGTCAAAACCTACCTAGCATCTATGCTGACATGACTAAGTAAAAGTTTTCTTATCTTAATTAATCTATGGTCACTCAGTTATTGGGAGGGAAGTGGGAACATGAATCACCGGCTTTGATTTCTGGCGCCTTTTGATAATACTTTCTCACTGCGAGGCTTACACATTGCGAACAGTGCATTTGGGAGTCTTAGAAACTGACAGAGAAGCACAAAACCCCCTCAGATTCCCAAGAGTTTTGCTTCCACTCAGTCAATCATCTCCTCCCTACCCCTCACTGTCGTCATCGCTGTTGGTGCTGGCAGGTTCCACACCTCTCTGTAAAGTTATTAGGGTCAGATCCTTAGCTGTTGTAAATCCTTGTAAACTAGAGCATTGTGAATAACTGATTTTTTGGTTCACTGGCCATTCAAAAAAACAATGCTTTCAGGCTGACCCAAAATGAAAAAATTTCAGATTTTCAGTGAAGAAAAAAAAAGGTTTTAAAAAAGTGTAATTTTACCTGAAATTAAACAGTTTGTTTAGTTTTTGAGATAAAAATTGAAAAAAAAAAATTGACCAAATTTCCCCCCCTATCTCCAATGTAAACTTTATGGAGCCCTGCTGATGGACACCAGCTGAAGGCTGGGTTCATAGAATTTGTGACACCAGCAGCCATGCCAGAAATTCTTAAGCCAGCCTCCCTTTCCTTCTTCTTTATTGGTTATTATTTGTATTACAGTAGCGCGTGCAAGCTCTAGTCAGTGATCAAGGCCCCACTGTGCTTGGTGCTGTACAAATACTCATTAAAAAGACAATCCCTGGTCCAAAGAGCAGAGCCTATGATGTTAACAGTCCTAAGAGAAATATGCTCTTTAATATTGAAACAATTACTTAAAATTACAGCACGACATATGGTGTCACTTTGCAGCAGCGAGGCAGCCGTCAGCAGTGTGGATCTGAAATGAAACATTCATTTCCAGGGTATTTCACAGTTTGGGCAAGGTGCAAAGCACCTCTCCCCGTGCGAACTTTTGGAATGCTGTGCCTGAGCGAACGGGAGGCAGCTTTCACTTAAACACTCTCAGCTGCCTTCTTAAAAGTCATTAGCAAATAAATCATGAGCAAAATAAGTCAGTGGGCCTGATCCTAATCCCATTAAAGTCAATGGGAGATTTGGCGTTAACTTTCACAGGAGTTGAACTGGAACCTGGAACTGGCTGTGGCACCCGGCAGCAAGATGGTGGAGAGGTCCTCCAAAGCAATTTACTGAAAGCGGCTGTTCTGCTGTCATTGCTGGGCGATAGTAGAAGGCAGAGCTTGTCTGCCTTTGCAGAAGATGACTGCCCAGCTAGCCAGATCCTTTTGGCGGGAGTGGGGTCAGTCCTGCTGGGTTGTATTTTTTTTTAGGTGTTGTCATTATTGGTTTGAATGATGAATTGTGAGGGTTGTTTTAAATAGATATTGAAGGCCAGATTTTCAGGTCTGGCTGAGTTTAGGACACAGAATGTGGTTCTAAGCCCCTTTTCACACTCCCAATTCTGGCGCTGGCCAGCAGCCAATTTGGTCTTTGGCGTAACATTCCCCATGAACCCATTCTGCTGGCTGGAGATCCACAAGATGGAACCCCCGCCTCCCATCCTATGTCACCCACATCACACCTCTTGCACTGGGGGAGGGGGGGCAGGAATAGGGTCATAAAACCAGCCATGATAGCTTTATGTCACCTGGGAATTCCCCTATGTCAGGAGAATCCTTAGGTACAATATCTACTAGGGCAGATGTCCCACTTATTTGTGCTGCCTGAGTAGTGGAAAGGAGCCCATAGGAGAAGAAGGTCTGAGGATCTGGCCTTGACCTCACATAGACCTGCAGTCCTGGAGCCATTAGTTGCCACCTCTTCCACAGGGTGAATTCCAGTGAGTAACACCAAATTCCTGTAAAAAAGACATTCCCTTCTTGTGGTACATAAGGAATATTAGGGCTCCAGGAGTGCAGAACCCGGGATAGTTACACTGTTATTAATTGGAGGAAAAACATGTGTAAAACATGAGCAATATTCTTAGTTTCCCTGCTTGTTAGAAGAGGGCTTTCAGGATAATTAAAGATGCACAAGTCCAACTTGCTACAGGGTAATAATGTACTATTTGCATTTTTTCCCCCCTGGCAAACATTTGAGCAAAAAACCCAGCCATCCTTGAAGATCCCAGCACCAGTGCCTGAGGATGACAACGCAGCTGCAGCTTTATGTGTAGGGGGAAGTGTCTAACTGCATGCACCTTCTCTCTCTCCCTAGACCCAGCAAAGGAGGGATATTTTGTCTCTTTATCTCATTACAGATCTGGTTGAAATTTTTTGATTGAAAAATGTTCCCATTGGACAATGAGGCTTCATCAAAATCAAAATGTTCTGGGGGGAAATGTCAATTTCAGTGAAGTTTTCTGATTTTCTGATTGAGTGAATTGAAATGAAAAATTGCATTTTGAAGTGTTGAATCGTTTAATTTGGATCAAAAATGTCAACCATGTTCTCTTTCAGCATTTCCAATTTGAAACTTTCTGGCATTTTTTGTTTCAGAACAAAATGCGAAAATACCGACATTTTTGGTTTCATGAAAAATGTTGGTATTTTGGCTTTTCCTTCTGATTCTGAGCAGAGAGTAGTTTTGAAATGTCAAAATTTCCTAGGGAAGGAAAATGTGGGTCTCTATAAACAGCTCTGCCATCCTTTGGGACTCCTGCTGCATCCAGGCACAAGAGTGAAACTGCATTCACTTGTACTGCTTCTTCCAGGGACCCCTTCCACTACAGAAGGCCTAAGGGGTCAGCCATGGTCAGAGGATACTGCTAGAAATCCAGCTTTTGCAAGAGTCACTGTGAGACTGAGGGACTTGTTGAAGCTGAAGCAAGGGGTTTCTTTCTTTCATTCTTTCTTTCTTTCTGTCTGTCTGTAGGAAGTGGATGCCCTGGCATCTTCCACAAAGGGAAAATCACATCCTCCCCTGCATCCCCAGTGGAAATATTCATAGGAAACTCCACTAGTTGAAAGTGGTGAAGTTTCCTCTCCCCTGTGCAGATTCTTCCCATTCATGGAAGAAAGGGGGCCCTTTGTCACCACCAGAATGAGACAGAATGGGCGAGCAGGAGCTAATATCAGGCTGTTCTTAGACTCTAGAATTCATTTCCCTACCTGATCTGAGCTTGTTGGTCTTATCCCTTTTTCATAGGCTTTTCCTATGGGGGAGAGTTCTACTGGGGGAGACTTGTTGTTTTAAACTCACTTGTCCAAATCTGGTTTATAAAAGCATCCTGAAGCTCTGCTGATGGCCACTCATTTTAAGATTAAAGCTACTACACTGACTCTTTAAGAAATTTTATCTGAGTCCCATAGGCCAGCTCCATTGTCCCAGAGATTCCTAGTAGCCGTGACACACCAGAATATTGCACTCTGGGAAATGCCGATGGCTTCGAGTTGGTTAAAAGGAATGTGAGAGACCTAAAAGGGATTTCTAAACAATGCATAGGCTTGTTGGCCTACCGATGTGGGTAATCAATGGGATTGCTTGCCAGTGTGAGAAATGGTTGTCCAGCTCAGCCCATTATGTTTACCAGTCAGTCGTTTTCAAAGAATGAACAAACTAAGCCCACTGCAATTCCCCTTTAAATAGCATACCAGACCCAGGGTTAGTTGATATTCACCAACAAGGGACGTTCGCCACCTCAGAACAATTTGTCTAAAATATTTATCAGAAATTAATGTTATTTTTTTGTCCAAGTTTCTGAAGTTATGAGGCCTCAGATGGGATTAATAGAAATTTTAATTAAGATATGGAAATAAGCTTCTTTCTCCCCATCTCTTTGAGACTGCAGGGAATTAACTGTATCCTCGACAGTGTGTCTCAACTTACAGGAGGAACCATTAATACCATGACTTGCTTTTAAAATTCTCCACCCACAGGCTCTATGGGTGGGATTGTGGGATTGCCACAAGCTCTGGATCAGGGGATGCACATAGTTGCAATGCTCCAGAGCGTCACAGTTCAGTCCCTGCTTCCATCTTGCCCTTGGGAGAGGGGGAAGTAAAGTGCACCAGCTCTATACCCGATGCCAGTCACTTACCCCTCTGCAGTAAGCAGGCTCACTGTCTCGGGGGTTCGAGCGAAGGCTTTGCCAACTCCCCGCCCACCCTGCAGTGTGCTGTTTCTCTTGTGCCCAACTTGGCAATGTGGGTAGCCTGCTCAGGGAAGTAAGAAGGCGACCTATGCCTTGCGTGGGCATGTAAAGTGGTTCATGATTGAGTCCATTGTATCACTCTTATCACTTGAACCCTGACCCTTGTAGATGAGGGAGGAGGTTTTGGGGGTGGCTTTTCTTGGAAAGGGGAGATTTAAATCCTTTTATTTATTTTCAAACATACACCCAGACAGTCTAGTTGTTTAGCTCAGTTCCACTGATAAGGAAAAGATCAATATAAAAAAGAAACTGAGCGGCAGCATCTCTCCCTGAGGAAACAAACCCAATAACCGATATGAGAACGGAGGAAAATCAGGCTCAGGAAAACATACCCAGGAGAGCACTCTCTCTTCTTTTACATTTCTTAAAAGTCACCACACTATAGGTAGGCTCTGGTCAAGTCTGATTAAAGGCCAAAATGAAGCACTCCATTATTTTAGACCTTGTCTGAATCGGTGATTTGCCCTGATTCTATCCACCAGTGTAGCGGCACCCATGCAGTGTAGAAAAGCAAAGCTGCCATTTGCACCTTCTTGAAAGTGGGACTAGCTGGCCCAATGAAAGCAGGGTGTTACAGTGCTGCACCCGGCACAGACTAGAGGCGTGCAACTGATGGCTGCATTCAGGGTAAACCCCTACTGTAAACAAGGCCTAAGCTTGCTTTTCCTTGTCCTGCTGTAACTGATGCAGGGAAAAGCTTTTCCAGAGAAATTCATACTCCTCTCTAGGTGTCCAACATTGGATGCTCAACAATAGAGTCACGCAGAATTGGAATCTTCATCCCTGCATCTCAGCTTCTGTTATCTACAGAGTGGGGACAGTAAGACTTTCCTAGAAGGGTTTAATCGTGGGTGAATCAAGAGGAGTGGTACCCTTCAAAGTGAAGAGCACCTCTGCGAGATGCAGAAATGAGACATCACTTACAGTAGACTGTGATGTTCAAAACAAGACTTTGCATGTTCGGCTGGGAACCTAGTGATTCTGCCTTCCTGTCTCAGCCTCTTGGACATGTTTGTTCAACACTGCCCTCATTTCCCTCAGGCACATTCTGACACATTTGAAAAAAAAAGGTGTTATTTTCAGTGAATTCTTATTTGGTGTTCCCCTTCTCTTGCCTGCTCCCTCTTATGCTGGGGCCAGTTGTCTGAATAAGGCATTTGTACCACCTTTCCCTCCATTCGCACCCTCACCCCAAACCCAAATGTAAAAGGAGATGATATAACCAACCCCAGCAAAAACCAATGCAGTGTTGTCTGCCTGAAGCAAGACTACTGAAATGCATGCATAGCTCCATCATCTCGGCGTAACCCGCTGTACACTGGTGTGGCTCTTTGTCCCCCTCTGATGGCTAGACCACAACATACAGAAGTTTATGACTTTGCTACTGCCTCCAAGCTAAAGGACTGGGTCTATTAGCCCAAGAAGCAGGAGCTTGTGCCTTTAGATCTAGCAGTCCTGAATAAATGTTTTGATGAAAAAATGTCAGCCTGCTCTACCAAGGATGATCCTTTAAATGTCATCATTTTAAACTATTTCACTGCTGATCAAAGTAAGAAAGAACAGAGAGGGACGCTCACATTAAGATCTGTAAACTCTTCTGTGAGTTACACCTCCATTTGCCCCCACATGCAGACGGCACTTACGAGACTATCACTACTTATTCTTTTTTTCCAGTTGAGATGACGACCATCACAAGGAGCCCAGAAGGCCCCAGCAGGGCATCTGAAGCCCACTCTAGGGGAGCCAATACCAAGTAGCCCAACAGAGCATGCACAAGCATATTTGGAACTTCAACAAAATCTACTAGGAGTGGTGTGTCATTTTGTCATCTCAAGTGAATGAAGGCTGGTTTGCAGGCCCAGCTTAGAAGAATACTTTCCTTTTCTTGCACATACCCCTCCCACCCCATTCAATCCCACAGATAAATTTCATGATCTTCATTCTTACTGCTGAGCAAAAATGGGGAACAGAGAAGTTAAGACCCACATTTTCCCAAGATTCTAATTTTGGGTCTCTCTGTTGTTGGGGTGCCTGACTTCAGACACTAGGGCCTGCTCTTCCGAGGTGCTGAGCATTTGTATCCCCAGCTGAGATCAACAGGAATGGCCGTTTTAAAAGGAAGACATTTTAGTTTTAGTGTACAAATGGGAGGAAATTATCCAATACAGGCAGCAGTAATAATATATTATTATTATTTTGTACGTACAGTGCTCACACTTAAATTTTTGCCAGGTTGAAAAAAAAATTCCCATTATACTTATAGGAAACATCTCATGCTAAAAACTTTCAGACTGGTTGCTCCTTTTTAAGTGCGACCACTGCATGTAGTATATTTCATATGAGGATCTCAAAATAATTTTCAAGCATTAGTTAATTAAGCACTGAAACCCAAGTATGAATGATCTAAGAACTATTATACTCATTCTCTGGGTACATGGAGGCAAAGAGGACTTAAGTGACTTGTCCAGGACCAAGTCAGTGGCAAGGCTGAAATTGGAATTCAGGAGTCCTTCTACTCTTTCTGCAAGACCAGACTCCAATCTATCACATTGGGAGCAATGGGAAAAGAAAAAGAAACACGGTCAAAGGGATTCAGGTATTAAGAATGCTCAGATGTTCAGGTCATAGATCAAATCTGAGATCCTATTTCAAATCTAGAGAAAATTACCATTCCAATGACATGTGATGTGACCTTCAACTCCTAATAGTCTAGAAACAGCTTATTTCTGCCCAGTGATATCATACATTCTGCATTCTCAATCTCTAAATCATCTATATAATTAGCTTATTACTCTCCAATTGTGGACTTTATTGTTCTGCCATATCTCTCTTTATATGTGGGCTGCCTACTTTCATGTATTTTCAAAACACATGAAAAATCCTGAAGCAGAAAACTGACATTTAATACAAGAACTGGGTATGGCTGCCGATTATGACTTGCGTATTTAGTACAAAGCTGGGCGGGCGAGCGGGCTGCAGAAATCTGGAAAGCGTTAAGCAGAGATGATTTTAAGAGGAGCTCAACCAAATTAAACTTTTTCAAGTAAAGCCCAGCAGGGGATAACAAAAATTAGGGCTGGATTTACTAAAAATGAAGTACTCCAGTGATTAAAAAAGGGTCTGCTAAAAAATCCCAACTGTATTTGATTGTGAAACAGCACCAGTCAAAGATAGGGTAGCTTTAATACATTGTGTTGTTAATCACTAATATCTCTTATTATCTCAATTTGCACAATAGGGATGGAACTGTTTAATGGCAATTTATTAGTGCTTATTCACACATCGTTACATATTTTCTTTTTTTGCCATTCGGGCCTTCCGAATAGGAAGATGATAATCCTTGTCCAAGCTCTTGACTTCCAGCCTGACTTAATTGCAACCTAAATCAGTTTCTAATCTATACAGATCAGGGTCACACAGTTTTGAGTTTAATTTGAACTCCTTGTAAGCACATACATCGAAGATGGGGATGGATGAGTGTGTGCATGTGCTTGTGTGTTTAGTGCTTTGAACTTATCCCTCTCTGTAAAAAAGCTCTCTGAAAATTGTCTCTCCCCCCACTTCCTCCCCAGTTACACACATGGCATCTGCCTGTTTGGTGGTACTGCCGCCTTCTGCAGCGATGTGATTTTCCACAACCCCATGTTGCAAGTTACAAAGGGAATGAAGCATCCTCAGGAAAGAAAATCAGAATTTTCTGGCGGGAAAAAATTTAAAAGCTTCATCTTGTGCTTCAGGGCTAAGATTTGCAAAGCTGTCTAAGGGATTTGGACACTCAATTCCCATTAATATCCAACCCCAGTAGTTCTCAACCTTTTCCATTCTGGGAACCCTTTCTCATCTTGAGGGAATCCCAGGACACGTCACCCATTTAGCAATATGGGAAGGGCAGGGTGGTTGTTGTGATCTCCTGCCACCTCTTTGGGTGGGCGGACGGTGGGAGGGAGGGTGCGGGGGGCTGAGAAATCAAGCCCTATGTGGCTTTGAAAATCTCAGCCTATGTGTTAATGTGGCTCAGCTGGGGGATGGGAAGAACAATCAGTTTAGAGGAAGCAAGAAAATTCATCCAAAATTGAACTGAACCATTTTTGAGGTTAAAAAAACAAAACACATTTGGCTAACTGCTTTTTCTTGTTAGTCTGTGTTTTTTTGAAGACTCTGCACATCCTGGTTCTAGTTGAAAAGCTGAAGCATTGAAATACCTTGATGTTTGATGAATGTAGCTATGAAAATGTAAGGCTGCTGTCTACTTACTGCACCTTTAAGAGTAAAGTTGGCCTCTATAACCCTCCGTAGGAGCACACCCAGTGATAAAGTTCAAGATGGCTCCTGCTGTTGCAGAGTGAACCTCACATACCACCGTGCTGTGTCATGGAAACTTTATAGTCATTAATTCATATTCTCTTTCTCTCTTTCTCTTTCTCTCTCAATAACATACAATAAAAGCCATCCAGACTGAAAGAACATTTGCTGTTACAATATCTAAAGTCCACACTGGTCCCACCAGCATGGATTAGTGTCCAGGATTGGGGCCCAGCTCATTATTTTGTAAATGAGTACATATGGCTCTCATGTGTAATACACTTACTATTTAAATGATCAAACCAATTTCTTCATATACCTTAAAGATGAGAGATGAACTAGTTAAACCAAGAGCTGACCACCCCACCACACTTTGAGGGAGTTTGAAATCCAGGTCTGGATTTGAATTTTGTGACTTGAGTCCATCTCTACCATACCCTGTCCTTTCCCGTTTTGAGTCAAGATCATAACAAACCTTGAAAGAAAGACGTTTCCAAGACATTGAGCTTGCTTAGTTAGGTTTTAAAAAGGAGGGTAAAATTCTCTTCTCCAACTCACTGTTCTACTCCTCCGACTTGCATGAGACTTCCTGGAGAGCTGAATACTGGAGTCAAAATTCACTTTGTAGATTTGAGAGGAGAATTTAGTGCTAGGTCACGAAGACTGGGTTGGGCTAGATTGGAATTGCACCTCTTTTTGTCATTAAACAGAATGATCTTGCAAGCCCTCAGTTTCCTTCTTTCCTTCATCCACATGAACCATCAACATAGCGGAAAGTCATCCTGACATCCCTCATTCTATTCTTCTCTGAGGGGATGAAGCTCATGCTCTGAAGATGCAGATGGTGGAGACAGAGTGCATCTGTGAATTCTTTTCCCGAGTATTCTGTTGCAGAGTGCACACAAGGCCACAGAGAGCCATGTATTAGCCTCACCTGAAATAATCTGTTCATTACTTGGGTAAGTATGCTTTTATATGCCTGGAAGTCCTGGTTCCTAATGATTAACAACAATTCCAGATAGGGAATAAAAGACAAGCAATACAAAATATCCCCGGAAGACAGTGAAAAAATATGTGAAGAAAAATCCTTTTAAAGTGCACCCAGAGTTACTTTCAGGACCACAATAACTCCATTAGTTGCATCTACGTTGCCACTTCACATTTCACGCTACAGCGAAATTTTCGTTTGACCAATAATGATTTGCACAACTTGCAGAACTTTCTTCTTCAGTGCCGACATATTAAAGAAAAAGGCTATATGGCCCTGTAGGCGAAATACAGTACTTTGTTGTCATGTGCGATTGCCTATTGACTGTGAAGAAGCAAATAAGTTTGGGCTGTGAGAGCTTTAAGATCCTTGAATCTAAATCACTCAGTTGAAGGCAGGAGTAGAAATAATGGGCTTAATCTGCAGCAAGAGAGACTTAGAATGTTTTTCCTAATATCTAACCTAACTATAAGGGTAGTTAAGTTCTGGAATAGGCTTCAAGGGAGGTTGTGGAATCTCCATCATTGGAGGCTTTTAAGAACAGGTTGGACAAACACCTGTCAGGAATGGTCTAGGTTTACTTGGTCTTGCCTCAGCACGGGGGGGCTGGGCTTGATGACTTCCTGAGGTTCCTTCCATCCCTATATTTCTATGACTCTCTGTTGTTTATAGGGAAGCCAGGTCACCGGTCCCCTCTGTACCTCATCCACAGAGAATATGAGGTCCAGTCCAAGCTAAGAAGCCATTGTTCTTTAGCTGAAGCCAGAGCAGTTCATGTGTTTAGCTCTGAAGATCCCTGATTCAATCCCTGGAGGACCAGTCACTGGTCCAATTTTAATTTTGCACATTGTATAAGTGAACAGTGTGCTTATTGACGAAACATGATCTTACATGAAGACCTTTGGGAGATCCAAACAGATTGTTGATAGTATTCTTTTAAAAGCTAATATATATATATTGATGCCCTGAAGTGCACATCTTTCCATCCCTGAAGACCTGCATTCAAATCTTGCCTGGAAGTGAGTGCTAGAGTTGAATGAAAAACAAGCTGAAATTTTCATGAAAATGTTAGGTTATTTGGTCCATATTTGGAACATTGATTAAAAAAACCGTAGAAATTCTGAATTTCAATTTTTTTGACCTGTTCTATAGCTAATTGAAAAAAGAAATAAATGTCTGTGAAAAATTTGGGGGTTTTTTGTGTGGCTATTTAGCATTTTCACAAACAATTGAGTTGAAATTTTTAATTATTTTTAATTACTGCTATTGTGAATCATAGAATCATAGAAAAAGGAACGAGGAGTACTTGTGGCACCTTGAGACTAACAAATTTATTTGAGCATAAGCTTTTGTGAGCTAAAACCCACTTTATCAGATGCATGCAGTGGAATATCAGGGTTGGAAGGGACCTCAGGAGGTCATCTAGTCCAAACCCCTGCTCAAAGTAGGACCAATCCCCAACTAAATCATCCCAGCCAGGGATTTGTCAAGCCTGACCTTAAAAATCTCTAAGGAGATTCCACCACCTCCCTAGGTAACCCATTCCAGTGCTTCACCACCCTCCTAGTGAAAAAGTTTTTTCTAATATCCAACCTAAACCTCCCCCACTGCAACTTGAGACCATTACTGCTTGTTCTGTCATCTGCCACCACTGAGAACAGTCTAGATCCATCCTCTTTGGAACCCCCTTTCAGGTAGTTGAAAGCAGCTATCAAATCCCCCCTCATTCTTCTCTTCTGCAGACTAAATAATCCCAGTTTCCTCAGCCTCTCCTCATAAGTCATGTACTCCAGCCCCCTAATCATTTTTGTTGCCCTCTGCTGGACTCTTTCCAATTTTTCCACATCCTTCTTGTAGTGTGGGGCCCAAAACTGGACACAGTACTCCAGATGAGGCCTCACCAATGCCGAATTCTGGTAGCACTTCAGAGCCCCAGTCATGGACCAAGACCCTATAGTACTAGGTGCTGTACACACATGGAACAAAAGAAGGTCATGACCCCGGGAGCTTATCATTGTTTGTTTAGTGGTTTCATCCTAATGCTTTTATCTATATTGCTCCCATCCCACAATCACTGCCATCACATACATATTTAGGAAACTCTATATCAAGAGGCTGAGAGCTGAAATAGCAGGGAGAAAAGTGGGAATTTGCAAGTTGGGTTTGAGGTGTGCAGTCAGAGCTATGTGTGGAAACCTTAGCATCGCCGTTTCCTGTAGCTAGCACTTCCAGTGCAGCATCTAAATTCACATCCCAAAGTGTAAAACATAACCAATAATAAACAAAGGGCCTGATTTTCATAAGTGCTGAACACCCAGATGAAGTCCAGGGAGCTGAGGGTGTTCTGCAAAAGGAGTCTCGTGGGGTTTTGATTCTTGTTAGCCTCCTCCTATGAGTTTGAATACAGGAGGTAGAGAACTGGCCCAATAAATGAATAAAATAACAATCCTCTGCATCTAACAGATGAGGAAGGGGAACAACGAGGATTCCAAGCTGAAGAACCCTGTGGAATTTAGAATCTTTCAAATGTGCTCTGAGAAGAAATGTATTGAAGTGTGGGAAGAGAGGACAGATAGGTAGATAGATTCGATTAGGTAATTTTGTGGGCTTATGTTCTGTATTGCAGGTCTTTTCACTTTCTAAATAATTGTGTTTGACATGAGCTTGCCCTAATTATTTTAATTTAAATATACATTATACGGTATGTTTATTAATGCCTGCTGCCTTATTTGGTAGACTCAAAAGGGTTTGAGCTCATAAGGGGGAAAAATCAATAAATTACAAAGAAGTGGAAGAAAAATATTTCTCTGGCAACCAGGAACATAGCACCAGCAGGAGAAGCAGCTGCAGTAAGGGGGGGAGAAAAGCGAGGGGGGGGGAAATAAACAAGATGTCTCATTTAAAAAAAAAAATTAAAACAAGGCACAGATCTTGATAGGAAATGAATTGTGGGTGAAAAGGGAACAGTTACCTGGGATCGTTAACCTTCAAAAGCTTATAGAAAGAGAAATGAATAGATGCTAAACAATAGCCTTGTTTTGCAGGGTATTAGAGACAAGTGAGGAGGAAAGAGAAACCGCAGCAAAAATCAAAGTAGAATTTAGCAGGCAGCCCTTCTGCACAGGTACTTGTTTGAAAAACATAACTGAGAAGTCCCCAAAGTCCTAATTTCCCAATTTAGTGGGGAGAACAAATTTGGAATCAGGGTAAAAATCATTCCGACTCTGAACTTGTCAGGTCTCATAAGCTAAGGAGGACCATAAGACTTAGAACTTGGTGGAAGACCAAGGTGGGAAAAAACAGAGTGGTGCTGGTGGCTTAGTAAAAGCACCCTTCTTTCTGGGTGTGAACAGAAGCAATAGCCCGAGAATGGTGCTAGGGGTGCGGTTTGCTTTCGTGCAGATGTAGAACCCCAGGCAATTTTAAAAAGAGTCTACTAGTCCTAGTATCATGATTCAATCACAATTAGTAATTACATTCTGCTTGTCTAAATGTTCCCTATTCTTCCAACTGTATGCTGTATTCTTCTTTTACTTCCTATCATGAACTGCTATACAGAGTATAGCATGCAGTTTAACAGCTGTGGCCTTCTGTGTCTGAGGTGACGCCATTTCAATGATGGGTAAAAGGACAGCTGGTCTATAACTGGAGCCAATTCCTACTCATCTTACCTGTGCAAAAATCAGTGGGACCAGCTTGCTTTAGGAAGTCAAGCAGGATTCAGCCTGAGTTTTCAATCAATTAACTCCGCTGAATACGTTAGGATTCCTAAATGGAAGGCTCTATACAAATCTGTTAGTCACTGTTACTGCACTAGTCTACACAAAGTACGTCACTAAAATAAATGTAGAAGGAATGCTAGTTATTCAATGATGCAAAAATTTAGCACTTGATGTACTGAATCACAGACAGGATTTTACAGCCGGCACTTCAGGCTCCAGCTTTTGTTTCTTTTAAAAGACATGAATGATCCACATACTTCCTGGGAAGATCATTCTATTTACTAGCTAGATTACATCAAACATGTCTACGTAATACTTTAGAACTGCTAGTGTCAGTGTTTTCCAGTACTCCAAGGCGGAGCTAAATTGGCAATTTCTTGCTAAACATCCCTTTGACAAACTGTTGCTTGAAACTGAACCATTGGAAATAAATCTTGGATTTGAAGAGCAGCAAGAAAATAGCTTAGTTTCTTAAAAAGATTTCTCAGCTCCCCAGTTTGTAGGAATTCTTCCTAACTCTCAATCTTGATAATTTATGTGAAGCAAACCATTGTGGGCACAGGAGGGATGTCTTCTCATTGATATCGCAATCATGATGACCATCTACAGCGCCTACCCATGGTGTGGAAGATCACATATTACTCGTAGTGTTCCAACTGGCCATGGAGGAGTTCAGCCTAGATCAGGGGTCAGCAATGTTTGGCACGCGGCTCGCCAGGGTAAGCACCCTGGTGGACCGGGCCAGTTTATTTACCTGCTGACACGGCAGGTTCGGCCGATCGCGGCCCCCACTCGCCGCGGTCTGCTGTCCCGGGCCAATGGGGGCGATGGGAAGCGGCGCGGGCGAGGGATGTGCTGGTTGTGGCTTCCCGCCATCCCCATTGGCCCGGGACGGCGGACCGCGACCAGTGGGGGCTGCGATCAGCCGAACCTGCTGCGCCAGCAGGTAAATAAACTGGCCCGGCCCGCTAGGGTGCTTACCCTGGTGAGCCGCGTGCCAAACGTTGCCGACCCCTGGAGATGAAGCCTTCCACTAATTTCAGGACAATACTCTTTTTTACCAGCACGCCTTTTCCATGTGAGCTTCTACGGCAGTTTCTTCCTGACATGTAAGTAGATAACTTCATAATGACAACATCAAACAGAAAGATAAGTCAAGTCCTTTTAATTTAATAGAATATTTTAGTTGAAAAAGGATTTTGGAGGGAAGGGTCAGTGTATGTGTATGGAGAAAGGCATTTTTGGCTAAAAGCTCCAGATATTTGCTAGCAGCAGAAGGAATGAATGAAATATATAAATATATGCTTATATATATATATATATATATATAAAAATATATATATATATATATATATATATATATATATATATATATATGCTTTTTACAACTTTTCTAGATTTAAACATATATGTTAAAATTATGTATAATTATGTATAATTTTAACATATATGTTTAAATCTAGAAAAGTTAATTTTAACATATATGTTTAATCTCTCTATGAGGAGAGAGATTAATAAGACTGGGACTTTTCAGCTTGGAAAAGAGACGATTAAGGGGAGATATGACTGAGATCTAAAAAATCATGATTGGTTTAGAGAAAGTAGATAATGAAGTGTTGTTTACTACTTCTCATAACACAAGAACTAGGGGTCACCAAATGAAATTAATAGGCAGGAGGTTTAAAACAAATAAAAGGAAGTATTTCTTAACACAATGCACAGCCAACCTGTGAACTCCTTGCCAGAGGATGTTGTGAAGGCCAAGATCATAACAGGGTTAAAAAAAAAAACTAGATAAATTCATGGAGGATAGGTCCATCAATGGCTATTAGCCAGGATGGGCAGGAATGGTGTCCCTAGCCTCTGTTTGCCAGAAGCTGGGAATGAGTGACAGGGGATGGATCACTTGATGATTACTTGTTTTGTTCATTCCCTCTGGAACACCTGGCACTGGCCACTGTCGGAAGACAGGATACTGGGCTAGATGGACCTTTGGTATGACCCAGTAGGGCCATTTTTATGTTCTTATGTAATCTAGAAAAGTTGTTAAAAGCATTTTTTGCTGAGGGAAGGGGGACTTGAAGTGAAATTTCAGAATTTGGAGGCTTTGATGTGTCTGAACTAGCAAGTGGCCTTAGATTGCTCCTACAAAAACTTGCAGGTGCATCTGTTTTAGAGTGACCAGATAGCATATGTGAAAAATCGGGATGGGGGTGGGGGGTAATAGGTGCCTATATAAGAAAAAGCCCTGAATATCAGGACTGTCTCTATAAAATCGGGACATCTGGTCACCCTAATCTGTTTGTGCTTATAGAAACTCCACCATTGCATGCACAATGCATATTCCTACTCGCCCCATGCCCCACCTGCAAAAGGGTACAGATATCCATTCTCATATGCAAATACAGGGCCTTTGCATGCTGAATCAGATGCCCCATATAGATTATAAAGCATAGTTTCACTGGCTTCTTTAATACAATGCAGCACAAAGTAAACACCCATGTGATCATTATCTGCCTTTCAAGCCCCAGAGAAAAGCTTTTTGAATCATATACAGCTTGCCACAGAGATTTCACCAAGTCATGACACATCCTTATAGGAAAGAAGAAAACTGGATGAGCACACAGTATTTGTTGTTGCTGTTATATTTTATAAATTCACACTGGATACAAAAAATTCATTTTCTTTGCACGCCTATCTCATCCACTGCATTGATAGCCCCACCTACATTTTTAAAACAAAATAAATAAAGAATGATTATTTGTATCAAAGTTGACCAAGGAGCTCTAGTCATGGACCAGGATCCCATTGTGGTAGGTGCTGTACAAACACAGAAGAAAAAGATGGTCCCAAAAGCTTATAGTCTAAGACGAAATTTATTTATTTGTTAATTTTTGTTTTTTTCAGCGTGGGCTCAGATTTCGTTGTCCTAGAACATCAGCATCTGCATTAATCATAAATTCCCATAATGCCAATGTGCAATAAAGAAAATTTCGGAGGGCTCGGAGGCAGGAATTTTTCTGTGGGGAACTGGAGCTGAGCTTTCTGGCTGAGTCAATGTACAGAGCACTGTGTAACCGCGATGCCAGGAATGTCAAAACAGATTAGGCACATTTAATTTTCATTGCACTCTAATGTTACAAGGAGTGGGGACTGCAGGTCACAAATCCTTAATGCCAAGGAAAAGAGAAACATCGCAAAACCTGCCCGTGAGACTGTTTTCATTAAAACCCTACTCATATCAAGACAACAGATATCTTAAGAGAACAGCTCAAAACATGGCTAATGGACTGAGTGTAATTCGGTTACACCTTTAATAGGAGACCAACTCCGTTAAGCAACTGATTCACATCTGCCCCAGGAGTGGTGGCATAAGGATAGGTGTCAGTCACTACAGTGTGATACTGATGACTTCAGTGGAGTTTTACTTCTTAAGATGGTGAAAATCAGGAGTATCAGGCACACTTACACATACACGCACACTTCTTTTTAAGCACATTAGTCCCTCCTTTCACTTGCCAATAACAAACTACCTTGGGCAACCATTTTCCATGTCTCCTTTGTGTGTGTGTGTGTAGTCCACATCTCAGTTCAGCCTTTTCTCCCCAGCTCACTACTACAAGGGTATCAGCCTTCAACAGAACTCAGACTCGGTCTCTAATAAAACAAGAAAAATAGAAATTGGCAAAAGTGAAAGTCAGTGGACTCAGCCTTTCTTTCCTCTACCTGGGATGAGGATCCACAGGTTCAGCCGATCGCGGTTCCCAGTGGCCGTGGTTCGCTGCTCCAGGCCAATGGGAGCTGCTGGAAGCAGCGGCCAGTACGTCCCTCGGCCCGCGCCGCTTCCCGCTGCCCCCATTGGCCTGGAGCAGCGAACCGTGGCCACTGGGAGCCGCGATCGGCCGAATCTGCGGATGCGACAGGTAAACAAACCAGCCCGGCCCGCCAGGGGCTTTCCCTACACAGGTGGCGGAACAAGTTTGGGAACCACTGGTCTAGGTGATTACCAGGGAGAAAACCATGCAGCACACACAGTCATTTATATTTGCAACTTCATCATTAATGTGCTGTAATCATTCAATAACACTTGTCCCATGTGCATGCTAGTTTTCAAGGAGAATCAGAACAGTTTCCAGCCAAGTTGCTAAGACAGAGTGTTGCAGCCCAAGAAAAGACCTATACTGAAGAGAGGCCTTAGGGGCCTGATTTTCCTACTGAGTCCCTACACTCTTGCTGTCCGAGACCCTGATTCAGCAAGGTCCTAAAGCACATGCCTAACTTTAAGCATGCCAGTAGTCTCATTGAAGTCATGTGCTTCAGAACCTTGCTGATTCAGGGCCAGAATTATGTATACAGACATCTAATTAGCTTGTAGCATTGTGTTTTTCATCACCTTAGCCTCTGACATTCATAACACAATTCATAGGCAATGTTGCGCAGGTTTGTGTGGAAGGTGAAACACACACATCAGTTCTATCATTATTATATTAAAAAAAACAACAACCCAAAATATGTACAGGTATATTTTTAACCCTTGTTCTTTTTTTTTTTCTCAAATGAAATGACCCAGCTCATAAAGGCGATGAATATAGGCCACAGAATCCAACACACAACAGCAAAAGTACTCCATTATTAAGTCTGTAATTGCCAAGAATTAATTTGCTAATTGCATGCAACTAATCTGTGTCCTTTTTGTTTTATATCAATTAACAGAGTAATTAAAAAAAGCAATCTTCTTGATAGTTCCTCACAGGCAGACTTAGCCCAGCAGAGCTAACGAAACGGGGCCACCCTTTAACTAACCTCATTAATATCTCTTCTTTTGTTGAACATCCTGCAAGAAATAGTTAATTTTGCTGCATGAAAGTCCTTGATGTTAGACCGCTAATGAGAGGGCCACACAGCTATGATTTGATGTTTGTTTAGAGAGCTGCTTTGCCGAGTGCAGAGGAAATTCTCTTTCTTTTTTCTCTTTCAGAGACTCAAAGCAAAATAGGGACATATGGGAATCCTTGAACAGCTCCAGCACGTTGTATTGATTAGAACTTTCAAAGGCTGGTAACCTCCCCGAACTTGGAAAGTTCTCTAAAGAACAGGGAGACTTTGGTTCTGAGCAAGTAAACCACTGAAAGGCGAGAGGAGGGAGGGCCTAACTGCAAGAAATCAGCACACTGGATACAGTCCATTTCCAGGTCACTGTCTGTGGAGATTTCACTGGAGCAGTAGATCCAGTCATGCTTAAAGTTAGGCATGTGCTTGAAAGAAAGGATAAGAATTTCCAGCTGAATATACTGGAGGCTATACAAATGACTTCTCAAGCGAGCCCTCTCTGGGCAGGGCAGCAGCCACACACAGCACAAGTTGTCTATTTACAGGAGCAGCTGCAAATTGTCCATTCCTCGACAAGAGGCTCCCGGGCACATCACTGGTGTGTTTGGATTCTAGAGGCCAGATTTTCAAAGGTATTAGATCTCTAAAGATGCAGATAGGTGCCTAGTGGGATTTTCAAAAGCACCTAGGTACCACTGATTTCAGCACTTCTGAAAATCCCACTAGGCAAATATCTCCATCTTTCGGCACCTACAGACTTTTGGACATCTGGCCCCAAGCCTAGGTTGAGGAGAGGTGCTCATCACACAAGTATTTCCAGGTGGCTGCTCAGTGGAGCAGCATGGATGTCATATTGCCACAAGCACATTGTGCATACCTCATCTATCTATCTAATCTATCTATCTATCTAAGCTATCTCTAAGGTGCTGCTCTGCATGACCTTAGTGCTAACCTAGAAAGAGATGTTCAAAGATTGGGATGCAACAGGAAATAATCATGCTAATAAGAAGTAAAGCGATGTAGGAATAGCTTTTGGCCACTCCTGTATCTCAGTCAGTATGTGGGTCATGAAGGAAAATCCATTCTCAGACCTACAAAAGCAAAAAGATATAAGGCCTCTAACCTGGCTGAAATGTTTATTTCCTTCCCACCGCAGAAGTAAGTTCAACGTCATAGGTAGTGGATTCCTCTGCGGCTGCCTTAGCCAAAACCCGCAGGTTCTGCTACTTACTACTCTTATTCCAGCAATGGGAGAAATGCACCAGGAGGTCAATGACACACTAACAAAATAATTGTAGGTGCGGAGTCCAAAATGCTAGCCTTTTAGGAATACCACACTGTCTCTGGGATACTAGACATACATTAACACCTTTGGTCATCATGGCTTTTTTGATTTACAATGTCAAGACAGCCTCTCAATGGAATGATAGCCTTGAATTACACAAACACTTAGCTACTATCTATCCATCTATCATCCAGTATATAATCCACTATCACTATAACAGCCTAGTCGTTATAGTGTTATGTCTTTTGGATTATAGCGGTCATTGCTTGACCACAACATGAAGGTCATGCTTATCTGCCTGTGAGGTGCGGAATCATTTACGAAGTCACTTCAATACATTATTTGCAGTTATTCTTCTCTTCTTTTGTTGTTGTGTTGCTCGTGGTTTTCAAAGGAGAAATCATTCCTGCTATAATGAGACAGTCCACTAGGAGGCAAACTGACCTTCACACCAGCCAAGGGTTGTAAGAGTGATGCAAAGAAATGACAATCACAAGGAAAATGAAACCACATCTGAATGTTGGGAGAGTCCCAGATGCTAGCTGGATGGCAAGAAGGTTAGAATTTATCACCTAACATTTAAAGATAGAAACGCTTCTCTAGTTTTGGCTTCTGGATCTGCTAAGTAGTTCTGCTGAACTGAAGATAGCTTGACATGTAGGGTGACCAGACAGCAAGTGTGAAAAATCGGGACAGGGGGTGGGGAGTAATAGGAACCTATATAAGAAAAAGACCCCAAAATCGGGATTGTCCCTATAAAATCGGGACATCTGGTCACCCTATTGACATGTAGCAATATTAACAATATTCACCATCAGCTCCAGGATGTAAGTCATATTTTCAAAAGGAGGCTGAAAGGCTGTACCCAGTGAAATTCACATGCACACGGCATTCCCCAAAACCCACAATATGCCCACACAAAAAACCCAGCCCATTGTAGAGTTAAGTGTGAGCTGTGAAATGCAGACCTTGGTTTGCAGTGGAGTTACAAACCTTTATTTAGCTCAGAGCAGAGAGTCTGAAACATGATTCAAGACCACATCTGATCTGAAGTGGTTTCAGGATAGATTTTCAATAGCATCTGACAGATTTAGGAGCACAAGTCCTATAGAAACTCAATGAGACGTGCTTCTAAATCCCTTATATGTTTTTTGAAAAAAACAACAACCCTCTCCCTTCACACACTGTTCTACTTCCACTATGTGTGTGTAGATGGGATTATGCATGAAATTCCCATCAATTACACCCTTAAGTCTCTATGCAATGAGACTATGGGGCTGATCCTGAGCTCACTTACCCCAGTGTAAATCACAATTAACTTGGCTGAAATCAGCATAATTATCCATGAATTCTAGATGGGCTGGAAGGTGATTGCCTTAAGCCTTCTACCCCACTGCAGAGTCATAAGGGGGGGAAAGAACCCAAATCAATGATGGCTGCTATAAGAACGGCATCACTGCCTTTTAAATGAGAGCTTGTTTGTGGCTGTTCATGGTACCGTGTTTGGCACGACTGTGTTTGCTGCTTCCAGAGCAGAGCGCTGGGCTTTTTCTAGGCAGATTCTCCTGTGTGATGCTTTGAAACATTCACCGATGTTACTGTGTTAAAAACATGATATTTGTTTGACTTTATTTTGACCACAACTCTCAGTCAGGTACCAATTACACCTAAGGATTGGCTCTTTATGCCTCTGAAATACTAAAATCGCTACATACCATTTAAACAGTCAGGGTTTGGGTATTTTTCTTTCCTTCTCAGGCTTGGGTGATACTGTTATTCTGGTTAGCACTAGCAATCACTCTCCGCTTTGCTACACATGTAACAAATGCAAAGTGAAGTGGGGGGACGGATGGAGGGTGCTACAAAAAAAAAATCCCAGTTTATGCTCCAGCCATTTCCCTCAATAATCAGCTTATGTTGTAGAGTTAAATGAACCGATGGGGAACTCATGCAGGCTGACGGTCTTGTCAGCTGCAAACTTGTAAATCATCCATCAGTGTGAAAAGCACGCACAAGCGTGTGTGTGAGAGAGACAGCAAGCGTGCGAGAGAGGGACCCAGATCTGTCTTGATCTTGGTGGAAGCAGGTGTGTCTGGCCAGGTCCCAGCACTTGCTCATGGTGATTACCCCTCCTGCCAGGCCTGGTGTCAAGGAGCAGGCGAGATGAATTGCAGAACCTCCCACTCCCTTGCCCATTTGTTTCTTATGAATGCATAATGAATGCTAATGAATTCCTCACTTGGGGCATATGGTTAAGACATATAGAGCCTAACCTTGATACAAAGAAGAAAGACCTTGATGGTACATGGGGAGGGGGGAGGGGAATTTGGTGATTCACAATCAGTGTTTGGGTCAGGGGGAGTAATTCTGATTAGTCTAAAGATCTAATTCAAATGAAAAAGGGGAAGAGTGATTGATTTCCCTACCAGAGAAAAGGAAAACATATGTCCACGGCTATGTCTTGCCATGAGGTTAAAGAAGAGGTTCCTTT